>NC_136630.1:5643347-5835847 GCF_933228915.1 Telmatherina bonti
GTGTCGCAGACTGACTCTAAGTTACGAATCTCCAGATTTATTTTTATCCAACAGCTGTTCCATCTTGTCCTTGTGGAGGTTTTTCTTCTTCAGTCACATCAGCCCATCAGACGGCAGGGCTGCTTCCAGCTGCAGGTGAAACTCCACACATCCCACACAGCTGGATTTAAAAGTTCAGTCTTGTAATCCAGGAGCTGATGGGACACAATGCCAACATCCGGTTCAGATGCAGAGTATGGAGAATAATTTAGGTCAAAGATCAGATATAAAGTGATCTTTTCCTGCAATCAACCCTTGGAAGTCTGTTCCACTTCTGTCCACACATCTGGATGTTTGGTGATGTCAGATGTGCCTGCGGGCTGTTTGTGACCGACCAGGAAGGGCAGAGGAGGAGGAAAACTGCATACGGAAACGAACGAGACACGTTCAACTTCCCTCACAGTGTTGTGAAATGACATTTTATTGGTTTAAATCAGGTGTCTGCAGTGTTTACTACAGTCTGTCTCTTCACATGAACATAGTTTAAAACCAAAAAAACCGTCCTGTCTTGTTGTTTTACACGTTTCTTTCCTCAGTGCATTACTTAATATACGATGGATCCTGCAGCTTGTGAAGTTCTGCTCAGTGAGTCAGGTGTGTTGAAGCAGGGAAACATGTAAAACCTGTAGGACCTGGGATGACTGAGGCATTCACAGTCCTGAGGAAGCAGGTTTTAAACAAAGCTTTTCCATCCTGATCATCGCGAGCTTGCATAAAAGGGGCGGAGTTTGCAGCGTCTGACCAATCGCAGAAACCCTGCACAGCGGTTACTTTACCCTGCAGGAGCAGAAAAATCTCCAAAAAAATGAGAATTTAAACACCTGGTCCAGGAAAAATGCAGCACTGTTGCCACAGCAACAGCCAGAACGGAGTCTGGCAGATTATCCCCGACTGGCAATGTGTCCATTTACAAGATTATACGATAACTCGCTGGACGTTGTAGACGGACAGCACTCTGATGTCTCAGCAGGATCCAGAAAAACTGGTCTAGGTTTTCATCTTCAGTCGGCTTCAGTTCAGGGGGACAGATGCAGCTGTTCACCAGAACACAACCTGTTCTGGTCAGCCGTTCAGCGTAAGTTACCGTGGTGATTTACCCCAGAAAGAGGCGGACCAGTGTTGCAGGATGGAAAAGTCTGGGTTCACCCTGAAGTTACCTCCATTAGAGAGAATCCATCTTGGTTGCACAGGTTTCTGGATTTGCTGGTTGGGTAGCATCTGTCAGAAGGTACCAGTTCAGATGACTGTGGGGGAGACTAAGGACGCACCGATCCACTTTTTGGGAATTCAGATCCGATACTGATATCTGAAACTTGAATATTTGCCGATACCAGATGTGTTTATGTGAACATTATTGTTTCTATGGTTATTACTGCTGTTATAACTGTGTAAGATTACATTAGGTTGTAATAAATGACCCATCCTTTCTGAAGGTACCTCACCAATACAAATATAATAACTTACAGATCTAAATATTCCAACAAGTTTTGTTCTGATTTGGCACATTTTACCTAAATACAACTATAAATGTGGGGTTTGGAAACAAAGATCTGGCTTTTAGTGGAACAAAAAATGTCACATTTTAACATTCAAGGCATTTATTTCTTTTAAAACACGTCCAAAGCACATCTGCGCTAGCTTGACTAGTGTGGTATCGGTACACTTTTATTAATACCTAGTACAAGTCCACATGTTTGGCATTGAGCCGATACTGATATTGGAATCGGTGGAAACGTCCTTGTTGATGCCGTGTTCTCTGGAAAAGCCAATGCAGTCTGTTTGGCTCTCTGGACAGCCGGATCACCACGCTGTGATGCCGTCCGTCAGCATGGCGGCTCCGTCGCAGCTGCCTCTCAGTTAGTTCATGTTTTCTGAGGATCCTTAAAGTGCCAGCGTTGCTGAAATGTTGATGTTTGTGCAGTCTGTAATGTGTGCGCGTGTAAATAACTTGATCCTCTCAGCGTGATTTACACAACTGTAAATGTTGTGTTTACCGTCGAGTCTTAATTTCTCTCCATATTTACAAGCTGTGTAAAGCAGCCGTCATTGATTTACTCTTTATGTTTGAGGTTTGATTAGGAGCTACACTCAGTGTGTTTCAGTCTGGTTTCCACAACTTGGTTTGCTTTTCTGAGGCAGCTTATCGGTGATGCTTCTCCGGAAAAATAAAAAGGTATTTTTTAGCTTTCTGTTTTTGTCTCTGACCTTTTCTCCCCCATCTTTTATCTTTTTTTTTTTTCTTTTTTTTTTTTTTTTTCTTTTTTTTTTTTTTAACATTTATTGATTAGTTTAGCAAGAAATAAGTCAACTTCTCCCAGTATGGGTGTAGCGAGGTGAGGATGCCGCTGCAGCCGGTGTCCCTCAGCCCACACAGGGCTAATTCCCTCCCCTCTGGTCAGTGTGCCCGCCTGCCATTTTGCCAGTCTGAACTTGCATGTTTGTGGCGTGTGGTGTTTGCACGTGTTACACGACGGCTCAGATCTGCGCCTCGTCGTCTGTTAAACCAGCGTGACAACTTTGACTCATGTCGCGTGAAAGCAAACGGAAACAGTGCTCGACTGCCATGATGACTAAAAGATAGCGAACATTTAAGTCTTTCTCAAAACTGGAAACTCACACTCAGATGAAAAGCTTTGCTTTCTGGAGAATCAGGCTGTGAATGGAGGTTATTAATTATTAGGGGTGGGAAATCATAAGAAATACATTTTTTTGCTTCATAGTTTTGAAATCGATTTTTTGTTTTTGTTAAAAAAATCTAAATTTTTAAAAATAAATACAAATAATTTACTAATTTTTTTGTCATTCTTGTTGTTTTATTGATCTTTTTACTTGGGCATTATAGCAGCAGAAGGATGGTCTGGCTACTGGGTTGTTTTTTTCCTAATTGAAAGTATGAAAAGTGACAAGCAAAAAAAGTTCTGTACAATTTATTTTTGTTTTTAGTCTGCAAAAATCAGCAATATCGAAGAATCGTGAAAATCGCAATTTAAATTGTATCGGCACTGTGGAGCATTTAATTAGATTAAGTTCCCACTCAGAAGGATGCGATACTTAGGTGGAAGTTGAGAGCCGAGCCGACCATCTTACAACCTGAAAAAGACGTTAGAGCTGACTGCAATCGTGATGTCACCCCGAGAAGAGACGACTGACCCAGATCAGGTATTTAACACAGATTTATTACAAAATGATAAAGATACAAGCGCACGTTCTGTTAAGAGGGAGCCGCGCGGAGCTTTTGCCTTGAAATGGGTGTATAAATACATCCCCTTCATTCCAACATGCTTTCCCTTCCAAGTTCACATCTGCTTAATATCAGTGTCAGGTCATTCTGTTCTCTCCTGTCCTTTTCCGACTGCCTGACGCGACAAAGCTTTGTTTACATAACCACAGCACAACAAAAAAATCCTAATCGAATCAGGACAGAAGCATATCTTCACAGCCCTGATAGTTATTGCTGGTCTTGTTTTGTCCAGTTTCTCCAGTCATGTCCGATCATCTTTGTGTCTTGAACCTGAGATTCAACCAGGAGAATTTATTATCAGTAATTCATTTGTTGGATTAATTGGGGCTGAGTTTACTAAGGTGCTTATTGCTCCTTGGTGGCGGGACCCCAGGGATGGATTAACATCTGTTGGTGGAAGATGGAGAAGGCTGAACTTGAAATGCAGAAATTGCAGAACCTCTTTGCAGCTAGCAGACATGACGACTGAGCGGGAAAACCAACTGGTTCTTTCTGCATGTACAAATGCTTCTGGTTCTATGTGTGGCTTCATTTGCTTAGAAAGTCCAGGTTGCTTGGGGAGGTGTGCATGTGCACGTCTGCTCCACCTACAAATGGAGCCCTTGGGTTTGCTTCGTGTGAACCACATACACCAGTGGAGTCCAAAGTTGGTCCTCGAGGGCCGCTGTCCTGCAGGTTTTGCATCGATTCCTGTTCCACACATCTGGCTCCTATCAAACCGATCAAACACTACTGGCACTACTGATTAAGTTCTACTACTGATTCATTTGAGTCAGGTGTTTCTAACCAGGGATACGTGGAAAACCTGCAGGATTCTGGCCGTCGAGGATCGAAGCTGGACACCCCTGACGTACATGAAGCACTGGAAAAATAGTAGCCTAGCTTAAACCAGTGGATCACATCGAATCGTGACTTTGATTCAGTCCCAAGTCCTGAGCATCCACGGGCCACAAAAAGTTCCTTTTAACGGGACAGAACCTCCATGTGAACCCGGCTCAGGGAGGCCGACCGCCTGCCTTTGCCGGTTAGGGAGGAGAGGACAGGAAAGACAAGCACCACAACATTTAGCCTGCGGGTTAATGGCTGCCAAGTAAAGAGCAGAGACCAACAGAATCAAACCTGTCTGGTAGAAAAGACGTCCATCAGAGGAGGAATGAGAACAAGATGAACCTTCTGATAGGATTATGGACCAGTTTTCTCTAAAAACGGCAAAGTGCAGGAACTTTGTTTTGCTTCCAACTAGCGCTGGGCGATATGACCAAAATCTCACATCCCGATTCATCTCATTTTATATCCCCATTACGATATAAATAACAATATAAAAGTGTGTGTGTAATGTTGTGTCAGTCATCAGTTATGTGTCAGATGTTGCTAGGCAACGGCAGCAGGGATCTCCTTCCATCTGGGGGAACTATGGCCGTATGACGTTCCACAGGTAAATACCTGCTGCAGCGTTTGGTCTGGAGTTTATTCTGAGCTTTTTATTTTTTTTTATTGACTCTATTCTTTATTCTGTATTCTTTATCCTGATTCCTGCAGGTGATAAAATGAGTTAGTTGTGTCGGAGTCCGTTGTTGGGACTGTGAGCTAGTCTGTTGTCGGTTCCACGTCGGTCTTTTTATATCCAAACCGCATCCAGACAGAAATTTCCCTCTTTTAGGAACAAGATCATCGGTTTGGGTTGGCTGCTCATCTTTTAGTGAATTATTCTCTGAAACACGTCTGCTGCCGTCTTCCTCCATGTTTGTTTATGTATTGCAGCGTGCTGTAAAGCGGATCTTGACGTAAAACACGGCAGTAAAGCAGCTTATCGTGGCGTAAACAATAGAACCTCATATGATAGGATATATATCGTCATATTGCCCAGCCCTAGTTCCAACGAGGGTCGCCCTCGGCCAGGTTTCCCTTTTTCATTGATTCTGCTCAGTCAGAAATTCTCTGCACGGGATCTTCAGCTCTCATTGGACCAGGACCAGGAGAAGCTTGTTTAAGATCCTGGAGGGCTCTGGATCTGAAAGATCTAGCTCTCGCTTCACCGGTTGATCTCTGTTCCCACCCTCACCAGTGGACTTGAGCTGTAAGTAATGCCTGAAATAATTAGACGACAGATGGAAACCGCTGGAATGTGTTTCCTCCATGGCTCCAAGCGTTCGAACCAGCAGCTCAGTCATAAAGGAGCAGCTCCTCATCACGAGCTAGATGCTGTGGCTCCTGTTGGGGAGGTTTTCTGGGTGTGTTCCACCGGGAGAAGGTTCTGGTGAAGACCAGGACAAGCGCTGGTCTAGAAATGAAGAAGCAGCAGCTGGAGAGAGGAAAGCCTGGAGTTCCCGGCAACCCGACCTCGGACAAGCAGCCAGAGATGGATGGACTAACATCACCGTGAAGATTAAACACATTAGTTTGACCTCATTAAATAAAGTTACCAGATTGTTTCCATCCTCACCAGTTTCCACCAGCAGTTCCAGTCATGCCGACCACTCAAAGCGCTTCATACTACATGTCACACACTCATACCCTGATAGGCACATCTGAGAGGGGAGGGTTCAGTGTCATGCCAAGGACACATTCAGTTCATGCTTTCTACATTTTTTATTTCTTATTTGCATTTGGAGCCATTTTCCTTCATTTTGCATCTTTTAGTGTTTTAGTTTCTAAAGAAGCACCAGCTTGTAGGAAGCAGATTGTTGCTGTTTCGGGTGTTTCTAAGGTTTCAGGGTCAATCCGACCGTGGAAAACCTTCCTTTGCTTCGTTAGATGTAATCAACCAAGGTGACAGTGTTCATTTTGGCTTTCAGCTTGAAAGTGTGAGTTGCTGTTTGTCTGTAATTAAACTAAAATAATCTTTTCCTCGCGTCTCGGGTTGTTGGGAACTGAAGGAAAAAACCTTCTCAGGCTTTTACAGTTTCTTCTGAAGGAAAGCTTTTTCTCTTTTTCCCTCCCAGATTGTTGAAACCTTTTCTCAGAAGCTAAACTGTGATCTTTTAAAAGCACTATAGAAGCCGTTCAGCTTATTAAATTTGACTGCAGTGTATTTTATTCGTCTTATCACAAGCCTGGAGCAGCTCCAGGTGATGAGGCCGTCTGGTCATATTTGCTGCAGAGAGAACTTTAGGTCTCTTGGTTTTTCATATACACTCATCTTTCATGAATAATAAAAATAAAAACAAGACAAAGAGTTTATTTCTTTCCATTTATGTGTGTGTAAAGCCAACAGTAAGTCCCCTGGCTCAGCTAGTGGAATAGAAAATCATTAGATGAGTTAATAATCAGTAACTTCCAGTTACAACATCCAGCATTTCTTATTTGAATGCAGCTAATTTCAGGAACTGTAATTAGAGTATGTTGAGTGCCGTCAGCTGGCCTGAATCTCATCAGTCTCACCGAAGCTTCAACATTTGGCAGTCAAACGTGAAACCTTTGCAGATACCCTAAAAACTGCAGTTCCCCCTTCATCCACTAGGGGCTCCAAAAAGGCAAATCCCCATAGACTCCCATGTTAAAAAGGCCAACTTCACAGCAAGAAAAAGCATGTTTACAGCAGGAATAAACATGTTTACAGCAGGAATAAACATGTTTACAGCAGGAAAAAGCATGTTTACAGTAGGAATAAACATGTTTACAGCAGGAGTAAACATGTTTACAGCAGGAAAAAGCATGTTTACAGTAGGAATAAACATGTTTACAGCAGGAATAAACATGTTTACAGCAGGAATAAACATGTTTACAGCAGGAAAAAGCATGTTTACAGTAGGAATAAACATGTTTACAGCAGGAGTAAACATGTTTACAGCAGGAATAAACATGTTTACAGCAGGAATAAACATGTTTACAGCAGGAAAAAGCATGTTTACAGTAGGAATAAACATGTTTACAGCAGGAATAAACATGTTTACAGCAGGAATAAACATGTTTACAGCAGGAGTAAACATGTTTACAGCAGGAAAAAGCATGTTTACAGTAGGAATAAACATGTTTACAGCAGGAATAAACATGTTTACAGCAGGAATAAACATTTTTACAGCAGGAAAAAGCATATTTACAGCAGGAAAAAGCATGTTTACAGCAGAAATAAAGATGTTTACAGTAGGAATAAACATGTTTACAACCTGGTACAAAAATCCATTTTAGGTTTAAGAGGTCAGGTTTAACTTCATGACAACTGTGGGGGGAGTGGATTTTTTTCTAACTCTTCCCTTTAGAGGTAATTTCACCTCAAAATTGGGCATATTTAGGGGTGTGTCCTTTTGATTAGCAGGTACTCGATCTCCCGCTTCCAGGAGGAAGAACGTAGAACAACCGCGGTTTTTAGCCGGTTAACAACGTGACTTTGCTTTAGCCCACTTACCTCCATTATATAGTTAGTTCCCAGTTAGCTCTTAGCTACAGAAAACTCAGAGTTCACTAAATGTCTGTCATCCACCCCACGCTCACAGCCCCCTCTCAGTTCCACCTCTTTCCACATTTTTGTATTTTCCGGGAGAGACGACATGATGGCGACAGTAGGAACCGCCCATCGCGCTTCAACTCAGCTCTTCAGAGACCTACGTGTAACATGTGACCCATATTTTATATACAGTCTGTGGGTCCAGGTCTGGACTCTGTGGCAGCCAGTCCATGTGTGAAAGTGATGTCTCCTGCTCCCTGAACCACTCTTTCACAATCGTAGCTGCATGAATCCTGGTGTTGCCAACCTGCTCATTCAGTATTTTCACTCAGCTGACCTCATTCTTTGGACACATCATGTTTCTGACACAACTGCAGCAATCCCAGATCATAGACTGCTCCCACAGACCTCTGTAGGCATCAGGCATGATGGCTGCTTCACTTCCAAGCTCAAATATTTCTAGATTTTCTGTTTCTATCATACTTGAGATCTGCTCTCTTGTGCTTAAGTTTGTCCACGTCGAGCCGAGCTGAGCTTCAGGCTCTTGCCTCTGATTGTGAAAATATATTTATGCACATCTGAATCTGTTCTGTGTCGGCCTGAGTGTAATTTAAACAACAAAATGCAGTGTAGTTTATTAGGCATGAAATTAGGAGGGGGTTTGGAAACCACTCAGGAGCCGGAAGAAGCTGTTTTTATCTTTTTGGCATATTTGCTTCAACTGGAACAAATTGGCTGCCATCTTGTTACTCTCTGTTCAGTTCTATTAATACATCCATGTCACGGGCAGCTATACCCTCAATACGTTCTGCTGGGATGGTCCACGGCTGTATTTTTTTATGTTTATTGAGGAACTATTGGATGATTTTATTGATCAGCAGCTGCTTTTTCTTATAGAACAATCCTGTTTCAGCAGGTTTTGCTGTAAAACAGATTTTATTTTCATCACTGTGACAGTAAATAAGCCTGTAATCTTCTGCTGGATAATCAGATTCGTAGTTTAACTTTTCTCTCTTCATCTTGCACAGATCACACGCGTTCACATACTGTTGGATCTAATATCTTGGCTTTCTTCAGCAGCCTTGCAGAGTGATTTCATTGGGATGACAAGTGTGCCTCTTCCTCCATATTTCTGCCAGCCGGGTCCCCGGCTTGGATCTAAAGGCAGAAGCTTTTTTTACTTATTTATTTTTCTGCCCTGCTCCTCCATCTCTGTCTATGCAATCTGATTTTAGCTGTGCTGAAAGTAGCATTTCTTTCCATCACAACATCACTCGTGCTTATTTTCTATCTTCTCTCCTTCCTCTCCATCCCCCTTCATCCTCTGTCCACTAAGCAGAAAATGGGTCCAGGCGCTGTTGCAGGCTATTATCTGTTTGAGCTATCTGTCTTGATAATTGACCAGTGAGGGGAAATGTGACTGTGATCAGTGTGATGCTAATACATTCTGCCAATTTGACACACTCATAATCCGCTGGGCTCGGGTTTCCCTACAGCCATCACAGGCGAGCGAGTGGTTTGTCGAGTTGGTGCATTGTAGCGTCGTGGATACACACGGTAGGCCGAGTGGGTGGATGGGTGGGGGAAAACACTCAAGCTAAAATAGGAATTGGAAGCGTTTTGAGTGGGCAGAGAGGAAGAGGAAACTGGTCTTTACGTGCACAAAGACACGATGCTGAAACAGATGCACAGGATATGATGTCTGGATAAAGATGTCTGTTTCAAAGTGTGCAGGTTGAAAAAAAAAATATTATGCTGGTTTCCTGCTGCTGATTGGTCAACCATTTAATATTTTATTTACTTTACAGTATTTATCGTTAAAGATAAAAGTTGTCTGGAAATATGAATATGAGTAATTTTTGTACGGCTCTTTAAACACCATAAGAAACAAAATGCTTCATGCTTTCTGTCATGATTCTGTGATTTGAGCGCATTTCCATCCATATATGTGAAGGGGGCGGGGCTACAGGGGGCGGGGCTAAAGGCGGAATGCATCTCCTCCTACGCGGCTCAACCAGCAGACTGGTTTTGTCTCATCCGCTTCTTTGTCCGAAGAGGGTCATCAATTTCTCTGAAGGTCTGTGTTCCATTCCCAAAAGTCTGAATGCCGATACCAGTACCGCTACACCCTTAATCAATAGTAAAGAAATCTTTCACGTTACTGCAGGAACATTATCTGAACTGGTAGATCAGCACGTACCCGCTTAGAACCAGTTTATATGAGTCACATCAGTCTCAAGGGAAATTTTAACTTTCATTCACGCTTAGACTAACTATTGTCACAATTTTGACTTCAAATTCATGAAATTACTCTTGTTTTTGTCAGTCTAAATCATAGACTGTATATAAAAGATGGGCGGAGCCTCCGTGACTTCACCCGTAGGTTTCTGAAGAGCTGAATTGAAGCTCGGTGGGCGGTTCCTGCCATCGCCATCTTGGCAGGGGCATGCGTGTCGTCTCACCAGGAAAATACAAATATGGGCAAAGAGGTGGAGCTGAGAGGGGGGCTGTGAGCGTCATGGTGGATTATTGACATCGAGCGAATGCCGAGCTGCCTGTAGCTAAGAGCTAACCGAGCTAACCCGGAGGTAAGCGGGCTAAAGCTAAGTCCCGATTAACCGACTGTTGTTCTACGTTATTCTAACTTGAAACATGAGATCGGGTACCTGTCAATCAAAAGGACACGCCCCTAAATATGCCGAATTTGGAGATTAAATTACTTTTAAACGGGTGAGTTTGAAAAAAATTCACTCCCCCCACAGCTGTCATAAAGGTAAACCTGACCTATTAAACCTGAAATGGATTTTTGTACCAGGCTGTTAACATGTTTATTTCTGCTGTAAACATGTTTATTTCTGCTGTAAACATGTTTATTTCTGCTGTGAAGTTGGTCTTTTTAACATGGGAGTCTATGGAGATTTGCACACACACTGTGTGGCTAATTTATGGAAATATTACCCCCCGAAATACCACAGTTGCAACATGCACCCACCGACTGAAATAAAACGTAACTGCAGAACCGGTTACGTTACCTGTTACAAGTACATGACGAAGGTTTGCATCTTTTTTTTTTGTGGATTTGAAATGATGCATTTGGTAACATTTCACAATACTGGACACAAAATTTGCTTTGTTACGAGGGAACGCCTTGGGGTAAGTCAGGAACTAAAGGGTTATTAACCAGTACTTACTGGTGATCATGAAGACCAGACTTATTAGAGAGCGACTGGTCTTTGTAATCATCAGTAAGTCCTGGTTCGGTACTTTCATTCATCTTTGGTCATCATGACGACGCTCTTGAGATTGCCGTGTAACAGACTGTAAATGGAGCAAATTTATTTAGTTTTAAATGAGTTGAACTGGTTTGTGACTGAGAAAAACGATTGGCTCATACGGCACGTTGTGATGTCAGAAACGAAAGGTCTGTTACATAACGGCGACAACTGAAGGCAGCTCGGTCTTCTCGCACATGCAGCCTGCTTAGATATCCTGCCAGACTTTTCCAGATGGGATTGTCTGAGTCACTGACAACATTTGCATAGTGTATCTTGAAGCCACTCCAGAAACGCGAACACAAAACTCCAAATTCAGATGAAAGCCTTCACAAACAAGCCTGACTCGACACATTGTGTCAGCACCAAGTGACACGAAGGTGTTATCATGCCCTTCATGCTCATTACAGTAAATATTCATGTCTAAACGGCACAGCTGGAGAGATGGTGTGATCTCTGAGGAGTCACGGCGACTCCAACGAACACTGTGGTGTCATAAAGACCCAACCGGAGGGAAAAAGGCGAGATATAGTCGTAGCAGTCATTAAGGGCAAGACTGCTCTCTGCAATTCAGGCTTATATCTACTCCAAGGTGCAGGCATGGGGCGGGTAATTCTGCTCGGGGCTCATGTGCAGAGCCGAGATACAGAACAAGAGGGAAGTGGAGGAAGAGATAGAGCTGGTTCATTTTCAGCTCGTCCCCGTAGACTGTGGAAGGGATTATACTCGCACACAGAGAGGGAGGGAGATGCACAGGCTCTGTCTTAGCACACACTGAGTACCCTGCCTCCAATCTTCTACACAGCACTGTGCCATCTCCCTGTCTCTTCCACAGCACTCACTCTTCTCTTTCCTCCATCACACACTAGTGTGCAGGCACAAACACACCACTGCCATGTAGAGTCTCGGCCAGAGGGGGACACCAACCTGCACAGGACCACGAGCCAGGTACGCCTCATCCATCCATTTCTTCATCCACCCTTTCATTGCTGCTCCTTCCTCCACATTATGCACCAGCTCATTTTGGGCTGTTGCTCTGGTGATCCAGCCCCTCAGTCTCTGCAGAATACTCTTGTAGGCAGCATGCACTGAGATTATCCGGCTTCTTTGCATCGCCCCAAGAGAACCGGAGAAAAAAGAGAGAAAAGGGAAATAGCAGGGTGAAAGAGAAGAGCCAGAGAGGGGGAAGGAGGGGTGATGACTGGGAGAGAACAGTAAAGCCACAGCAGGGGTTGTCATGTAGGGCAAGGAAAGTATGCGGCAGGCGGTCAGCTAACCTGGGTTGACCTTCACGTGCTCCCAGCTGGACGATATGTTGGACTCTGTCCAGTAACAACCAGCTCCTAAAAGGTACATTTAGCACCTCCAGCTCTTTGCATCTTCTCTCATGAGGGCTGTATTAATAATCATACATTCCCAACGTGCTCAGGGAACTCGCTGCAGTTGCTTGAAATGCAAATGGGCAAGGAAACTGATTATTCACTCCAGTGAAATTAATTTGTATTTGTCACAGAATCTGCATGCTGGGGGGAAACCAGTGTAGCTCTGCACTCTGCTGGCGACACATGCTCTCATTGCAATCCTAGGCTTCATCTGACGCTCTTCTCTTGCTTTTAAGTGTTAAGTTTGTGCATCAAACCTGATGAAACACCTCCGACTCCCAGTCGGCTTGAAGCTTAGAAGGTGGAGGTGCCGCTGTTGCTTTTTTTGTTTTTATAATTTATTCTGGAGGATCTGATGATTCTGAGCGTGGAGCTTCAGTATTCACTTTGATGCTGGGTTGATATTGGCTCTTGCATCTGAAGACTGCAGGGGCTATTTCTCTTTTTGGAATATGTTGGGATGAAGTTGTGCTGCCTGGAGAGGAAGGCGAAGCAAAAGAGGTTTTAATCTGAGTCACTGCTGACTCTTCCCTTCTTATTGCTTTCATCTCACGCTTACAAAATAGTCGAGGCTTTCTGAATGAGCTGCGAAATCGGAAGCTAATCCTTCTGTTCTCACGGAGCCTTTAAAGTACCTTCAGTGTTCCTTTCATGCTGCTGTTCAGGCTGTCTATGATTTTATCAAAGCTGATATTGTAACAGCCTTTACAATAAATTACCATGTGAATAAAAATATTTGTGCTGTAGATTTAAAAACCTGAGCACAGCGGCCGAGTGGTCCAAATTAATCTGATCTTCTTCATGCATCTTGTTCCTGGTTAGGAATCTCAAGTCAGCATCATTTCTAATAAGTAGCGCTGTCCACACTGACCTGCGTAGTATCCCTAAATGTCTCAAAGAAGTACTTTTTGAAGATTTTTCTCAGGGACATCGACATCATATTGCGTCCAGTCTCTTCTCTGAGCTCCTTCCAGCCAGTAAAAGTCAGCCTGACATTCACTTCTGTCTTATGTTGTTGTTTCCTATTCGCTTTCATTCCTCTGATAATCTTTGGTTTCTTTGATGCCCAGTTTCTAGTGTGCGATGTGGTGCGTAAAGTAAACTCAGCTGTAAAATAACGCAGTATCCCTGCAAATGTGAAGCGTGTGTTTCTGGATGCTGCCGGGCATAAAAGATGTCACGTTGCTGTCCAACATTTGTGCGTCACATTAAATATGCACACAGACAGAGCCTTCTGTCTACGCTTGGCGTCCTATTTGGCTTTTTTTTTTTTTTTTTTTTTTTTAGTCCATTTTTAGAGAACTTGTGGATGTCAGGAACTGAGCAGTACCACTGGAAATTACTCGGCCCGCGTTGTGCAGTAAGGCTACCGTATGAACAGCAAAAGGAACAAAAACACCACAGTGAACATCGGGGGTGTGTTTGGCCAAAAATATGGTGATACAATATTTATATACGTGGCTAATGGTACGATATATTGCAATACTCTAAGACGATGTATTGCCATTTTTCTTTACCAGAATTTAATGGTAAGAAACTGTAACAAAGCTGTTATATGCTTCTATATAAACTTACTAAATAATAGGGATGTGATGATCTGATTTTGTACCTATTTTCTTGTGTGACAATTTGATTTAAATTGCTATTCTCATATTGCTGATTTTTGTAGACTAAAAGCAAAAAAAAAAGTACAAAACTTTTTTTAGCTCATCATTTTTCTTCATTTCAATGAGGATAAAACAACACAGTAGCCACACCATCATGCTGTTGCTATAATGCCCAAGAAGAAAAGTTAAAACATCAATAAAAACAATAAAAAAGACAAAAACTTTTTTTTTAAAACAAAAATCGATTTTAAAATTGTGAAGCAAAAAATCCGATATTTAATTTTTAGATTCAATTTCTCACCCCTATTAAATGCATTTCACAACTGAATAAATAAAAAGACAAGTTCTTTATGTACTATATGAAGAAAGAAAGTAAATTCCACCTCATCAGTAAAGATAAATACTTCAAGTAAACATTAATAAAAAACAACAAAAGTTTAAGTGAAATACAAAAATGAGCCATCACTTGGAAGGTTTGCATATTGATACGCTGCTCTTTAATATTTCGATATGTCGACACACAAAATAATGTGATACTTCAATATATCAATATTTTCTTGCACCCCTCGTGTACACGTGTCTTTCTGGGGACGTACGTTGTCACGATGTCATCATGATGTCATCATGATGACATCACCATGTTCGCTGTTTAAAGCTGCAGCAGAAGTGAAGGGAACGCTGCCCTCTGGTGGACGTGTAGCCGAACAGCGACGCCGGCGGACTGCAGACATGAAACCAGCGACGTCTGAAATGTTTTATCTGCAGAAGAGGAGCATAAATCAGGCTTCAGACCTGTTTGTTTTCTAGGGCTGTGACGAAATGCTTTTGTCCGATTCGAGTCAGACTTTTTGGGTGCCGATTCGATTTAAATTGTGACTAACAATTCTTCGATATTGCTCATTTTTGTAGATTGAAAACAAAATAAATGCATTAAACTTGTTTTTTTTGCACATCATTTTTCTTGATTTCAAAGAGGAAAAAGCAACACAGCAGCCAGATCATCATTCTGTTGCTATAATGCCCACGAAGACAAGTAAAAAGATCAATAAAAACAATAAAAAAATGACAAAAATCTTATAGTGGATTATTTATATTTATTTGGGGAAAAATAATCGATTTTAAAATTGTGAAGCAAAAAATCCCGATTTTCGATTTTTCGATTCTATTTTCCCACCCCGAGTGTTTTCAGTGTTTATGCTGTCACTGTGTGAGCTCTGAAACCTGGCAAAAATAATCACAATGCCATTATTAAGATTGATCAACCTTGAATGCAATATTGACTTTATTTATGCCAATCAAAAGAATAATAAAGAAAAAAGTAACATTGTGTGTTTGCTTCTGTCTGTTTGTGCAGCGCAGTCTCATGTCACGCTTTCTTCTTCCTCGTCTTGTTTTGTACTGATGGCAAAGTATGTTTGTTTTTACTTCATTCAGATTAATACATAGACTGCATATCGATTAACAGCCCGTTAATCAATATGCAACCTTTTCATCAACAGCTTAGGAAGTAGAAGTGTGTTTAGCTTCATTATCACTGATCCCTTCTGCTGCACTCGTTCTTACGCTCCTGTTTTCCCTCCTCAGTTTGCTGGCAGGTTAGTTTATCTTCTCCCACCCCCTTTGGGTTTTTAGAGGTGCATCACCCCAACATGGCTCTGTAGATGGAAAACGTGTGACGCTGATCACCAACTCTTTAACCTAGACGTCAGCTCATGTCCAGGTTGGTTGGTGTCTCGACTGATTCAGCCTGATCAATCCCTTTACATGTCATAGTTCTTTTGTTTATATGTGTATATGTATGTTCATTGCCTCTCCAGCCTTCATTTCTCAGGAAAAAGAACCACTTTTCATGACAATGTGCTGTTCGGCATTTCCTTTTATAAACAACCAACCATACGAAGTGTACGCTGCTTGTTTACGTTTGATTAAACTATTCCTCCTCCTGATTTCCCTCACCGTACCTTTTACTGCCCTTCTGCGCTGGCGAGCTGCCTTATTTAGCTTTTCCATTACATGTAGCAGCTCGGTGCGTCTCTTCCATCAGCCGTCTCATCGTAGGTGGGATCAGCTGCTCATCAGCGCAGCGTGTGTGTCTTGCGGCTTAACACAACTTCGCTGTGTGTGTCTTGTTATGTTGCACTCGGAGATCTGTAATTTATGTTTTTTCTGATGAATTTTCAGATGAGTTCATGAAAAAAGTGTGTTGGTGTGTGTGTGTAGCTGTGGAGTTGTCTTTGCCCACAGCTGATAACTCTGACCAATCAAGTGAATCAATTCCAGTCTGGTATCAGCCTGAACCACCGCCGAGGTGCTTCCAGAGAGAAAAACACTCGCATACTACCGGTTCTGTGGTACGACCTGCAATGCAAAGTGAGATGTTCCCGTCTGTGTCATTGGAAAGCAGCGTATGAGCTTTAGATGTTGATAACGCCACTAAAGTGACCACATGCACTCACAGAACGATCTCAGCGGGTGTCAGACGTGCAGTTTCACGGCTGTCTGAAATATTACGGTGCAACAAACATCACCACCCATCGGCGCCTCTACAGCGGAGCATGCAGACTCCACAGTCAGCTGTTACACCGGAAATACATGAAAACCTGCAGATGGGCTGATTTAGTCCAACCCTGCACTGTGTTTTGTGACAGATGTCAGTTTACCAGCGGTAAGTGGCTGATAGCTGAACATGAACACGAGTTGAATGATCCTGTTTGGCTCCTGGCTGCAGACAGTTCAGAGGTTTTCTACCCTATTTCGGCCCAATGAGGTCCAATGAGTCCAGCATGTGGTCCTGCTTCAACACACCTGAATCACATGAACTGGATCTAACAGCCTGTCAGTCTCAGCACAGACTCATGAATCTGAGTCAAACCTGCTGGATTACGGACCGAGTTTAATCCTCTGCTGGTTGTTGGAGAGATTTATGGTTAATTATTCACACAGGAATGTGAAGCTTAAATGCTGTGAGTCTGTTTGTGTAAAAACAGCTGCTTGGTGGTGAAGTAAATGTTTTCCTGTTGCTCAGATGCTTCACAACGTCAGTTAACCAGTCAGACTGTGGGAACACGACCAGGCTTCTGGAATCCGGATGGGACCTCCGGCTGAGGGAAAAATCAATTTTCATTTCCTATGTTCATCCATCTAATTACAATGCAATATTGATAAATTCTTATTTTTTAGGAGCTTTAAAGTTTATGAATCTGGATCAGTTGTAAAGGTTGCTGACTCGGCTGTAGGAGGACGTGATGTCAAACTGCTTGTTTTCTCTGACTTTTTTTTTTTTTTTTATGTAAGCAGGTATCCTTTGTAAAATCATTACATTTCAGAGGTTGCTCCACGGCTTGGATGTGTGCGAATGGTCGCTACCCGTAGACTGTATATAAAAAGATGGGCGGAGCCTCCGTGACGTCACCTGTAGGTTTCTGAAGAGCTGAACTGAAGCTCGGTGGGCGGTTCCTACCATCACCATCTTGGCAGGGACATGCGTGTCGTCTCGCCCAGAAAATATAAATATGGGCAAAGAGGTGGAGCTGAGAGGGGGGCTGTGAGCGTCATGGTGGATGATTGACATTGAGCGAACTCCTAGCTTTCTGTAACTAAGAGCAAACCGAGCTAACCCGGAGATAGCAGGAGCTAACCAGCTAACGGAGGTAAGCGGGCTAAATCTAAGTCACGTTGTTAACCGGCTAAAAACCGCGGTTGTTCTACGTTCTTCTTACTTGAAGCGGGAGAGCAGATACCTGTCAATCAATCAAAAGGACACGCCCCTAAATATGCCGAACTTCAAAAATTAAATTACTTTAAAACGGGCGAGTTAGAAAAAAATCCACTCCCCCCCCACAGTTGTCATGAAGGTAAACCTGACCTATTAAACCTAAAATGGATTTTTGAACCAGGCTGTAAACATGTTTATTTCTGCTGTAAACATGTTTATTCCTGCTGTAAACATGTTTATTCCTGCTGTAAACATGTTTATTTCTGCTGTAAACATGTTTATTCCTGCTGTAAACATGTTTATTCCTGCTGTAAACATGTTTATTTCTGCTGTAAACATGTTTATTCCTGCTGTAAACATGTTTATTCCTGCTGTAAACATGTTTATTCCTGCTGTAAACATGTTTATTCCTGCTGTAAACATGTTTATTTCTGCTGTAAACATGTTTATTTCTGCTGTGAAGTTGGTCTTTTTAACATGGGAGTCTATGGGGATTTGCTCTGTTTTGGAGCCCCTAGTGGATGAGGGGGGAACTGCAGCTTTCGGCACTCTGTAAAGGCTTTACTTTTAACCGCCGGAGGTTGCCGCTTGTCGCTACTAGAGTTTACAGGTTTAGAGACTCTGCAGAGGTTTGTAAATAACCATAAATCTGTGGTGTTGTCTACGAATGTTTTGTCAATTCAACAACTTAAAGATTTTACACTTAAAATGAAACGTAGATGATGATGCACTGAGTTGGGCTTCTTTAGACTGAGGTGGAGTACTGTACAGAATGAGGTGTTTGTATGAATGTACACGACTGACTCTTCAGCTTTTGTATGACGTCAGAATGACCTTTCCAGGTGAAAGTAATTTCACTTTGTCTGAACTTTTAATGAACAGATGTTTCACAAAAAGGGAAAAAGACTAAGTTTATTTTAAAAGCTGTTCTGAAATCAAACTTTCAGTTTGATTTCCTTCAAAATGATCACTTTTTTAATGTTGTTCATGTGAATCTATCTGAACTGTTTCTAAAAGTATAATAAGCAACAGAAATTTCTCCTGTTTTAAGGCAGAAACGGGGGAATAAATGTTTTGGTTGCAACTTCGACGTGTCTGACTCGTTTTTCTTTTCTTTGCTTATAAGATAAACGGTGGAACAGGGACACAGATTCATGTGGATCTCGCATCGTTTAGCTTATTGGTATAAATCAGTCCTTGAATCTTTTTTTTAAATTTATTTCTGCTTCCTGGAGCTGATCCTCAGCCTTCACTTGGCCTTCGCTCTCCCAGATCTGCACAAACACGGCTGATTAGGTCGAGGCTTCACACAAGCAGAGGTCCTGTGTTCAGTCAGTGTTATGTTAGCCGTGTGGTTGTCGCTTTACGGCTGGTTGGTGTGTATCCTGATAAAACGATGGGTAAACATGTGGGGGGAAAAGAGAGAGAGAGAGAGAGACCCAGATGGCTGCAGGAATGCGACCTGCCGAGCCACAAGGGCACGGCCTCCCGTTAAACATGTTGTGATTGTGTGTTTGCTCCCCTCCCCAGAGGGAGGCCGGCCAACACAGACACGACTATCAGCCCTGGCTTGGAGCCCATTGAACTGTCAGCCTCACATGCTGCCGAGGGCTGAGAGGAGACGGGGGACAGGAGCAGGACGCCGGAGATCAGGGATAACCAGCAGAGACGGAAGTAGACTGCAGTCTCACTGAGTCTGCCTCCATTAGTGATGCTGGAAGGAGCTGTGGAGGCGCTGAACTGAATCATTCTCTGCATCTCAGATGGCGGAACGAAGACAGTTCAGACTTTTCAGCTCACATTAGAAACTCTGAAGAGCTTGTCGGAGATTTTAGGAGGTTCTGAGTACAAGGTGACGTTACTGAAGCTGGTTTCTGGTTCTTTTTAGGGGTTGATAAGTGAAAGACTTTTTATGATAAGGGTCTCTTCAAAGTGAGCTTCTTATGTCGGGTCACATGACTAACTCTGGATTTGTGTGTTTGTGTACCGAGTTTCAACAAAGTTTCATAATTAGGAATGCAGCTTTGACAGTCAGTTCTGCACAGATAGACAAACAGAGGCATGCACTGCAACACACACACACACACACACACACTTAGCTCTCTCCTTTCAACTGTCTCCTCAGCTGAGTGGATTTCCCTCTCGGCTGAGATTTCCTCAGAGCACATCGGTCTGGTTAATTGCATGGCTCACTTTATTCCCAGTGCTGGCTGACTGGTGTCCGTTAATGTTAAAGAGAGCGCTAATCCTGCGTGCACACCGCGTGCAGGTGAACAGGATGCTGGTAAAGAAGCAGAACCAGTAAATCTGTTATCTGAAGCAGCTGCTTATGAACGCGGTGGCTGTGTACGGTTTTGGCTTTGAACTACTGAAACTAATGACAGAAGTGCTGAAACCGAAGCGTAATCTCCTCCTTCAGCCCATTATTGGGTTGAACTTTCAGGATTTCAATGCAAATGTTATCCGGCTCCCCGAGGAGGCAGTTGAAGCTTCATGACCTTTTCAAGTCTAGTGCACTTAAAACTCTGCTACAACTTCCACAGAAGTTTCTAGAAGCCACAAATTTTCTCAGAAATAAAAGCACATAATTGCACATTTGGGGGTATAAAAGCTTTTTTGTTTACATTTTATTTTTACCCTTTTAAAGACCTGAGTTGTACTGTAAAGTGTCTCTTTTATGCACACTTCTAGTTTATTTTAATATGGAAGTCCAGAAGGGGAAGAAATAATCAAGTATTTTCTGCAAACCCCTTCCTTCATGTTGTATTGATCCTCTCAGATCAGCCTCGACCAGAAACAAGCGAACAGAGAAAGCTCCGCCCTCTGTCCTGCAGGCTGCATCTGATTGGTCAGCTGCTAGGCGTGCTTATACTGAGCAGTGAAGGTGGGCGTGGCTTTCTTCTCGTGAAGATGCACAACCTAGATAAAATGACCAATCCCTGAGTCCTTCCCCCGAGACGTCACTAAAATTTCTAAGCAGAAAAAAGCCAATTGTTTCCGTTGCCATGGAAACCGAAGTAGACCAGGCTGGAAAACTCAAACATGCGTTTAGGTGATAACAAACTGCGCCGCTTGTATGTCTAATGAGTATTCATCACTATAACACTGTAGAAAGCTCAGAAAACTAGACATAGCATCATAGAGACACTTTAAGTTCTGTCCTTGTGACCTGATTTAAAAATAGAAAACACGTCTGTTTTAATGATTTTCTGTATTATTCATGCATTTACACACCAGCGAAGGCATCAGAAGCAACACAGCTTAAAGCTGACCCTGACATGTCGTCTGGAGAAGGCGTTCCCAGGCCAGCTGAGAGATATAATCCCTCCAGCGTGTCCTGGGTCTTCCCCGGGGTCTCCTCCCAGAGGAACGTGCCTGGAACACCTCACCAGGGAGGTCCAGGAGGCATCCTGACCAGATGCCCGAGCCACCTCAACTGGTTCCTCTCGATGCGGAGGAGCAACGGCTCTACTCTGATCTCCTCCCGGATGACCGAGCTCCTCACCCTATCTCTAAGGGAGAGCCCGGCCACCCTGCGGAGGAAACCCATTTCAGCCGCCTGTATACGAGATCTCGTTCTTTCGGTCACGACCCACAGCTCATGACAATAGGTGAGGGTAGAAACGTAGATCGACTGATAAATCGAGAGCTTCGCCTTCTGGCTCAGCTCCTTCTTCACCACGACAGACCGGCGCAGAGCCCACATTACTGCAGACGCCGCACCGATCCGTCTGTCGATCTCACGCTCCATCCTTCCCTCACTGCTGAACAAGACCCCGAGATATTTAAACTCCTCCACTTGAGGCAGGACCTGACTCCCAAAGCCATTTATATTTGGTTATATTTTACATTTACAAAATATTTCAATTTTAAGTGGTTTGTAGCATTTCCCTTCACATCTGCTGTAACTGAGTATTTAACATAATATTAGCAAGATTTATCATTTTTATTAACCTTTACAAAGTATATTAATGTACATAATTTGCTAAATAACGTCGTCCTGTAGCTGTGTGCTTTTTGCCATAAAGTGTGTCTGAACCTGCAGGTAGTTTATCTGACTCAAAACTCCTTTTTGTTCATCTCATCTCACTTACATCTCAGTAATTTGCCTTTATCATTCATATTTATACACAAAGTCCCGGATGTTCTGTGTTTATTTAATAAATGAATCATGCTAGTCAGATTTCAAAGAGTCGGGCTTGCCCTAGTTGCCGCTCAGATATTTAGCATCGCATGTATGAATAGTGAAGAGCTTCCTTTTGAAAGGCATGTTGAGAGGACCGACAGTATGCACAGAAATAGCACCGTTATGGGAGAACAGAGCCACATGTATCTCAGATTTCCAGCCTTTTATTTTTATATCACACCTCACAAATTTTTAATGTGCGACCCCGAAGCTGCGTCGCTCCGAGCCGAGCCCGGCCAGCTGGCGTCTTCCAGAGCCCCGTTTCAGACACTGATTAGTGGCCACTAATAGATCTCGATCCCTGACTCATCCTGTCCCACTGTTCGCTCAATGACACCAATTACTCACCTTCACAATGTGTCCCGGCTCAGACGGGCCAAAAATACCACTTTGTAATTACAGGACTTCCTCCCCGAGCTGGGAATCTGGTGCCAGTCCAGGTTGTGTCAGATAACTGGGTGAGAAGTGTGGAAAGGGGAAGTTTGCGTGAAGTTGGAGGAAACAGCACATGTGTGTTGAGCAACAGTTTCCCAGAATTCAATCAAACATCGATGAAAGGTGTCAGCTTGATAGCCTCCCTCTCATACCTGCACTCGCTCGCCCTTCTTTCATCTGACGTCCTAATCATGCAGCCTCTCATCTTACATTAACGGCACCAGGGATGCTCCGCAGCCTGAGTGTTGGCACATTGATGTGTCCCAGAGCTCGATACTTGCACCGGCGTGACCTGATGGGAATGTAAAATGTTTTCTAACGGCGCTCAGATGCACTGAACATGCAGAATAGATCCAGCGAATGACAGCTGTGGGATCAGAGAGGATGGTGAAGTTAAAGAAGGTCCATCCTACATTATAAATCTCTGTGAGAACTGTTAGGAAATCAGCCGAATGGTTTGCTGTCAGAAACCGAGCGAGCTGGTTGGTGCGGATCAGACCAAACCAGAGTGTCCAGATGCATGCGGCGAATGTCAACGTAATAAATGTGTCGCCGCATCGTTGGTGGATAAATGTCACACTGAAGCATTGTGTGATTATTTAAGCTCTAAATATACCCGGCCTTCTGATTTTTCTTCTGTTTCCTCAGCTTCCATGAGCAGCTTTCTGTTTTCTTTCTCTGCTATCTTTACGTATTGACGTGGAGACCGTACATCATGCCGGCTGCTGGTAGTCTGGCCATGAGGAGGATCCGGTGGGCACCATGTGTCTTTGTAGGAAAGGGCAGAGTAGCTGGTGCTGTTTTGGCAGATAATAAAACATATTCACCCCCTGCTAAATGAAAAGGGACAGAAAGAAACCTTTACAGGTACCAGCCAATCGGAATGCGCCCTTGAAAAGAGGCCGCCCATGAAAGGTTTGTGTCAGAAATGAAACCAATCAATCATGAATCAAAACCAAAGACTGTGAAGCGCAACCAAAACAGAAGAGGAAACTGCAAACAAAACTACTCAATTTAACCAAATAAAAGCCTGTAAGTTTTCATGATGATTGATAGTTTTTGATTTTTAAATCATTTATTTTACTTAAGTTTAATAAAGTTTTGGTTTTAATTGTTGTTTTTTGCTTGAGTTTTAAAAAGTTTTGCTTGGAGATTCTGAAACAAATCTGATTCCATATAGTTGATCCTAATGTTGTTGAAAGTAGGTTTGTGGGGGTTTTTTTCTCCTACAGAGCGCGACTTCTGTGTTTGCAAAGTATTTATGAGCAAAAACAATAATAAAAAAAAAACATGACAGCATGTACACTAGGGGTGTAAAAATCAGATTGAAAATTTTAATATCGGGATTATTTGCTTTACAATTTCAAATAAATAAAAATAATATAAAAGTTTTGTCATTTTTATTGTTTTTATCTTTTTACGTGTCTTTTGGGGCATTATAGCAGCAGAATGATGGTCTGGCTCAGGGGTCGGCAACCCAAAATGTTGAAAGAGCCATATTGGACCAAAAAACCAATATGTCTGGAGCCGCAACAAATTAAAAGCCTTATATAAGCCTTATCATGAAGGCAACACATGCTTTATGTATCTATATTAGCTATATTAGCCTACTATCAAAATGACTAAGTTGGCTATAAATACATAATGAGCCTTAATGATAAAATGTTTATTTTCCCTGCAGCGCATCCTGTAGAGAACGACGCACCACGTGACTCTGTTGTACGATGCCGTCTCATGTTTAACTTCATTACTATATTAATGAGTTATGTTTCATTGCATTGATCAAATTAAAACAATGCAATAAAGAAATCTGATTTTTTTTTTTTGTCATTTTTATTTTTAAGAATTTGAAAAAAACAACAAAATGGAACGTGCATAACGCGCCCCTTATCTGGGCAACAAACAGCGCAATAAAACCGTAGCCTGCATTTATAAAAAATAAACCAGCAGCCTTTTAAAAAAAGGTAAAATATATCAAATCAAATGAATACAGTTTGATTTCTGTCAAGCAAGTCAGTGCGAGGATAAAACGCAGCAGCATCCTCTTTAGACACGCAACCAACGCAGCTATCCTCCGACCTGAGCACCATTACCACGTGTCATTCCACATATATACTGACAAAAATCAGAAATCATTTTATTAAAAACATCCACTTTGTTACTCAGTCTGTGTCTATGAAGGATGATGTTCTTCCCCGTTTAATGTGACTTCTGTTGTCGGACATCACTGGTCAGCTTCTCAACATGTAAGATGTAACTTGTGCTGAATTAATGTCCTTGATTTGCTGATCGGTGATGTTGCCGCCATTTTAATGGTCCTTTCCTTCACTGTCGTAGCGGAGAGGTGCATGTCTTTGATTTTCTGTATGATCTCTGTTTTCTTTCTGAAGTCTGGAAATACGTGTTCTGATATGTTGATGACTGAGTCCTTCATGTAGTCACCATCTGTGAACGGTTTTCTACGCTTTCTTATCTCCCAGGTTGCAACAAAACCTGCAGCAGCAGTGGAGTTTGGAGATGCAATCCACTTAAATCTATTTTTGCGCTTCTCTAATTTCTCCAGAAGTAATGCAATCGTACTTTTTGTGTCACTCCCAACTGGGTACTGGCTGCAGATGTAGCATGCTTTCCCTGGAAATGCCTTTCCACATTATTCTTTTTGTTATTTGACAACTTCTCGCTACAGAGCAAACATTCAGGCAATCCTTCCGCATTGGCAATGAATGTAAATGATTCGGTCCAAGAAACGTTGAATCCTCTGTTCTCCTCGGTTATTTTTCTCTTTTTCCCTTTGGGATCCATGTCCCATCACACAGCCTCCGGTTTTGTTTACAACGCCACCTGCCTCCTCCCGCCCTGCTGATAGGCTACGCGTGTCGCAGGCTATGACGCAAATCTTCCTTGACAGAAATGTTAAAATTTAATATTTATTCTACATATTTTTACAGCGCTGGAAAACGTTAAGAATGTTTGTCATGTTTGTCCTCCTACAGAACCAGATCAAAACAAAAATATAGATCTTTTTCCATTTTTTAAACATTTTTGAAAAAGCTCCAGGGAGCCACAAGGGCGGCGCTAAAGAGCCGCATGCGGTTCCAGAGCCGCGGGTTGCCGACCCCTGGTCTGGCTACTGTGTTGTTTTTTTCCTGATTTAAATCAAGAAAAATGACTAGCAAAAATAAGTTTTATATATATATATTTTTTTTTAATCTACAAAAATCAGCAATATTGAAGAATTGTGAGAAGAGTCGAATCAAATCCGGACAAAAGCATATTGTTACAGCCCTAATGTACACTATCGACACCTCCACTGAACGCACACGTTGCACATATTTAAAGATTCACCGAACCAGAGTGAAAAGGATGAATTTATGCTTGATCACAAACCTTCACCGTCTCGCCTCCCAAACTTCTATCCACCAGGATAAAACCGCGTTTAGTAAAACAGCAGCGTGGGAGCAGTTTCCCATCTAAAATATGTATAAAAATAGTTTACAGAGTTTATAATCACAGAGAAATAATGACTTTTTTGTCATTTCCAGCAGAAACTGTGAGAGGCTGGTGGTCCAGCGTAGAGGACTCGGAACGATGCTGCAGTACGTTTATGGTTTGTAAGATCTGCTGTAGATTCACTGTCTGACCTGGTTACTCGTTTTCTTCAAGTCGTTGGAAGCTACAAACAACAGAAGAAGAAGAAGAATATGGGTTAACATAAAAAACTAGAAAGTCCTGCAGCGGTTTTGTTCCGGTTCCAGAACCAGGCATGAGGGATCGCTGACTCACGGACTCCCATCGGAGCCAGAAGAGCTCAGTAAAACATCCAAACATGTTTTCCATTGCTTCATTCACTCCTGTGATTCAGCAGGTCAGAGTTATTCGCTCATCGTGGGTGTTTTCCTGGCAGAATAATTTCACAATCTGCATTTTAATAAAAAAAAAACTGGCTCATACATACACGTACAACCATTTAAATAACTTAATTTGACGGCGGGACCTCTGAGCTTCATGTAAAACGTGATGATTAACGGCAGCCGGCAGCTTGTCTGAAGCAACACAGTTTATCTTCCAGCGTTTGTTGTGTTGGCAAACAGAGAAATGTGAAGGTTCAAGGGCCTCCATGTATGAGCTTATTGATTTACCATCGACAGTAACGTGCCCTTCCTTCACACTTAGAGGTATATCACTCCAATTTCTATGTATTTTAGCCTCATTTCCAGAATAAAACTCTGGTTGCAGACAAGTGAAATGGTGGACACATGAAGATTTGAGGACTAAATTGGGGTTCTTGTATAATTTCATAGTAATTCTACCTGAGAAAAATGATGTATTTGTAAAATCGTAGTTTTACCATGTTTATCTCCATGATAATGTCTGAGTGGATCTGTGAAATGTTCCACAATGACAGAATTTTGTAGTTTTAATAAATCAAGTAAGGTAACCTGCATTGTTCTTTGTTCATACAAGAGAAATGAGAAATGCTGAAGGACATATATCAGATTCTGAGGTAGAGAAAAGGGCAGTAAAATGATTAAATGCATTAAAATAAAAATATTTTTATGTCTTCTGGAGGAAAGCTGCAGAGATGATCAGAGTTTTCCTCCTCAGACGAGGAGACATTCAGCCGCCATGATGTAGGAGGCTTCATGTGCAAACAGCTACATTGGCAGCGGTTTTTAAGGATTGTTTTTTTTAAAAAATCAGACTCAATTTGAATAAAATGATCTTTTATTATTTGCAAATAAGTAGAAACTATGACGACAGTCTGATTTATACACAAGCGGACATGATAACAGCCTGCAAACCCCCGGAGTGTTGAATCCAGACTGGATCCAATACCTGCATGCAAATATGTTCAATGAGAAACGCATTAAAAAATTAGTGGAATTGGGTTCTATTATGCAATGAAGGTTTGAGTTTTAAATAAACTCTTCATATTAAATTCAGTTCAGCCTCCCACGTTCATTTTCAGCCACTTACCCGATCTCTTCAACGTAATGATGCCTTCAGGAGCTGCTGTTTTACATGACTTCAGGGAAATACTGAACATTATACTGAATAATGCTGAATCTTATTGTTACTGAAAACTAAAGATGTTTTCTAATGATGAAACTGAATATTTGACCTGCTCGCTGAACAGAAACGACTCATTTTCTGACGTCCAGCATTCCAGATAGGTTCGTTAGAAAATAATCTGCAGGTTAAACAACATAAAAATAACATTTACAGACATAAATGCATGAAGTTGAGCTGAAATATCTTCCTTTCTACTCCAAGTTGCTTAAAAACAAATTGATATCTATAAAAGTTTATATGCAACGTAACATTTATGTAGCAATAATTTCTGAACAGTGGATAAAACATAACCTCCTTAGCAGAGGTAAATATAATAGAAACCTGCATTAAAAACACACTTTAATCAGCGACGTTGTGTGTTCAGAACATCCGGTTCCTTATTATTCCATGAAGCCAAATGTCACGTCGTGTCCTGGATGTAAACGTTGAATCGTGTCGGTTTCTCAACCTCGGGACGCAGCTAGGCAGCAGCGGCTCTAGAAATACACGATAGTGTCACTGTGTCATCGAACAAGAGTTTTAAGGTCAGAAAGTTACGTAATCCGTCTTAATTGTGTAAAGTATGTTTTCTTTAATCCCCAGACTGGTTTCACTAGCTGCGTTTCCATTATACCTAGAGTTATGAAAAACAAAATATTGCAATTAAAAAAAAAAAGTGAATGGAAACATTTAATTTTAAAAACATTTTTTTTTTTTAAATTTTAAAAATCTTAATTTTTTATTTTTTTTTTTAATTTTTTAAAAAAAAATTCTCTAAAAGTTTTATGTTGTGATGAGGTGATTTTTCAGATGTTTGGATATTTAGAAATATATCGCAAAAGTGTAACGAAAACTTTTTTTTTTTTTTTTTTTTAACCCATTTACGTGTTGCTGGATGTGAAGCAAGTGGTCACGTGACCAGTTAATTTCCAGAAAAGCTGGCGTGGTGTGGAACAAACAAACAGCAAAATTCAGAGTTTTAGAAAAGAAAATGAGGAAGAAAAGCTTTGAAAAATTGTAGCAAATAGAAAACCCCAAAGTAACGTGTTACATAGATCGCGTTCTTGTAAAATCTCGTCCGGATGGTGAGATTTTACTCAAAACACTTTTCAATGGAAGCACCTGCAAATTGGAATTGTTGTTTGTAAAAACTTACAAATATTTTAGCAAAAATATGTAATGGAAACACAGCTATTGTCTTCTGTCTGGTTAGCTGTGTTTGTGCTTCACCCAAAACTCCTGATGTCCGAGGCGCGACGGATACGGGGCGTCCATTTTTCTCCTCTCAACTACAGAAACAAACCAGGACTGATTTGGGGCTTTGATACTGAGGGGTCTCCTGTCTGGCATTTTAAAAAAAAACATCACGTTTCTTCTTCTTCTTTTTTTCAAAATCTGTCTGCAGATGAATATGAACTCGCCGTCAGAAGTCAGCTTTGGGCTGAATAGAAATTGATGTCAAAAGAAAAGACAGCAGAGAATTTGGACTAAAGCTGCAAAAGTCACTTGTCAAAGAAACAAATCACTGTGGGTATTTCTTTCTTCTCCCAGAAATACGCCTGCTCTTCCAGCTCGTGGCTGCTGGAGCTTCTACTGCTGGACAACACCTCGTACGTAGGAAGCAGCGTTTATTTTTGTTAACTACTCCTGGCTGTGATCTGAATCAGAGTTCAGAGTTTCATTTTCATTTGCAAAAGCTCTGCAGAGCTTGATATTACAGGTTTTTTTTTCTTTCTTTTTTTTTTTATAATCACACAGTCAATCCTGCCACAGTGCCTTCCTGCTTAATGGTCTCTGAATTTATGATGGAGAGGAGCAGAGAAGATGAAGACGGACTGAGTTAAGTCTGCTTTTTCCCAGCCAGTGGGATGAATGATGAGTGAATAAATGAGCTGGTGGAGAAGGAGCAGAAAAAAACAGGAAATAAGTAGAAAATACAGGTCAGAAGGGAAGAATACTCAGTTTGGGCTGCTTTGTGGGATTTTTACCACAGATTTAGTCAGAATTCAGCTTTTTACGTGTAGTTTGCAGCTGGGATGCTGATGGGTGGAACAAGGAATCTTTAGGGCTGACGAAAACCACCAGAATAAGATGCTGCAACCACGGGATTCACTATGTCACCAACAAGCCAATTCTGGAGCTTTCTTTGGGATATCTGGCTTCAACTGGGTTTATTCCACTTGAACACTCCTGTTAGTTTGGGTGAAGCCTTGTGTGTGTTTTTATTTTGTGTCGGGTTATGTTTACATTTAGGATGGATTCCCATCAGGATAGTCTGCTGGACTCGGTCCGATTTGGGACTCGACTCAGCTGTAGGGGGGGGTATCCATGCCTGTATCCATGGTGTATCCACACCTTTAAAAAATTCCCTGGATCCAAACAGTGATCCGGATCACCACCAAAATTAAAACAGTTCTTCATTTTCACATTTCTAACAACTCCTGAAAATTTAATTAAAATCCGTTCATAACTTTTTGAGTTTTCTTGACAAACAGATAAACAGTGGATAAAACATAACCTCCTTAGCAGAGGTAAAAATAATAGATTGTGCAAAAACCTGCCTTAAAAACACACTTTAATCAGCGACGTTGTGTGTTCAGAACATCCAGTTACTTATTAAACCGGGAAGTGAAACGCCACGTCGCGCCCTGGATGTAAAAGTTGTTTCGTGACGGTTTTTTCAGCCTCAGGATGCTGCTTGGCAGCAGCGTCTCTAGAAATACACATGATAGATGTCACTGTGTCATCAAACAGGTCTGAGACGCCGAGTTTTACAGTCAAAAAGTTACTTAATGCGTCTTTAAACCAGTAAAACAAAACCTCATCATCTTCATCATCACCAACAGTAGCATCATGACATCAAGTCATCTGATTGGCCGGTTGTTAGCGCCCTGTTTTCCTTGAGGACCCCCTTCATGGACCCCCAGTCCCCTGACTGGAGTCATGCCTATTTTATGCTTTTAGAGTTGCACCATAAAAACCGTTCTGTCTGTGCCACGTCCTTCCATAAACATAATTTATTAAATTAACAACGCATAGCCTCAGTTTTATTTCTTTGATTGGTATTGATTGATTGATATTTGTTTATTTCAGACATAAAAAACATAATTTCATCAACAGGTTAAAGAAAAGTAACAGTTATTATAGAGTCTGAACAGGAGTAGGATGAAGCAAAGCTTATTTACTCCTGCCCTCCTTCATAAACACAATTTTATCTTCTTAAAATAAAGACAATGTATGGGCATTGATTAGGCTGACTCCGAATGTTCAAAGCTTCAAGGACCCCATGTGAGCTGTGGGGACCCCAAGTTGGGGCCCATCGTGATAGGCTACGAGAATCATGTGACATGCTATTTTATCACCTGAAACTATGTTTGGTATCAGCAGAGTTGTATCTTGATCTAGGGCTGCTCGATTTTGACAAAAATTATAATCACGATTAATTTGACTGAAATTAACATCTCGATTATTTAACACAATTATCCAGTATTTATAAACAACGTTGCGCATCATGGTGTTCTAGACTCCGTGTCGTACATTATAACCGTCTAATGGACGGTTCCGAGTTGTTAAATCCGCTTTTACCGCTTATATAGGAACTATTTTACGTTGGCCTGGATGTACATTTTATGCCAAACAACCGCTGTCAGGCTGCAGCGCGTTTCTCTCATTCACCTGTTAAAAGACGGCTGATCTGAACCAGCTGGTTAACGCGTTGCTATGGTAACGCTATGGTAACGGAGGGATATTACAGTGTTTAACTGGCCGAACTATGTATAGGAAAATAATGCAGCCAGTTGTCACTGACAATGGTATAAACTATGTTTAGGTGAACTTCCACAACCTACTGCAGTTATTCTACATGGACCTGCAGCCGGAGCCGACTGAGACTGGCCGCCTGGGAGTGCTTTAGGACGGGAGAGGCTCCCGCTGCTCCTTCCTTACAGTAACTGCAGAACAATATGTGCCTTCAAGTCAGTCGCCAAAACACCAGAAAAGTCTCTAATAACTCCAGTAAAAGCTGCTAGATTTGTCGCTTTTAACAAAAAAAGTCTCCAGATTTAGAGAGAAAGTCGCCAAGTTGGCAACAGTGTCTGAATGAAAGCAAAGCGGCTGTGGGAGGAGTTTACAGCACAGCGCTGCAACGCCAGAGACGCTCGATTAGCAGCTGAAGACAGCAGGAGAGGAAACTGCAGAGAGACAAATAATCACACCCTTTTATTTTTATCATCGATGGAAACCCAGATCGTAGTTGAGATTAAAATCCAATTAATCGCCCAGTCCTATCTTGATCCTCAAAAAAGTATGTAAGTTATCAGAAGTATCGACTGCAGAGTATTAATGTGCTGCGCCGTTCCCTAATTCTATCATTTTTCCCTCGAATTAAAGGAATTTAGTCTTGAAGCCAGAAGTTGCCATTTTAAACAAACTTTGTGTCTTTTTTTCTACACAGTTAAAGCTGGGGTAGGTGATGTTGGGGAGCTAGCAAGATGTGAAAGTGGCAATCTGTCTTGACTCCTCCCCCTCTGGTTTTGCTCCTTGCGTGATCCGAGGCTTTTTTATTGCCTCCACCAAGGAGGTCATGTTTTTACTGCCGTTTATCTGTTTGTGTTCAAGATAATTCAAAAAGTTCTCGACGGATTTTAATTAAATTTTCAGGATTTGTTGGAAATGTGAAAAAGAAGAACTGATTTAGTTTAGGTGGTGATCCGGATCACCGTTTGCATCCAGGAACCTTTTAAATGCCTTGGTGTGGGTTTACGCTCTCCAAGTGTTTTTCTAGTTCGCAGCTTTTTCCACCAACGATTTTCTCTTTCTCGGCTGTTTAGCAGGAGGAGGCAAATAAACCGAGCTGGGTCGGAAAATCCTTCCTGCATTTTCTCAGCCATGTTTGCCTTCCGAGTTTCTTCTTCACTGCTTTTGTATTTTCATCCTAACACGCTGTTTATATGCAGGGTGTGGCTATCAGGTATGCGCTGCTGGAGGGGGAGGAGGGGAGCCGGGAGAAGAAGCTACGAAATATAAGAAATGAACAACTTCATTTGGGTTGGAACGTTTGGATTGGTCAGAGTTTTTACAGATTTACAGTAAAGACCCTGAGGGGTCTAACTATATTTCTTATTGTTCATGATTACAGAATGTATAGACTACTATCAGGACGAGGAACCGCTTCACCCACAGGAAACATGTCTCTGAGCAGGAGGACCTACTGTAGGTTCAGGAAATCCAGGAGGTCACGTTTCTTCTCCAGTCGTCTTGCTCTCTGTAGAAATGGTGCAGGTGCTTTATTCTGCTTCTCCAAATGATCCTCTTTGCATTCAGTCAACGTTCTCATCAGGTGACACGTAGAATAAAGAAGAAAAGTCTTCCAGGTCTGCGTGTTAGGAATATTATCCCCTGCCCTTCTGCAGATACAACATCTGCTGCTGCTGCGGTCTCGTGGTTGGAGCAGAAAACACCTCAGCATATATAAGGCGGTATGCCCAGTACAGTATCAGGCGTGTGCCACGTGCACGGCCGTTATCAGGACGTGCTCTGCTGCTTCAGGCAAACTCCAACAAATCACAGCTTCCAAATCAAACCGTCAGGAAGAAAATAATTTGAAGTAAATTTAAGCGAAGCGCAGACGAGTACGAATGATTAAACCTCGGACCAAAGAAACCATAAAACTCGCAAACGGCCTCTGTCGAACCATGGCCAGCATGGCCAAGAAAACTTGCCTACTTCCAGCCTTGTAATGAGAAATGTCGGCAGTGGCCCTGAGCAGGCTTCTGGAATGAGTCCAAGACCGCTGAAATATGGTATCAGTGGCACAATGACAATCACTCACTTGGTTTTTAGTTTCCCCTCAACTGTAATGACCAGAGAGTAATGAATCATGTGGAGAGGCCAGTGGGCATCTCAGAGTGCTGATGAGAGGGCGCGTTTTTCTGCCGTCTGAGTTATAATCACCCGGAGACGTCCAGGCAGACGTCAGGGTAATCTAACCTGATTTTATGCTACATGCTAACGATGCTTTTCAGCTGATTTGGATGAATTTAACAGTTCGTCTGTAAAAGTGCGTGTTTGGATGTGAGTGAAGCTGAAGCATCTTCCCCATGGCATCGCTTCCACTTTAAGATTCTACAGCGTGCATAAAGTAAGACAATTAAATAGCAGTTCATCAGCTAGACTGGTGGACCAGTAAGCATCAGCAGAGCTGTAATAACGGAGGCAGTGCCTGGAGGAAGCTGGGAGGAGGTGGCTGCCCATTAGCTGCCACCAGGACCAGTAATAACAGGGTGGGGTCAGAAAATACAGCAGAGATGGAGCTGGGTTTACACATGGATGAGCTATTCCTTAAGCAGAAGCTGTTTCCATTATATCTGTACAGAGTGTTAGATTTGCAAAGTAAATTGAATTTCATTGGGTTTCTTTGAATAAATTTCGAAGAAAATTACCAGTAAAATGGACTGAAATGGAAAATGGCATCGAGTTAAAGGGTGTTATTCAGTAGGATTTGTGAGTCAGTTCTGTCCGACCTGGTAGAGAGAGTTTTTTTTTTCACTCATATAAAACAAATGATTGATGAGAGAAATGATATTGCAGTGGGTCAGAAACGTGGATCAGGAACATTGACCTCTGTGTGGATATACTGGTGTTGGTAAAACAAAAGACTTTATATCAAGCTGTTTCCTGCAACCAGACAGATTTTAATATTAATAAAATGTATCGTAGAAGTGGTGCAATGAAAAAGCTTTTGGAGGAGGAAAATCATTACGTACGCAGATTTATTCAGGGCTGATGAGGAGCAAACAGCCGATGAAGGACTGACGTCAACATTGAGGTGAAAAGTTCAGCAGTCTCTGGTGTTTTAAAAAGATTCATTAAAAAAAGGCTTTAGGAATTTTCTAGCGCATTCTTGCAGTAAATGTCCTCTTTTTCCTGCTTCGATACGCCTGAATGATTCATTTTTATGTTAAAATCACAAAATCTTTTACCGTGGTAAACATGTTTACCATGCTGTAAACATGTTTATTTCTGCTGTAAACATGTTTATTTCTGTCGTGAACATGTTTATTTCTGCTGTAAACATGTTTATTTCTGATGTAAACATGTTTATTTCTGCCGTAAACATTTTTATTTCTGCTGTAAACATGTTTATTTCTCATGTAAACATGTTTATTTCTGCCGTAAACATGTTTATTTCTGCTGTAAACATGTTTATTTCTGCTGTAAACATGTTTATTTCTGATGTAAACATGTTTATTTCTGTTGTGAACGTGTTTATTTCTGCTGTAAACATGTATATTTCTGCTGTAAACATGTTTATTTCTGTCGTGAACATGTTTATTTCTGCTGTAAACATGTTTATTTCTGATGTAAACATGTTTATTTCTGTCGTGAACATGTTTATTTCTGATGTAAACGTGTTTATTCCTGCTGTAAACATGTTTATTTCTGTCGTGAACATGTTTATTTCTGCTGTGAACATGTTTATTTCTGATGTAAACATGTTTATTTCTGATGTAAACATGTTTATTTCTGATGTAAACATGTTTATTTCTGTCGTGAACATGTTTATTTCTGCTGTAAACATGTTTATTTCTGATGTAAACATGTTTATTTCTGTCGTGAACATGTTTATTTCTGATGTAAACGTGTTTATTCCTGCTGTAAACATGTTTATTTCTGTCGTGAACATGTTTATTTCTGATGTAAACGTGTTTATTCCTGCTGTAAACATGTTTATTTCTGCTGTCGTGAACATGTTTATTTCTGCTGTGAACATGTTTATTTCTGTTGTGAACATGTTTATTCCAGCTGTAAACATGTTTATTTCTGCTGTAAACATGTTTACTTCTGATGTAAACATGTTTATTTCTGCTGCAAACGTGTTTATTTCTGCCGTAAACATGTTTATTCCTGCCGTAAACATGTTTATTTCTGCTGTAAACATGTTTATTTCTGCTGTAAACATGTTTATTTCTGTTGTGAACATGTTTATTTCTGTTGTGAACATGTTTATTTCTGCTGTAAACATGTTTATTTCTGCTGTAAACATGTTTATTTCTGTTGTGAACATGTTTATTTCTGTTGTGAACATGTTTATTTCTGATGTAAACATGTTTATTTCTGCTGCAAACGTGTTTATTTCTGCCGTAAACATGTTTATTCCAGCTGTGAACATGTTTATTCCTGCTGTAAACATGTTTACTTCTGATGTAAACATGTTTATTTCTGATGTAAACATGTTTATTCCAGCTGTAAACATGTTTATTTCTGCCGTGAAGTTGGTCTTGTTGGAAGTTGGAACTGCAGTTTTCATGTTTCACCTTTTACCACTGCAGATTGCAGCTTGACCGAATCAATGCCTGAGAGCTTTTTGTACAATATTTCCTCCACCTTTAAAATCTGACTTCAGGAGTTAGATCTGATGGCTAACAGTAACAGCGTCCATGTTGGTTGTCCAACATGGGCAGAATGTGGTGCTCCATTTAGATGATTCAGGTCACTAGCTTTGCTTGGATGGAAGCATGTTCCCATAAAAGGATGACTTAGCTTTTAAGATGTAAAGTAGAAGATGTTGCATCATCTGCACCATGCAGGATGTTTCTGGGACAACTTGTGCAGTAAATCCCAGCAGGTTTTTGCTGCAGATGACCAGCAGTGGCTCTCATGCTGGAATATAGCATCTCTGTCTCGCACACATGCTGTCTCACCCACACACACCGACACACACACAGGAGGAGTTTGCTCAAGGCTTCACATAAATTATAGTGACAAGGCCTTGTCTAGATGTTCCCTCCGTCTCTGCCACTCCCTCCGTTTTATAACCCTCCTTTTTCTTTTACCATGGATACACACCGGCATGCACTCCTATCAGAAAACTTCCATCTGTGACGTCTCGGACTCTCTGAGCCTTTTCGCAGCTACAAACATTCGATCATACCATCAGGGTCGAACGGCGATGATTGATGACTGCAACAGTTCTCAGCTCGATACGTCCAAACACATAAAAGCCTGGAGAACTTTCTCAGCAACAGCAAAGTGTTTTCAAACTGTGCGGTCGTACAGGCCAGCATCGATACGTCTCTTATAGAAGGAGCGTAACATGTGTGCAGAGGTAATTTCAGCAGCTTAAAGCTGCGTAACTGCAAGCTAATGAAGTTAAAGGTCTTGCATCGGTGCGTCTCTGCTGCTCAGCAGACAAACAGAAAACCTTCGGGGAGAGATCGATACTGCATAGGAGCTCTGTCCAAACACTCCAGCTCATGTCATTTAAAGTTTGCTAGTCGTGCACGGCCTGTATATCATGTCTGTCTGATTTCCAGGGAAATTTCTAGTCGTCACTGAAGATGCAACAGATTTATTCAGTCTGAGAAGAAGATATTTAAATCTGTTAGATTGTTTGGTCCCTGCAGCGTGATGGCAAATTATTTTCTCCAGAGACTCTGCTCACGTCACTTTTTTTACTTTCTTTAATGAGAAACGTGGAATAGAAGAGTTAAATGGTCAGTTTTGTCTTTTTATGGTTTATATGTTTATGAATATGATCTGCATAATCATCCTGAATGTCTATTAAGTTCCCTCCAGATGGATTAAATAATTTACAGCTGCATTTGACACCTGATTATTAGTTTCCATAAGAAAACTGTGATCCTGGCTGCTTTAGTTCTTGTGCTGTTCCTGAGGCAACACTGACGACAGAACAGCTTTTAGCACTTTCTCTAAATTACCGAGCTCCCACACTAAGTGGAACAAAAGAGTGATGGAAACGGTGCAGTTTGCCTTCATTTAATGCTTTATTCCTCTCAGCCTGGTTGCTGAACATCTGCAAAGAGGCTCCAACTATTTGTGGATGAGACGCCTCTGTTGTCCAGAGAGTGAGCGATGCTTTGGCTCATGACTTTAGCAGGCACTTTGAGACGTTTCGGGATGGATTTAATGTTTTTAAATGGCACATGATACATCCAGAGATCAAATCTGTAGTCTAACTAATAAAAATGAGACTTGTGTTGAATATAAAAGAGGTGACCGATGTTGGAGGGCTGGAATTTAGCTCATTAGCCTTATCAAATAACAAAACATTAGATTTTATTCCCGTTCTAAGGTCAGTACATGTACAATATTGTCTTAACAAGATTTTAAAATGATGTTAATTGAGCAGCAACATATTATATTGTGTAATTATTGAACAAAAACTCTGGAACAGGTTGTTATCACTACTTCCAAGTCATTTGGAGTCCATCTGCAATGATGGCGCTTATTCAGGAATAGAAAACATTCAGGACAGCTGTTAGTCTTCTCAGGATTGGATGTCCAGGCAGGTTAACCATGTAATGTTCAGATACCGCAAATACCCCCAAAAGCTACACCTCAGACTCTCTAGGCTCCAGTTAGCATGTCTATAGCCGTTACCCTGCGCTAGCGGTTTAACTACATGGGTAAGATTAGGGCCGATGTTAAACCTTTTCATTACGATTCACGCTGCAACACGTGGATTTAGGACCGATTTTCATTACAATGGTTTGATCCATGTGAGGCATGGGAAATTTTGTAGTGCATGGACATTAAATAAAATCATTGCTAGGTAGTAATGGTCAGTATAAAACGTAGAGTCCACGATCTCCACACATTAAATGTTAAAGTTCATGATTTATAAAAAGACTGAAATGATGCGAATTGGACACGTCACATTGGAGATGTTTGGTTATGAAGCGCAGGAGCATGTTGGGAGAAAACGATGCGCCTCATGGCAATTCTCAGCACGGTGGTGGAGGACTGATGATCAGGGCTTATTTGTGACACGATCTGGTCCTTGTCATACCTGGTGACGCCTTCTGGTCTTCATCAGAACTGGTGATGTATCTGGTCCTCGTCAGACCTGGTGACCCCTTTTGGTCCTCGTCAGGACTTGTTACAACTTCTGATCCTCGTCAGGACTTGTTACGACTTCTGGTTCTAGTCAGGACTCGCTACGACTTCTGGTCCTCGTCAGGACTCGTTACGACTTCTGGTACTCGTCAGGACTCGTTACGACTTCTGGTCCTCGTCAGGACTCGTTACGACTTCTGGTCCTCGTCAGGACTAGTGACGACTTCTGGTCCTCGTCAGGACTCGTTACGACTTCTGGTCCTCGTCAGGACTCGTTACGACTTCTGGTCCTCGTCAGGACTCGTTACGACTTCTGGTCCTCGTCAGGACTCGTTACGACTTCTGGTCCTCGTCAGGACTCGTTACGACTTCTGGTCCTCGTCAGGACTAGTGACGACTTCTGGTCCTCGTCAGGACTCGTTGCGACTTCTGGTCCTTGTCAGGACTCGTTACGACTTCTGGTCCTCGTCAGGACTCGTTACGACTTCTGGTCCTCGTCAGGACTCGTTGCGACTTCTGATCCTCGTCAGGACTTGTTACGACTTCTGGTTCTAGTCAGGACTCGTTACGACTTCTGGTCCTCGTCAGGACTCGTTACGACTTCTGATCCTCGTCAGGACTTGTTACGACTTCTGGTTCTAGTCAGGACTCGCTACGACTTCTGGTCCTCGTCAGGACTCGTTACGACTTCTGGTCCTCGTCAGGACTCGTTGCGACTTCTGGTCCTCGTCAGGACTCGTTACGACTTCTGGTCCTTGTCAGGACTCGTTGCGACTTCTGGTACTCGTCAGGACTCGTTACGACTTCTGGTCCTCGTCAGGACTCGTTACGACTTCTGGTCCTCGTCAGGACTAGTGACGACTTCTGGTCCTCGTCAGGACTCGTTGCGACTTCTGGTCCTTGTCAGGACTCGTTGCGACTTCTGGTCCTCGTCAGGACTCGTTACGACTTCTGGTCCTCGTCAGGACTCGTTACGACTTCTGGTCCTCGTCAGGACTCGTTACGACTTCTGGTCCTCGTCAGGACTCGTTACGACTTCTGGTCCTCGTCAGGACTCGTTACGACTTCTGGTCCTCGTCAGGACTCGTTACAACTTCTGATCCTCGTCAGGACTCGTTGCGACTTCTGGTACTCGTCAGGACTCGTTGCGACTTCTGGTCCTCGTCAGGACTCGTTACGACTTCTGGTCCTCGTCAGGACTCGTTGCGACTTCTGGTACTCGTCAGGACTCGTTACGACTTCTGGTCCTCGTCAGGACTCGTTACGACTTCTGGTCCTCGTCAGGACTAGTGACGACTTCTGGTCCTCGTCAGGACTCGTTGCGACTTCTGGTCCTTGTCAGGACTCGTTGCGACTTCTGGTCCTTGTCAGGACTCGTTACGACTTCTGGTCCTCGTCAGGACTCGTTACGACTTCTGGTCCTCGTCAGGACTCGTTACGACTTCTGGTCCTCGTCAGGACTCGTTACGACTTCTGGTCCTCGTCAGGACTTGTTACAACTTCTGATCCTCGTCAGGCCTCGTGATGCTGAGCTGGTTAGTTTTATTTTTAGGATGTCACGCGGTAATTACCTCAAACTTTGGTGTCTAAGGGGAACACTTTATATGAATAAATATGCAAGAAGAGATTTAAGTTCGTTTGTCCACAAGTATTTATTACGACCTTTGTATAAAAAAAAAAGACTAAAAACGTCCCCAAGGTGTGAGCTAAAAAGGGGCGGCAACTACCGCCCTTCAGTGGCGTCTCTTGGCGATGTCGCTTCAAATTCCAGTCCTTGTCTCTGACCCCGTTCCGGGGAGGGATCTTAGTGAGGGACAGGTGATCAGTAGCTGCTAGTCTGTCTGAAGGGGCGGGGCATTAATCACCACCCGCAGGGAAAGAGGGAGAACTTAGCTGAGAGGAGGGGGTCGTCAAACTCTCCCCCTCCGCTGTTCTCTCGCTCTACGCCACTCCTCGGTCACTTGCCCGCCTTATGCTGCGCCAACAGGTGAAGGGAGAACAAACCGCGATCTCAACAGGCCAGTGACAGGTGGAGACTTAGGTGCTACTTGGTCAAAGCAGGGCTCCTAAAATCACCACAGCAAGTCGAAAAGAAAGAACGCAACCTCTCTAAAACCATTCAAAACCCTGCTGTGGTGCCGCTCCAGCAAAACAACACTGAGCTTAAAGGAGGGGGATTGCCGAGCACTCCTCCTCCGTTGATCCACCGACACGTCCTGTCACCGGCTCCTTCTTTGTCACCTACAGCTCCACCACGGGATCCTCTTCCCGTGCGCGCTTCAGTCCGATTCCACTTTCTCCCGTCCTCACGTGTCCGCGGCGTCTCCAGATCTGTCACACGCTGTCTGAATCAACTTCACCTGTTCCTACTTATACCTGATATCGGAGCAGGCTTACAGCCACACCCACCTGCTGTTACTGCCACGCACTCCGACACACACACACACACACACACACACCAGTCACCCCGTGACATCGGACACCAGGGCTTTACAGTTATCTGTTCTTCTAAAAAATACTGCTGCGCTTCCTCTGATCACCTTTAGTGGTGTTTTGTGTTTCTGTGGTCACTAGAGAGGACTGAACCCTTCCCAGCAGGAACACACATCATCTCCATTCATGTTCCTTTCTATTGACATGCATGTGATGCTGTTATATAACAGCAGGAGACTCGGCTGTGCAGCACTTTTCTCTTACCTCGGGCTTCCCCGGACGGCTGCAGCTGTTTGCATAGCCGGATGTTCCCTGAGTGATCCAGAGGCTTTGCTGGAGGTGTGCTTGTATTCTCACATCTGTGTGTGTGTGTGTGTGTGTGTGTGTGTGTGTGTGTGTGTGTGTGTGTGTTTAGCCAGACAGCAGAAAGAAAAACAGTTTTTACAGATGTTAATGTGCGGCGCAGGTTCCTCAAGGACAAGAATCAATAAATGATTTTCTGTTGCACATTGTTAGTTCTCAGTACATTAACTCTCGCGGCTGCTCGCCTGACAGCCTTCAGCGTCGAACTCCCTCACGGCGGCGGGTTGGCTTAGTGCCGGGAGGTGTGATGTAACACTGACAATAACCAGCTTTTTATTTACAGTGTAATGCGCACCTGAATCACATCTGCTAATCATCTCTGACTGTAAAGCAGGCACTAAACTGAGCTACGTTTCCCTAAAGGAGAGAGATTTTCACACCCTTCAGACAGCTTTTTCTTTTATTTGACACAGATTGAAATAAATTGGCAGCTTATTGATGTCTGATATGTTAAAGTAGGATTTACACTACTCACAAAAAGTTAGGGATATTTGGCTTTCAGGTGAAATTTATGGAAAATGCAATATGTTCATGCTACAGTGATATAATATAAAAGTAAGACATTTAAGTAGAAGGATGCACTACTGATTTCCTCATCTCAAAAAATTCATTCAACACAAAAGGTAACAACAATGGTAGTTACACCACAACAAAAAATTTGAACGTCTCAATATCTGGTCATGTGCCCTTGAGCATCAATTACAGCTTGACAACGACGTCTCATGCTGTTCACAAGGCAACTTATTGCCTGCTGAGGCATGGCATCCCACTCTTCTTGAAGGGCAGCCCTCAGGTCATTGAGGTTCTGGGCTGCAGGGTCTCGAGCCTCTACACGACGGCTCAGCTGATCCCACAGGTTTTCAATGGGATTCAGGTCTGGAGAGAGTGCAGGCCATTCCATTTGAGGTACACCAGTCTCCAACAGCCGTTCCCTGATGATGCGGCCTCGATGAGCAGGAGCATTGTCGTCCATGAAGATGAAATTAGGCCTGTGCTGTTCATGTAGGGGCACAATCACTGGATTGATGATGTTATTCAGGTAGTATGGGCTTGTCACTGTACCATTCACAAAGTGTAGGGCAGTTCTGTACCAAGTGGACACCCCTGCCCACACTGTAACACCGCCACCACCAAAAGCTGGCCTGGTGACAACAGTGGCTGATGCATAGTGCTCTCCCTGACGTCTCCAACATCGTTGCCGGCCATCATTTCTGCTCAGTGTGAATCGACTTTCATCAGAGAACAGCACTGAGGCCCACTGGTTCCTCGTCCAGCGTAAATGCTCCCTGGCCCATGCAAGACGATGATGCCTGTGCCTGGTGGTGTGGTCAGGTACCCGTGCAGGTCGTCTAGCACGCAGACCACGCTGATGTAAACGGTTTGGAATGGTCTGACGTGACACTTGGGTGCCTCTCACCTCTCTTAAACGTGCCTGGAGTTGAGTGGCATTCATCATCCGGTTTCTCAGGGCAGTGTTCACAATGTAGCGGTCATCAGCACGGGATGTGGCCAAAGGACGTCCACTTCTAGGCCTTTCTGTGACTCTTCCAGTCTCTCCATATCTCTGTTGCAACCTGCTGATGACACTCTGTGACACTCCAAGCTCAGTGGCCACTTCTGTCTGAGAACGTCCTGTTTGAAGCATGGCAATGGCAAGGGACTGTTGTTCCATTGTTAGGTGTCGTCTTGGTCTCATGATGTCAAAATGTGAACAGCATGATGAGGACAACTGTTTAAACACCAGCTCTAATTGAACCAGGACATTTATTGGTCAATTCAAGGATCACACACCTGCCGTGATTTTTGCCGTTAAGCTCCTTGTTAGAGAACAGCAACTTGTGCAAAATTTATTGAAACATTTAACAGTTGGACATGTGCATTTAAAAGCTTAGAGAAGATCACATTAAGTTCACCTGTACAGGTTTGAATGCATTTTAGGCTTGATGTGAAATTTCAGCCAAAAGCTGAATATCCCTAACTTTTTGTGAATAGTGTATTTATATCCAAAACGCAGGTTTAAGCAACACAATATATTCATATATACAGAAAGGCTGCTAGAAGAGATGTTTGTGGGCAAAACAAACAAACAAAGAAACCATACCTGTTAAATGACATGATACTCACAATGTGGCTACATCTGATGGAAACGTCTTAGACTTTATAAGTAGTTTAGAAGCAAAACTACTAAATTTATGGGTCAAATTTACAAACAGTTCACCTAAACTGAAGACTCTGGTCTGAAATCTTCCCAGTATTTCTGAGGTGTGACGGTGTCTCCAGAAAAACTGTTTATTTTATCATAGTTGAACATTCCTGGACACAACATGAACAGAATAAACAGGTTTGGCACCTGCAGCTTGTGCTAGCTTCTCGAGCAGCTCCTGCTGGAACTTAAACGGCTTCACCCAGCAGGTAGTCGGGATGGTTCCTCGGGTTAATGTTTGGGAAATGTCTGTCTGATTTACGTGAAAAAGAACAACCAGCTCTTCCTGAATGCAAACGACCTCTGAAGCTGTCGACAGAGCAGACTTTACGGTTCTGTTAAGCTTCCATCTTTCCGTGTTGGTGTCTGATGGAGAAGTCATTGATGGTACGGGCGGCACCGCTACACCCCCGACTCAGTCCTAATTAAAGATGTGTTGTCACTAATCCAGAAGGAGGAGGAGGCTGAGCAGAATTTACATTCTTTACAGCAGTGTGTTTATAAATATTAATGAAAACTTGCTTTAAAAAGTTGCTGTTCAGCAGAAACGAATCGATCAGCTGGTGGAAAAGAGTCGCATGTTTTCAGCTTGACCGACCGCGACTTTAGTCGTCCTTTGAGCTCAAGATGAGCCGCCTACTTGTTTCTGCATTCGTCACATTTTCTGCTGACAAAAAGCCAAAACAAAACAATAAATCAGTGAAGCGTGAAGTTCTCTGCACTTTCATGATTTTCATTCAAACTTCCAGGATCAATATCCCACCAGGGAACACTGACACACAAATGGCTCCTCTTTCCAGCCATTGAGACAAGAAGGTAAAAGCTTATTTTCAGTATTTGGGAGCATCATTGCTGCTTAATCCAGATGTTTACTCTCCTGCTGCTGTTTCTGGCTTTTTATCTACATGGATGTTGAACCTGGTTTAAAGCTCTAGTCGATAATGTTGCTGAGAGACGTGTTCCTCTGGGTGAAGCGGTTCCTCGTCCTGATAGTAGTCTATACATTCTGAAATCATGAACAATAAGAAATATAGTTAGACCCCTCAGTTTACTGTAAATACTCTGACCAGTCCAAACGTTTGGACTCAAATGAAGTTGTTCATTTCTTATATTTCGTAAGCTTCTTCTCCCGGCTCCCCTCCTCCCCCTCCAGCAGCGCATACCTGATAGCCACACCCTGCATATAAACAGCGTGTTAGGATGAAAATACAAAGTAGTGAAGAAGAAACTCGGAAGGCAAACATGGCTGTGAAAATGCAGGAAGGATTTTCCGACCCGGCTCGGTTTATTAGCCTCCTCCTACTAAAAATCAAAGAAAGAGAAAATCGTTGGTGGAAAAAGCTGCGAACTAGAAAAACACTTGGAGAGCGTAAACCTCCGCCAAGGCATTTAAAAGGTTCCTGGATGCAAACGGTGATCCGGATCACCACCAAAATTAAATCAGTTCTTCTTTTTCACATTTCCAACAAATCCTGAAAATTTCATTAAAATCTGTCCAAAACTTTGAGTTATCTGGAACACAAACAGATAAACAGCGGTAAAAACATAACCTCCTTGGTGGAGGCAATAAAAAAGCCTCGGATCACACATTGAGTAATACCAGAGGGGGAGGAGCCCAGAGGGAGGGGCCCAGACAGGGGGAGGAGCCCATACAGGGGGAGGGGCGCAAACAGGGGGAGGAGTCCAGAGGGAGGAGCCCAGACAGGGGGAGGAGTCCAGAGGGAGGGGCCCAGACAGGGGGAGGAGCCCAGACAGGGCGCCACTTTCACATCTTGCTAACTCCCCAACATTACCTACCCCGGCTTTAAGGAAATGTTAGATTTCAATGTTTTACCTGTAATTAATCCTTTTTAAAAGAAAACAAGTTTATATTGTTTAAATTGAACCAAATGAACCAGATCAGCAGCTGGAATTTGTCTGGTTATCAATTAATTATTGATAATTTAAAAATTATTACTGGTCAAAACTCCAGCATTTATTTGCTGCATTTATACAACAGTTTTGCTTGTCTGCTCATTGTCTTTATTTAGTTTATGTTTGTATGAAGTTTACACATTTTCAATCCATTTTAACCAAAATAAAATCTCATCTGAAAGACTTTCTGCTCAACAAATCAGATGAATAAAAATTCCATGTCTAAAGTCTGTTCAGTTTTAATCCTATTAAATCTAAATATTTAAAGTTTTCTACTGGTAATGTCTTCAGTTTTATACTTTCTCTTTCATTTGTTACCAAACTTTTGTCATCTTTCAAGACACTGGAGTTGATTAACCCATCAAAATGTGGTGATTTTAGTAATTTTTCCTTTTATCTGAAAAGGTGCAAACATGTTGGGTATTTTGAGCGTTTATTATGATTTTTTGAAAGTTTTATTTTAATCCGAACTTTAATCCAAACTATTTTTTTTCTTTCTGCTTGTCTGGCCTTCATGTACGAATAAGGATGTCTGATTGGCTGGATGTTTGAGTACTCATCAATCCATTCATTCGTTCAACCATTCATCCATCCAATTTCTTATCCAGGTGCAGGGAAGCCCAGACTTCCCTCTCCCCAGCCACATTTGCCAACTCTGCGGGGGGGATCCCGAGGCGTTCCCAGGCCAGCCGAGAGATATAATCCCTCCAGCGTGTCCTGGGTCTTCCCCGGGGTCTCCTCCCAGAGGGACGTGCCTGGAACACCTCACCAGGGAGGTCCAAGAGGCATCCTGACCAGATGCCCGAGCCACCTCAACTGGTTCCTCTCGATGTGGAGGAGCAGTGGTTCTACTCTGAGCCCCTCCAGGATGACCGAGCTCCTCACCCTATCTCTAAGGGAGAGCCCGGCCACCCTGCGGAGGAAACTCATTTCAGCCGCCTGTATACGAGATCTCGTTCTTTCGGTCGCGACCCACAGCTCATGACCATAAGTGAGGGTAGGAACGTAGATCGACTAGTAAATCGAGAGCTTCGCCTTCTGGGAACATAAAATCCTGCTGGACTGGTGGGTTTTCTAAAGTCCTGATAAGTCTGTGAAGCTGTTCAGTGCTTTCAGAGCATTTCCGCTACGCTGAACTGAACCTGGAACCAGAGCAGAACTAGCGGGACGGGAGTCATGATCCTGCTTCACTGCGCTGGTCTGGAGACAAACGGAAGAATTTTGTACGAGCTGTAAAACAGGAGATGCTGACTGATTCATATGACACATAAAGCATAGCAGTCGTTTTGTTTGTTTTTTCTTTTAGTGTTTTTGTTGTTTGTTTTTTTTCGCTCCAGGAATCTGATGATTGGGCGAAGTTGTACTTACGCTGTTTTCAAACCTCTCCCCATCTGCAGGTCGAGAGAAGAGAAAGGGTCCCATGATCTCTGCCGGTGATGCCGAGTTCCCGCGGGATTACCACACCCTGGCTGCCACCGGCGGCCGCGGGGCACGCCGGTTCCCCGACAACAGCAATGGAGGGTTCGCCACGTCCTCGCTGGATCGCCGGCACAACTCCGTGGCTGCCAAAAGCCTGGAGGCCCTGAACAGCATCCACAAAGCGGACATCGAACGTCAGCGGGACGCCCTGATGGACCTCCAAAAAAACAAGTACACCAACAGTCCCGGCAGCATGTCGCAGGGCTCTGCTGCTGCTGGCCGACAGGTAGCTTCACACCTTCACAACAGCCAACACTAACCTGTATTTTTCCCTCTAACTCCACATATTGAGATATCTAGTCTCCCCCCTCGGTTTCCATTAAACATGAGATGCTGCTGTTCATGACTCATCTGCAGTTGATATTTCAGAAGATGCAATCGAATCATCCGGCGCTCCAGAGGAAATACCGCGCTGACTGATAATTATTAAACTGAGATGATGTTGAAGTGAGTCTGCAGCAGCAGAACACTTCATGTCATCCATTTATTACCGCCGCCAAGGAGGTTGTGTTTTCGTCCAAGTTTGTCTGTCTGTTAGCAACATTACTCAAAAAGTTATGGATGGATTTTGATAAAATCTTTGGGATATGTTGGGGGTGTCACGAGGAACAAATGATGAAATTTTGGTGGAGATCAAGAAGAGATCCTGGATTCTGGTTTTTAAATAAAAAGTACAAAGGAGACGCCGCGCCACTGACTAGCACGTCATCGTATGCAGTGGGCGTAATGTGCATAATGCGCGTAACTTTGGCTACAATTGGCCGATCGGTATGACCGACCCTTCTTTCTAATCATATGATACAGTGGAATCACGCTGATGTCATCATGTTTACATAAATGTGACCAATTGGCGCCGACAAAGCAGGAAATGTTTGTGACGCTGAATAACTGACACCTGTTGTTGTCCTATCAAACTGATGTTAACGGGCAGAAAATGGTGATTTTGTCCACCTAACTACTCCCGAAGAACTGTTGGAAACGTAGTCGCTTTACTGAATACAGTTTTATGTCGGTGGATGAAAGTTCTGGAGGCAAAAAAGCAAAGGTAACACAGAATATGTAATGTTTTTTAAACATGAAGCATAAATTCAGCTTCTTTTGACTCTGGTTGAGTGAATCTTGGTCATAGTGACATTAAACTGGTACGACTGGAATCTGTGGGATGTGTGCTTTCAGTAGAGGTGCTGTTTGTTCGTTTCCATGCCGCTGGGTGGACACGAGGGTCCAATATTTTTGTTTTTTTGTATTTCTGTGGACTTTAACTTGGTCTTTTAACTCCCTCCGCCAAGGAGGTAATGTTTTCACCGGAGTTTGTTTGTTTGTTTTGTTGTCTGTTAGCAACGTTACTTAAAAAGTGACGGATGGATTTTGATGACATTTTCAGGATATATTGGGGGGGGTCTCATAAGGAAGAAATGATGACATTTTGGAGGAGATCCGGAAGAGATCCTGGATTCTGGATCACTTTGAAGTTTTGGGGGGTTTTTTTTCGTTTGTTTTTTTTTTGTCTTGTCCAGCATTTAAGCAAGCAGACTGATGTTCTGGATGCTGTGTTCTGCTGAGCAAATTTATTTTGCCAAGGGGAACTTTTATAGATGTAATGATCCCCTTGAATTTCTTGATTCTTATTTTATTTTTCTATTTGCTTTGGATAATAGTTTGTATTACAGAGTTTATGCTGCTGGACCTGACCGGAAAGGACAGGAAAGGGGCAGAAAGAGAACAGAAAAGAGAACGTAAAAAACAAAAAGAGATCAATGCATACACGTATATGCACATACATACACACCTACATATATATGTATATACACTCGCACATACAGTGTGTATATATATATATATATATATATATATATATATATATATATATATATATATATATATACATACACACATACATACATACATACATATATAGATAGATATACATACATACATACATATATACATACACACATATATACACATATATACATACACATACATATCCATACACATATATACATACACATACATATCCATACACATACATACAGACATATACATACATACATATGTACACACACATACCCACCCACACACATAAATATATACACCCACACAAGCCAACTCTAGATTCATGGTCCCTGTGGAGAACAAAACCATTGACAATCAGGAGGACCAGAAACTAGCAAGTTAAATCAAAAAGACAGAAAGAGAGCTACCTGCTGTTAATGAATAAACTTGCTGGATGTGACTGTGACACATGCAGAACATTTAGAGTGGAACGTGTTCAGAGAAGAGTGATCATGCCAATGTGACCCCGCCCGCCTAGGGCTAGAGGCAGGCCAGGAGAACCCAGAGACCCGGGTAACCGACAGTCACCCCCAGGCACAGACCCCAACCCCCCCACTCCAGAGCCAGCCATGCATCTGCCCAGGAGGTGGCGAAGGAGGTCCCCAACCAGAGTCCCCCGCAGTCAGGGGGAACAGGCCCCAGCAGGCCCAGGCCGGCAAGGGCCGATCCCGCTGGGCACCGGCCACCCAGGGCAGACAGAGCGCAGGCCCCAGGGCCCCAAGAGCCCGAGAGCAGCCCCCCGCCCCCGCAGGCAGAGGGCACAGCCCACACCGACGGAGGACCAGGATCCCCAGACCGCCACCTAGCGGCAGCCAGGTCACACCCCAGTGCGCCAGCTGCGCTCCCCAGGTACAGGACACCACCCCCCCACCACCAAACCACACACACATATACATGCATACCCTCCCTCCCCCAACACGCACTCCCCTCTCAGCCCCCATCCACACACCCCTCCGCAATCCACACACATCTCCCATCACATACACAACCCCAGCCCACCTCTACTCACTCACCCATACCAAGTCACACAAACCCCAACCGCCCCCGCCCCCACACACACTCACACCCCGCCACCCCATCCCTCTACTTCTACCCAACCACACATGCCCCACCAAACACCCCTCCACCACCCACAGCCCCCCCACAGACACCCTCACTCCTCCAACACAGGCACACCCCATTACATACAACCCACCCACCAACATACCCCTCCACACACACACATCTACTCATCCGCACACATCCTATCCCCTCACCCCCCTACCCACCTATATCCCCAACCCTAATCCCCCCCCAGCCACCGCACCATCCATCTGTATGGCCCAGTAAAGCCCCGAGAGCAGGGGCATGAGAGGACCCTATCGCCCCTGCCTCCCCCCCGCTTATGACTGATTGTGAAGTATGTATTAGTTGCAATTAAAATTGAGGGAAGTGCCACGCGGTGTTGGGAGAGGGACCACCTAAGCAGCCCCCCAACCATACACCGCACGCCCCCCCCCCCTAATCATGTGAGTTGTCAGTGTGATGTCTAAGTGTAATTAAAACTGGGAGGTGAGCCGAGGCTGGGTGCAGCGATCAAGACCACCTTGATGGCCTTTCTCACCACCCAGCGCCACATGCATACCTCCCAATACCCTGCCTGTGTGTGATGGGGAGCGGGGAGGAAGAGGGGTCGAGGGATTTAAGTCTGGAAGAAAGCTCACCCTCCTCCAGAAGGTGAGCCGCCCGCAGCACTAGGCATGCCCCCCACTCCCAGGGCCTCCCAAGGACCAGGACAAGCCGGGGGCAGCCATCCCCGTAACCAGAGCCTTCGGCGACTCTAACCAGAGAGTCATCACCGACCCAAGAGGGGACCAACTCACCACATGCAGAAGGGGGGCATGAGGACAAAGAGGAGGCGGGGCGGCAGAAGGGGAATCCCAGACCGATTGTCCACCGCCCCCTCACTCACAGAGGATACCCCCACCTGGGGACATGAAGTCCCCCCTTGTCCACACATCGGCACTTTCACGCACATCCGCCACTGTCTCAGCACACACACCTACAGCCACACACACACACACACTTCCGGACACATACAGGTCCACCCACACACACATTCAGCCCACCCTCAAAACCATCTTCCTGACCCCCACGTCACATCCAAATCTCCCCCACCTCCATCCATCACATCTACACCAACCCACCACACACATCCACCCACTCCCCCATACATACACCCCTGCTGCATCGGGGGACAACCCCGGGCACCGAAGCCCGGGACCCCGCCCAGCCCACCCCACGGCGGCACAGGCGCCCGTTACGGAGTCAAGCCTGCCAACCCAGCACCCGCCAGCGACCTCGCTCCGCCGCTGCGCAGCAACTCCAGCTGCTGGCCCATCCAGGTCCACAGTAGGGCTAGAAACCTAGCCACCCCAGCAGTGGAGCAGTCAAAATCCCCCCCCCGGGAGCCCACCACAGACCCACAGCCTCCAGAGACCCCCAACCGGCCACCAACCCCGAGCGCAATAAGGTCACATTCTCCCCCCATACTAAGTGATGGAGCTGATCACAGGGGACCAGAGGGAATGAAGTTCAGCTGACCGATCCCTTGAGAAGGCAGACATCATCTCCATACTGATGTGATTTAATAAGAGATTTCTGAACTGCTGGATACACAGACTTTGTTTGCTTTTCCAGTTTAGAAGTATAGTTTTCTTTGCGATACATAAACTGGTGAGGATTAAGTTTGCAGGATTAAATTCTATGTTAATTTCACCCAAGTGGCCCAGTAGGCCCAGTTTGGGGTTTGTAGGGATGTTACATTTGAAGCAAGTTGACAGATCTTTACATACCTGAAACCAGAATTCCTGGACAGGTGGGCAAGACCAGAAAACATGGTAGTAGTTGTCAATTGTGTTACCAGTGCAGTGTGGACAGATGTTTGATTGTGACAGACCCATCCTGAACATCCTGTGTCCTGTATAATGAGTTCTATGCAGAATTTTAAATTGTATTAGTTGCATGTTTGAATTCTTAGTCATTGTAAATGTATTTGAACAGATCTGTGACCATTCATTTTGGTCAAAGTTACTGGATAAGTCTGCTTCCCATTTAGAAGTTGGGAGACATATGGAATCGTCTAGCTTTGATAGTAATCTGTATATTTTGGATAACAGTTTCGGGGCATTGAGATTTAAGAATTCTGCAGCCCTGATAGGTAGCTGCAAGTTTAATTGATCAGGGGTGTATTTCTTACCTATAATAGATTTAAGTTGGTGGTATTCTAAGAATTTTGTGCGGCTGATTTCATATCGTGAAGTAATTATATCAAAAGGGAGAAAGTTCCCGTTTTCTATTAAATGTTCTAACTGTTCTATTCCTTTATTCTTCCATTGAGGGAAGTTTATCATTTTCCGGTTTTGCTGGATGTCGGGATTGTTCCAAATAGGTGTAAGTTTGCATGGAATAAGCAAGGACTTGGTTAGTTTAAGAAATTCCCACCAGGCCATTAGTGAGGAGCTGATATTAATGCTTTTAAAGCATTTTTGGCGTTTGACAGCTGTGCTGATAAATGGCAGGTCTGAAATTGCCATATCCTCACACATAGCTTCTTCTATATTAAGCCATGGTTCATCTAGATAGCTAGGTTTAAGCCATTTAGAGATGTATTGTAGTCTGTTGCTTATAAAGTAATTTTGGAAATTAGGCAAGTCTAAGCCACCGCTATCTTTAGTCTTCTGGAGTGTTTTTAGACTAATCCGTGGTGGTTTGTCTTTCCAGAGAAATCTAGTGACATTAGAGTCCAGCGATTTAAACCAGGTGGAGGGAGGTTTAATGGGGATCATTGAAAACAGATAATTGATTTTAGGTAGAATCATCATTTTTATAGTTGCAACTCTTCCCATTAGTGATATGGGTAAAGATTTCCACCGTGTGAGATCGTCCTCAACTGTTTTTAGTAGAGGGACATAATTTAGCTTTGTAAGGTCTGACAGTCTGGGTGAGATGTTTATTCCCAAGTATCTAATATCTCCTGACTGTAAAGCAGTGTCAGGAGTATTATGGAAGGAACAGTTGATGGGTAGAACGGTGGTTTTAGACCAATTAATGGAATATTCAGAAATTGATGAGAATTGATTGATGAGTGCGATTGTCTGACAGATGGATGATTGGGAATTTTGAAGGAAAAGTAATACATCATCAGCATAAAGACTGGTCTTATGCTCCATATTTCTACAGTTAATGCCTTTAATGTCTTTGTTTTGTCTAATGCTAGCTGCTAAGGGTTCAATAAAGATTGCAAAAAGTGAGGGGAAGAGTGGACAGCCTTGTCTGGTGCCTCTCTGCAATCTGAAGCTGTGAGAAGTTTGATCATTTGTCCTGACGCATGCATTTGGATTGCTATACAGTATCTTTATCCAGTCGATAAACGATGAGCCAAACCCGAATTTTCTTAATGTTGCAAATAAGAATTTCCAGTTCACCCTGTCAAATGCTTTTTCAGCATCTAGAGAGATTATTGTAGTTTCCAGGTTATGTATGGTGGCATAATCAATTAGATTTATTAGTCTGCGCGTATTAGTGGTGGAATGTCGTCCCTTGATAAATCCTGTTTGATCAGGATGTATAGTAAGTGGAGTTATTTTTTCTAGTCTTGTAGCAAGCACTTTACTGATTATTTTAAGATCTGCGTTCATTAGTGATATTGGACGATAACTAGATGGGAGTTTGGGGTCTTTTCCTGGTTTTAGTATTACTGTAATACTAGCCAAATTCATGTTTTGAGATATTTGGCCTTTTTCCTTAATTTCTGAAACCATTTTATAAAAAGTGGGTGCTAGTGTAGACCAAAATTCTTTATAATATTCAACTGGAAAAGCGTCTGGTCCTGGAGCTTTATTGCTGGGCATGTGTTTTAAAGCTTCATGTAGTTCCCCTACTGAAATGGGTGCGTCCAAAACCATTTCCTGGTCCTGTTGTAACTTTGGAAGATTGAGGTAGCTGAGAAATTCCTCAATGTTGTTGTCTGATGGATCTGTTTCTGAGGAATATAATGTTTTATAGAAATCCCTAAACGTGTCATTTATTCCATCAAGGTCATGAAGGATATTTCCTCTTGAATCTTTAACAGAGGAGATGGTTGTTTTCTCCTTGTTTGCTTTTAATTGATTTGCGAGAAATCTTCCAGATTTGTTGCTATGTTCAAAATTCTCTAAGCGAAGTCTTTGTAGCAAAAACTGGGTTGTTTGGTTAATTATTTCATTCAGCTCTAGTTTAGCCTTTCTTATGTGATTCAGAACTTGCTCTTCTGGAGAAGCCTTGTAGGCATCTTCTAGTGATTTTATTTTAAGCTCTAGTTCAGATATTTTTTAACTCTCCTTCTTTTTCTTATGTGATGAAAATGAAATTATTTTCCCTCTCATGACTGCTTTTCCTGCCTCCCAAAGAACACATGCTGATGTTCCTGGTATGTCATTGTTTTCAATATACAAAGACCACTCCCGTTTGAAGTAACTGATAAGTAATGGATCTTTAATGATGTGTTAAATCTCCATTTGCTATAAGATGGTTTAGTTTTCTTATTAATTAGGGTAAATGATACTGGTGCGTGATCACTGATAGTGATGGAATGGATTTTAGTTTCTGAGATATTGTTCATCATAGAGCTGTTAGTGAGGAAGTCGTCTATTCTGGAGTATGAGTGGTGGACCGATGAAAAGTAAGTATACTCTCTAGCAGTGAGGTGTTGTGAGCGCCAGACATCACAAAGACCAAAATCCTCGATATATTGTTTAACAACTCTTGCTGACTGCCAGACCCTGTGTTTCCCTGCTCCGCCCCCCTTGTCCATCCCAGAGTTTAAGGTCATGTTGAGGTCGCCCCCAATGATAAGTGTATTATCAAGGTGATCATATAGTAAGGAGAAGAAGGAATGAAAAAAGAAGGGGTCATCAGTGTTTGGGCCATAAATATTTGCGATGCCTAACTTCATGTTTTGGATAGATAATGTCATTATTATGAATCTTCCATCTGGGTCTAAAATTATATTATTAGCAGTAAAATTAATTTTCCTGTTTATCAGAATGGCTACTCCTCTTTGTCTAGAATTGAAGCAGGCCGAGTACACGTGAGGGAACTGTGCTGTAGAGAGTACGTTAGCTGTTGTTTTTAATAAATGAGTCTCCTGTAGCAGGACAATGTCTGCCTGTAGATCATTCAATCTGCTAAACACCCTCAACCTCTTCTCCCTGGAACCAGCTCCACGTATATTCCACGTAACAAACCTCAGGGTGGTCATGCTCAAGCTACTGAAGTGTTTCTATAAAAGAATGTGTGTGTTTGTGTGTGTGCAAGCCCACATTAATCATCACTTTGAAGTTTGGTTGGGCGTTAATCACAATCTGCTTGGTGGAGGTCTGTGCTCTCCGAGGGCTTTTCTAGTTATTATTATTATCAGAAATGCAAAAGCAAACTACTGTAATGTGAGTTTATGGAGGTGAGATATGGAGGCATCCTTCAGAAAACTTCTTTAACTGTAAATGACGAAGAACAAACTGTTTCACAACAAGCACATGTTTTATACTGATAGTTTCCATTCAGGTGTTTACCATGTAGCAGGCAAAGGAACCTGAAACCGATGCAGCGCTGCAGCAGGGACCCTCCTACAGCTGACTGACATAGATCAGGACCATGTGTAAAACTGCAGTTTGTTTAGCTCATCAGTCAGATGGCAAATCCCACCCTGAGATAATTATCTGCATGTCTCTCGTTTATCCTGCTACATCAGCGTTCGGTGCATTTCACCGGCGGTTTTGGAGGTGGACGGTGAACACCGATGTCCGTGCAACATACAGTCAACCTGGCGGTTCCAGCGTGGAACAGGCAACTTTGTGATTGGTTCAGTCACAGTGACGACATCAGGGTTCCCCTCTGTGTGCAGGAGGCTCGTATGGACTGGTCTGGGTTTATCTCATGCTATCAGTGAACTGGTTCCCAGTCTCGTGTGGCTGAACGTGTTTATTTCTGACTGGAAGATGACATTCTGCCTCCGTTTAGTCTTTCATTACATTATGTCACATTCACACTGACAAATTTGTAAAGAAAATTATAAAAGATTTGTATAAAAAAGAAATAAAAAGAAAACAAAACATGTACAGTATATTTATAAAAAAAAATCCAACAGGCTACAATTCCCAGGACCCCCTGCAGTTTCCGTGGACCCTCTGCTGTATAGTTTCACCAAGTTACCTGCAAAACTTGCAAATTAAGCTTTGGTTCATCTGGACCTAAATTTGTTCACAAATGACCCAAAACAAGCCTCAAAGTCTGTTATTACTGATGGACGGAGTGTAAAGTAAATGTCTGGACATCCACCATCAACACTCCTCTGTCGTTAAAATAAAATGTGGATGCATGAAAAACCGTTTTTTATTTTAATATCCATTAGGATCAGAGATGACTGCATGCAGCAAGACCAGAAACGTTCAGCTGACCCAAAACTTTCAGTCTGAAATCATTTATAAAGGACAAATGGGGTTTAGTTTATTCCTAAGAAAGATCAGATTAACGAGATAAAGATGACAAGAGGGAAGTAAGTTGTGTCAAGTTTTGCTGCTCAAACACATTTTCCTAAAATCTAAATTGCTTTTAGATCAATACAAGCTGATCAGTCTGTCATGTAGCGATGAGTAGGTCGCTTCAGTTTTCATACAGGATGCCGATGCAAAACATCTGAGAGCGTCCTGGAGTCTCAAGGCGGTAAAGGCGGCGTCTGCGTCAGGTCGGGCTTGTGTAGCTGATGCAGATGGTGTGTGTGTGTGTGTGTGTGTGTGTATGTGTGCATGCAGGTAGCCGTATCAGGCCTTTCTTATGACTCGCAGTGACTCACTCTTCCACCTCTCACAAGTGCGTATTAAAACTAAATAATTGATCAGACAGACAGTTTAAAATCTCATTAAAATCACAATAAAAACAACATAAGCCACTCTATCAAAATGTGCCACTCTCCCTAGTAGATGCATGTACATGTGGGGGTACAATTCAGGAGGTTTTATTATGTAGTCTAATGGCCGTAGGAATAAAAGATCTCCTGAAACGCTCTGTTCTACAGCGTGGCGAGAGAAGTCTGCTGCTGCGGTTGCTCCTTTGCTCCCTCAGGAATCCATGGAGACGGTGTTTGCTGTTATCTATTATTGTTCTCAACTTATTCAGCATGAGCCTCTCCACTACGGTTCCCAGAGAGTCCAGTATGCGAGCGCCGTTGTAGCGGCTGCAAGTATGCATATGTCTATGCATGTATGTCTATGCATATATTTTTTATACATATAGGTCTATGCATATATGTCTATGCATTCAGCAACAGTACGCAAACATGTATCACACTCTGACCAATCACAAAGGAGCACTCCCTGGTCGCTGCATCTGTGTTGCTGGGATGCATGTCATGTCTGAAAAGATGCACGTCGAGTCTACGCTGGTTATGCCGTAACCGACCCGATGTAGACGCCACGGGAGTGTAAACCGGCCTGAACTGGGACGATTTCCTGGGGGACCGTGGGGTGGGGTCTTCTTGCACTGGGTTACCTTATTAAAAATAGCTTCAGATGCTGTCAGATTGGTCCGAGTTGAAATGTCTCAGACCTGAGGTTGTGGTCTTTCAAGCTTTATAAGGTGTGTGTGTGTGTGTGTGTGTGTGTGTGTGTGTGTGTGTGTGTGTGTGTGTGTGTGTGTGTGTGTGTGTGTGTGTGTGTGTGTGTGTGTGTGTGTGTGTTGTAGCTGTTGCTGTGTGGAGGGGGCCAGAGTGTAGGTGGGATGTCTGGTCTGTACGGATGTCTCAGATGCAGGTTTTCCTCTCTTAACCCGTGACTTCTCTCCAGCCTCCTGCTTTCATGCAGACATGTTGGTATTCAGTTAAAATGTCTGCATGTGAGATGTTCTGTGTTCAGGCGGTAGCTCTTCTCTCCACTCTGCATACATTCCATCAGCAGCGGTGCTGAATGCAGGAACATCTGCCCAGGTAAACCCACCAACCGTGCAGGTTTATCATGAATCAGATCAGTGGGAAGCTTTGTGATTGATTTAACCTACAAAGACAGGTATTTTGCCTAACAGTTTTATTTCAGACCATTTTACTCCATCATGGTGTCTAAAGTTATTAAGCTGAAGAGGAAAAGCATTAAATGCATCATAAATAATAACCCTTGGGTGGAGGTATGAGAAACCAGTTAACAAGCTATCTGCTGCAGCTCACTGTGTGAGGTGAACCGGTTTAACAGGACGATCCCAGAGCAGCGGTTTGGTGAGGGAATCTAAAGACAAGAGCTCGGTGCTGGACTGCAGGACATTTAAAGGCAGAGTATGTAAGATTTCAAGGCGATTCTTTCCACCACGAGGTGGCAAACACCAGGTCGTGAGCAAAACCACAAAACTGCTACCTCCACAAACGACCACAGGTTGGCAGTAATGAGCAAAAGTCACCCCTCCTCCTTGCCAGCTCCAATGAGGGCAGGAATCGCTTGTGAGCTGTAGCTCAGAGCCGCTCTGCAATAAATGGGCTTATACTCCCCCTACTGGTGGAAAAAAAGACTTTTTTTTTTACTGGTCAGAAAACATTCAAGAAGGGTCTTTGTCATTAATGAAACTTGTAATTTAATAACGCATCAAATATGGACAGACTGGAACCTACATGTTTAAAAAACTATCTAATTATGATTGTAGTTATTTTTTTAGTTAATTCATTTTGAAAATATTGAAAATCTTACATATTCTACTGTTAAACATGCAACATTTAGTCTGTTTTAAATGCAGTGCGAAGTCTGAAAGCAAGGACGTCTGCTCTGAGACCGAATGCTGTTGGATGAAGGTGTTCACACAGCCTCACAGGGTTTAATGCTTTGTGATACCAAATTATATTCAAGCCAATATCTGCAGTTCTGATCCGATACTTAATACAAATACTAGATTTGAAATTTTCATAAAATGCTTCTCAAACTTACATCACGCAACATCAGTCGAAACAAATAAAAATGATTGTCATTGATAGAACAATTTTCAGTTTTAGTCCTATAAAGTTTTATTCTCAATACTGAATATTGTAATGACATCCAGCGTCTGCAGCATCCGACTGAATGTGGGCCTGCTGAACTGATGAGAGCTGATCGCACAGATATTTATCGCAGCTTCTACATCATTTTATAACCATATTTAATACTTTTGAATAAAAACAAGCTGGGAAAAGAAAAGCAGACAGATGAAAATTCCTTCACTAAAAGCACCTCATGCTATACTGATACCACCTCATGCTGCATGGATAGCACCTGATGCTACATACACTACTCACAAAAAGTTAGGGATATTTGGCTTTCAGGTGAAATTTATGGAAAATGCAATATGTTCATGCTACAGTGATATAATATCATAAAAGTAAGACATTTAAGTAGAAGGATGCACTACTGATTTCCTCATCTCAAAAAATTCATTCAACACAAAAGGTAACAACAATGGTAGTTACACCACAACAAAAAATTTGAACGTCTCAATATCTCGTCATGTGCCCTTGAGCATCAATTACAGCTTGACAACGACGTCTCATGCTGTTCACAAGGCAACTTATTGCCTGCTGAGGCATGGCATCCCACTCTTCTTGAAGGGCAGCCCTCAGGTCATTGAGGTTCTGGGGTGCAGGGTTTCGAGCCTCTACACGACGGCTCAGCTGATCCCACAGGTTTTCAATGGGATTCAGGTCTGGAGAGAGTGCAGGCCATTCCATTTGAGGTACACCAGTCTCCAACAGCCATTCCCTGATGATGCGGCCTCGATGAGCAGGAGCATTGTCGTCCATGAAGATGAAATTAGGCCTGTGCTGTTCATGTAGGGGCACAATCACTGGATTAATGATGTTATTCAGGTAGTATGGGCTTGTCACTGAACCATTCACAAAGTGTAGGGCAGTTCTGTACCAAGTGGACACCCCTGCCCACACTGTAACACCGCCACCACCAAAAGCTGGCCTGGTGACAACAGTGGCTGATGCATAGCGCTCTCCCTGACGTCTCCAACATCGTTGCCGGCCATCATTTCTGCTCAGTGTGAATCGACTTTCATCAGAGAACAGCACTGAGGCCCACTGGTTCCTCGTCCAGCGTAAATGCTCCCTGGCCCATGCAAGACGATGATGCCTGTGCCTGGTGGTGTGGTCAGGTACCCGTGCAGGTCGTCTAGCACGCAGACCACGCTGATGGAAACGGTTTGGAATGGTCTGACGTGACACTTGGGTGCCTCTCACCTCTCTTAAACGTGCCTGGAGTTGAGTGGCATTCATCATCCGGTTTCTCAGGGCAGTGTTCACAATGTAGCGGTCATCAGCACGGGATGTGGCCAAAGGACGTCCACTTCTAGGCCTTTCTGTGACTCTTCCAGTCTCTCCATATCTCTGTTGCAACCTGCTGATGACACTCTGTGACACTCCAAGCTCAGTGGCCACTTCTGTCTGAGAACGTCCTGTTTGAAGCATGGCAATGGCAAGGGACTGTTGTTCCATTGTTAGGTGTCGTCTTGGTCTCATGATGTCAAAATGTGAACAGCATGATGAGGACAACTGTTTAAACACCAGCTCTAATTGAACCAGGACATTTATTGGTCAATTCAAGGATCACACACCTGCCGTGATTTTTGCCGTTAAGCTCCTTGTTAGAGAACAGCAACTTGTGCAAAATTTATTGAAACATTTAACAGTTGGACGTGTGCATTTAAAAGCTTAGAGAAGATCACATTAAGTTCACCTGTACAGGTTTGAATGCATTTTAGGCTTGTTGTGAAATTTCACCCAAAAGCTGAATATCCCTAACTTGAATAACCAAAAAACTTTTTGTGAATAGTGTATATAGCGCTTCATGCGACATGGATAGCACTTCATGCTACATGGATAGCACCTCATGCTACGTGGCTAGCACCTGATGCTACATAAATAGCACCTTATGTTACATGGATAGCCGCTCATGCTGCATGGATAGCACTTCATGCTACATGGATAGCACCTGATGCTGCATGGATAGCACCTGATGCTGCATGGATAGCACCTGATGCTGCATGGATAGCACCTGATGCTGCATGGATAGCAATTCATGCTACATGGATAACACCTGATGCAACATGGATAACACCTGATGCTACATGGATAACACCTGATGCTACATGGATAGCAGCTGATGCTACATAAATAGCACCTTATGTTACATGGATAGCACATGATGCTGCATGGATAGCATTTCATTCTACATTAATCGCACCTCATTCTACATGGATGGCACCTCATGCTGCATGGATAACACCTGATGCTACATATATAGCGCTTCATGCGACATGGACAGCACTTCATGCTACATGGATAGCACCTCATGCTACATGGATAGCACCTGATGCTACATATATAGCGCTTCATGCTACATAGATAGCACCTGATGCTACAGAAATGGCATGCTATTCTGTGCGTTTCCATTTTAAAATGTCCTGTACAACCGAACCAAACCGCATCATCTTTGGGCCTGCTTCAGCTGCAGGTCCACAGAAAATTATTTGGTTCTGTTAATTCAGAGACAACAAAGGCAAATGTGAAGCAAGCACAACGTGGCTGTTCGGGCCACGGGTCAGCTGATGATAAAAGGTGAAGGACGCCTGCAAACAACAGCGAGGTCCAGTCAGTTCTGGAACTACAAACTTTAAAAGCTTTTGCAGTTATTATTTGTATCTTCATGTTATTTGCTGTCACATGCACAGTGGAGGTCCATTCAATTGACTGGACTGTTCTAAAAACTGTTCAGTACCAGTCCAAACTGAACTGATCAGTGGAAATGGTACTAAAGAAGGACATCTCACTGCAACACCTGTCTTCCTCCTCCCAGTTACCTTGTCGCCCCGTTGATCCTTAGATGTTTAGGGAGGTTTGTGGAGTTGCTGCAGTACTTCGGTCTTCTATCGTACAACAACGCCCTTACTGTTCACCGCACACGTGACGGTGCATCAGACCGACAACTCAACAGTTCAACACCTTCTTTCATACCATGTTCAACCCACCGTGTGACGGGCTCACAGCAGGTGTACTGCCTCTGCAGGTGGAGGTGTGATGCTATGAAGGTGTCCCAGCAGAGGTTATGAGTTCAGTGCAAAGATAAATGGTATTTATTGTCCGTTATATCGTGATGCTAGAAGCTGTTTGAGGAAATTCACTGTAAAATGCCAGAATTGTTTTATGTGACGGATATAAGGGAGAGAGGTCGAGTTGGTTATTTGCAAATAAAATGTAAATGTAGCACCTGTCATGCTAATCCAGCATGTACAGGTGCTTGTAAAACTATGCAGTTTTACAGGCTAGTCAACCAGAAGATCTATGGATCACTCAAGGAGATGAGACTGAGGTCTGGTTTTGAATGCTGGTGTATTATGTACACAGTGGAAAAATATATATATAAATATACACATATATACATATACAATGGTTCCAGTAACCCACAGTTCATGAATAACCCACCCACAACATGACAATCGTTGCTTTCAGAGAAAACCGGAGTAATGTGAAAACTGACCTGTCGCTCCTCCCCACCGCTTCTTCCGCAAACAAACTACCGGCGGTTCTTATACGCGCACAATTGGCTGCGCTAACCCATGTGGCCGCGCTATGTTTCCTGTAGAAACATCAATGATTGTTTGATAGGAAAACAGCTGGGCCAGCGGTGATTGGCCAGCACCATGATAGGTCATTTTTCCACTTGGGTTACATAAAGTTTGCTGAGATTCCTGGAAAAGGCATGAAAACTCAGAAATAAAACAGTTTCCTGAACTAAATGGATCTTGTTTGTGAAATTGGGTTGATTTGTACGTTGTATGCTATCATCTTGTTATAAATGTTAAAGCTGTCGTATGAGCCTGTGTATTTAAATAAAAAAAATTTTGTTCATTTATTCATTCACAAATGACTGTGGCAGGCGGAAGAAAAAGTAGTTCCTTCCAGCTGGGTATATTTGAGACGAGCCCAGTTAGTGATTTATTCCTGATTACTACAATATCTATATTTTAACATAAAAATCGATTTTAAAACATAAACAGCTGGAATCTCTTTCAGTGTCAGTCCGAACATCACTAGTTGTGGCTAATTGGTGTTTGGTCAAATAAATTCAAGTGTTTTTGACTTTGGTCTCCTTATAAAGGTTGAATTATGGAGGTTTTAAATGTTTTGGATGTAATCGACTGTTATATCAGCCAAATTACCTAAAACCTTATCACTTATCAGTGTAAAATGACATTTACATGCTGCCTATTTAACTCCTCTCAGCTCCTTTTGTCATTTTAATTATAAGAAAATTCCCGCTTTACAATCCTGGAAATGCTTTGGATGCTGTTGCACATACCGATGCAGAGGAGAGAGCGGCCTCGGGGGAGCAGGAGCCCTCGCTGAGTGCTTTCTGTTTCTACATATGAGCATTTTCTCCCAGAGAGATAATGGCAGCTCATCTGTGGAAACCCACACAAGTGCATTCCACGGCGAGATGCTTCTGGAGCTTTAGATACATCTGACCTGCTTGCTGGGTTGGCGATGGCCACTTTTTGAGTGTTTATTATGTGAAGGAGCTAGGAATTAAAGATTAAAGAGAGACAAGAGAATATTCCTTCCTCCTCTTTCTGTTTCAGAGTGCCATCAGTCACATGCACGTCGTGCTTATTTCCTCCCTTTATGGCCTCGCAGGGGAACTTTAAACTTTTTATTGTCACAGATTTTTTTTTTTATTCATTTATTTATTAATTTATTTTCTCACCTGGAATTAAAACAGTGCTTCACCCTGAAACCTTACCCAAAGTAAGAAAGAAACAGTGTATGTGCATGTTTTAGTAATTTTTTTTACAGTTCAAACCTGGTTTCTCCAGCAGCACCAAACGCTTGCTCTGCATGGAGTCGTGCCCAGATTTTACTGTCACCCAGCTAGCGTGCACGTCATGCACCGTGCTCATCTTCCAGGTAACTTCAAGGAACGACTCCGGTGCGTTTCTGCAGATCATGCGGTCAGGAATAGATAAAGCTATTAGAAGAGGTTAGCTGGAGGTTAGCGGCGGCTAGCTGCTGCTCTGCAGGCTGAACAATCACCTGCTAGCTGTTAGCCATCATGGCTGGATCCTGCTGAGTCAGCAGGTGCCAAGCGACACCCACCTGGACTGGAATTTGCCTGGACTACAGTAACTTCAGTACAGTTTCTGTAAATCAGATTGAAAGGAATTAATGAAGTTTTTATCTTCACGGAGCAAATATTCTTCATCCATTAAACTTTATTTGTTGTTGTGAGGAACCGTCTGAACTCTCTGTCATGTATTCCAGTAAAAACAACCTGCTGTTACGTATAAAAGGAAAAGTTTTTATGTATGTCCTGTATTTAGGTCATAATGAACCTCATGTCCAGGCAGCTAAAAGCATCCAGCAACACAGCAGGTAACTATTGATTCAACAATACGACTCTAGCAGCCTGAAGCCCTCTGTTACACCATGATGGGTTTAGAGCTGCACCATCCTTTTGCAGCTTTAACTCCCTGTTAGCTTTTTATTTATTTATTCTACTTTCCACTTCACATCTGTTTGCAGCCTTTCACTTACAATTACAGTCCTTTGTTTCAATAATTGTCAATAAAATCACCATATTCTTCCTATAATTGCTGTTATAATGTACTGATTATTTTCCAACAGTGAAAATGTGTAAAACCAGTTCCTATAGACCTTTAGGATGTTTTTACTTCCACCCTTTAATGCAAAGATAACACAATAAAAAGAAAAAGAAAGAAGTCTAACTCCAACTAAATCTTCTCTGCTGTGTGAAGAATAAATAAATCTTTCATATTAACTCTGGATTTGATCTGAAATTGAAACTTTCCTCTCTAAGCGGTTGCACATTGTTTTAACGGGGAAAGCAGCGAGTGGTAGCGTAGCTGTTACAAAGCTGGGCTTTCGTCCTTAACCCAGTAGTGATGGGTTTAAAGCAGAACTTCACTGTTTCGTCTATACTAACAAAGATTTATTAATTGTATTCATTTTATTCAAAATATTCGGGATAAGGCATATTTTGTTTTTAGTCATAATGTTCAGGAAACGAGTCACGCCTTCTGAAAACAAGACAGAATTTAAAACAGCAAATTTCATTTCAGTTTTATCTTTAGTACATTGTTTACTAAATGACAGGGCATTGGCCTTTTTTCAAGAGGAAGAAGCTGCTGGTTTTCCTGCAGATGGTGAAACGTGTTTGATGCATTTCCTCCTTTCACTGCAGCTTGTTTATGTTTATGGAGAATGACTTTAATCTGTTTGCAGGGAAGAATTCTTCCTCTGCCGCACCGTCCCACTCTAACATGCTACTTGCTATGTTGTTGAGGTCCCTGTTAGGGTCACCAATAGCAGACAGGCCTCTGGGAAGGATGCAGCATGACATCGCCAGGTGGATCGGTCCGACGTCTGCAGTGATGTGGACTGTTCATCGATGTGGTCCTGTTGGTTCTCGCTCAAATGGTTTGTAGCCGAGTGTGAAGCAGCTGGTCTGAGAATCCATATCTCAGACCATGGTGGTCTGAGATATGGATTGCGTATGGATATGGATTGAGTCAGTGGTCTGAGGGTGGATTGCCCTCTCCGGGTCGGGAGTCAGGTCCTGCCTCAAGTGGAGGAGTTTAAATATCTCGGGGTCTTGTTCACGAGTGAGGGAAGGACGGAGCGTGAAATCGACAGACGGATCAGTGCAGCGTCTGCAGTAATGCGGACTCTGCGCCGGTCTGTGGTGGTGAAGAAGGAGCTGAGCCAGAAGGCGAAGCTCTCGATTTACCAGTCGATCTACGTTCCTACCCTACCTACCCTAACTGACCCTCAAATAAAGCGAGACAGAAGTAGAGGAGAGATTATGGTCAGAAATGATGCTGGAAATGGACATGAAGCACTGGGAAGCGTGCATGTGGACAGACACGCATGTCATATCAACTATTGAGAATTTAATCCTTAATAATTTTTTGCCTATGAGGTAAAAGTCTGACATCTCAAGCGGTCTGCAGAAGTTAAAAACGATTCAGAGCGTTCCCATCTGTGGCATTATCCCTGTAAGGAACTTGACGCTGCATCTACTTTCCGTGCAGACTAAACCAGGTCAGATCCAGGTGAAAGTCTCCAGACGTCACTGTGATGCGGCCAGTCGGTCTGATTTTACTTCATCGTAGATAAACTTGGATTCCTGAAGGGAGATGGTGTTGCTGCGGTTAAAAATGACTCAGTGTGATCATGAATGTTCTCGCTGCAGCGCAACTGAAGCAGCCTCTGACTGAAGACACTCAGCTGGTAATCAGTTTGAGGTTATGCAGTGTTATGCAGCAAACTACATCAGATGTGCTTTCAGCTGCTGGAGTTGCTTCAGAAAACTGAAAACAGCCTCGACTAAAACTGAAAATACTCTTTTAGGAGCATGTACACCTATTCGTCAGGGCTTCCTGGCTTATTTTGTGTTTTTGTTTGTTTTCGTCATTTGTGTACATCCTCAGAAATTAATACTACGGTAAATATGGAAGACATAAATCAAATTCTGGATATTTAGCAGAAATGTTCCAGATTCTTCTGAGACTCAGAGAAACATTCCCTCCAGATATGTCGGGATTCTGGCTTTATTCAGTGTCTTGACCCTGGATACTTCCAGACATGGCCGCAGGTCATTTTCAGAGCTCGACATACGTTAGACACGATATATGTCCTCATGCAGTATCTTATGTCTGTATATCACCTGATATGTAACATGTCTCAATATGAAGTCTGGGCTGTTTAGGCTGCTGCCACCACGACCTGACCCCAGATAAGAAGCAGAAAATGGAGGGATGGATGAGTGGATGGATGGATGGAGGAATGAATGGATGGAGCGATGGATGGATGGATGGATTGATGGATAGACGAATGGAGGGATGGATGTTAGATGGAGGGGTGGATGGATGACTGGATGGAGGGATTGATGGATGACTGGATTGATGGATGGATGGATAGACAAATGGAGAGATGGATGGTGGATGGATGGATGGATAGAGGAATGGATGGATGACTGGAATGGATGGATGGAGGGAGAGAGGGAGGGACGGATGGATGGCTGGATGGATTGATGTAGGATGGAGGAATGAAGGGATGGATGGATGGATAGACGAATGGAGGGATGGATGGATGGATAGAAGTTTGGAGGAATGGATGGAGGACTGGAATTGATGGATGGAGGAATGGATGGATGGATGGACGGAGGATGGATGGATGGATGACTTGATTGTTGGAGGATGGATGGAGGGATGGATGGAAGCTGGATGGATGACTGGAATTGATGGATGGAGGAATGAAGGGATGGATGATGTACGGAGGATGGATGGATGGATGGAGGGGTGGGTGGATGACTGGAATTGATGGATGGAGGAATGGAGGGATGGATGGATGACTTGATTGTTGGATGATGGGTGGAGGGATGGATTCAGGAATGGATGGGTGACTGGAATTGGTGGAGAGATGGATGGATGGATGGAAAGATGGATGTAGAGATGATGGTTGGATGGATGGATAGATGGCATGCCAGGTTGGAGATAAAATGACCTCATTATGAGAAACATCGTATAAACGAGAGGCAACAAGGAAATGAGCTTGATGAGTAAAAAATTCTCTCTGCTTGCGAACGACGCAGACCGGAGGTTATTAAGCGATTCCTTGCATCCGCCATCAGTTCTCTTTGTACTTAGTTGCCGTAGAACACGATCGTAAATGTTCTTCAATTAAATGTTTCTTCCAACAGAGTCTGGCATAGAAAGCAGGTACATATCTCCCAACATGCTGATCTACATCTTTATGTCTGCATTTCTCCTCCAACTCCTGTCCATCACGTCTCGGTCTGCTTCCTCTTCCTCTTCCTCACCTCCAGCTCCGCCTTCCTCTCCTCCCACTCTCGCTCTCCATATGCAGCCACGCTACACCATCCACCTCTCTGGACGGTAGAAGGTAGACTCAAACTGATGCAAAAAGAGGTGGAGAAACAGGTGGAGTCTGCTGTCGTCATGGCAACCCACTGTTTCCCATATAAGGCAACTGAGTGATATCATATGGCTGGCGATGCCTGGCTTTGGAAGGAGGCACACGCTGTACTGAATGTGAGGAAACGGCAGCGGGGGAGAGACGCTGTAGGAAGGAGGGAGGGTTTTTATCGTTTTGGTCAGGGATGGGGGGGGAGGAGAGAGAGTGACAGACAGGAGGAGAGCTAGAGAGAGGGGACAGTAGGAGGAGGAGGGGCAGGAAGACATCCTAACTGCCTCTCAGGCGCCACTACGGGAACCAACGAGGGGGGAGTCGGGAAGATCACCGGGCGCGGGAAACACAGCCGCAGTGGGGGAGAAATGGAGAGGGGGGAGGAGGAAGAGGGAGGCGTGAGGAGCTCGAGGATGCGCCGTCACTAAGTAGGAACGGTAACTCTAACCCCATCCTTGCATCATCAGCTTAAGTGTTCCTGTGTGATGCTTGTGGTGTTGCATGAATGTGTGTGTGTGTACCTGTGTCCTCATGTATGTGTGGTGAATCAGACCTGAGGAACACACACATCTCATGCTGGCGTGTTCTGTGTGTGTGTGTGTGTGTGTGTGTGTGTGTGTGTGTGTGTGTGTGTGTGTGTGTGTGTTTTAGGGGAGGTTCTGTTTGCATCCCTGCGGGCAGGTGAGGGCGAGTGTCAGCACTGCCGCAGTGATGTGTATTCATGTCTGAGTGGGAGTGCACGCCTGCACATGTGTGGGTGAGCGCACATGTGTTGGTGTGTTTGGGCAGGTAGGTGAAGGGGGTGTGGGCACAAAGATGGCTACTTGGCATGCGGGTCAGACATGCACGTCTCCCTGCTCATCCCTCCGTCTTCCTTTCCCACCACCTTCCGTCTCCGAGTCCCGTCTGTCTCCGTGCGCCTCGGGATTTCAGCTGAAGTGGTGGAGAAATATTGCAGGCGGTGATCTGAGTCACAGTGCATAGGGGGCCTGTTTGTGTTCCATCAGACAGGTTTTATGTACCAAGAAATGTCCGCTTGTTTCTGCACTAAATTATCTGTGGTGTGACTTGGCAGCAGATTTTGTCTTTTCAGTTTAAGGTGAATAAACGGAGCGAGCAGGTGATTACACAGCATCCGGCTCGCCCAGTGGTGCTGCTGGTATGTTAGGGATTATAATAGAACGGCTGCATGACTTCAGGATGATACGCTGTCTGTTTCTGTCGCAGTAATTCTGATGAGAACCTGAAGATGTCTGATAATAACGCCAGCTGTTGCCTTGTAATTGTGAAGCTACAGTGTGGAACGGCTTCAAGGCTGAAAGCTGAAACCGCTTGCAGGATGCTCGGATACTCGGCTCTTCATGTCGAGAAATGATCCAGATTATTGTTCCATCTGAAGAAAAAAATCAGGGTGAATTTGTTTCATATGAGCCGAACTGGGATTTATTTACTGAACAGAAATAATCATAAAGCTGGAGATGATATTTGTCTTAGTTCTACAAAGTAATCAGCAGGTAAAGGTTAGTATAAATAAACTCTGTTTGGACTCGACGTCTCCAGGAACAACCAGAAATAGAAGCTGCATGCGGTGATGGGAAGGAGCCGTGTTACCTGATTTTAAACTCTTTGCTTTGAGTTTTCTTGGATTGTTGGATTTTGTTACTATTTTAGGTTTTGGATGGAGATTCTGAAGATCTAATGTGACTCTCTGGTTTTGTATTCAGGCCTTTTTAAAGAGAGAAAACATTACTCATCGACGTCATCGGCAGATTAACGGTTTACAGCAGATTCATCCTCGGCTGAATATTAAACAAGAAGAGATATTCAGATTACACTGGAGCTTCTCATCATTGTCATTGTTTTTGTTGAGCTTTTTGTATTTATACTCTGAGGACTCAGATTCTACTCTATTCTATTCTACAGTCATTTAGCAGACGCTTTTATCCAAAGTGACTTACAAATGAGTGAGAACAACACAAGCAGGAAATCAAACAGTAGAGGACATGGTAGGAAGGTGCTGGTGGACTGTCCAGTTGGACGCAGGTCCTTACATGAAGTCCTACAGACTTTTTTTTTGTTTTGTTTTTTTGTTTACTCCCTTCCCACCCCATAATATCACCTATGTTAGAATACAAAGAATTAATACCATAAAGTTTGTTGCAAAGAACTGAACTAAGTTCTCCAACTTTCCAACAAATACAGCTAAACTAAGTGTTGAAGTTCTCCTTGAAGAGCTGAGTCTTCAGCACATTAAAAGTAGACAGGGACTCTGCAGAGCGGACAGAGTTTGGGAGATCATTCCACCATCGTGGCACAACAGAGGAAAAGAGTCTGGCTGGTGATTTAGTCCCACGTTGTGGTGGTAACACGAGGCGTCTTTCTCTGGTGGAACGTAGCTGTGGAGAGGGAGTGTAGGTCTGGATTAGGGAGTGAAGGTAGACGGGAGACGTTTCAGTTATTGTTTTGTAAGCCAGAAGCAAAGCTTTAAATTTGATGCGTGCTGCGACCGGAAGCCAGTGAAGTGCTAGCAGCGGAGTGACATGAGCTCGTTTGGGTTGGTTGAAAACCAGACGTTCTGGATCATCAGCAGAGGTTTAACAGAGCATGCAGGCAGACCTGCCAGTAGGGAATTGCAGTAATCGATGCGTGAGATGACCAGAGCCTGAACCAACAGCTGGGTTGTGTGTGTTCTGTCAGGTACGTCTGATTCTCTTGATGTTGTAGAGAGCATGTTGGCAGGTACAGGCAACCGATGAAGGTTTGACGTGGAAGGAAACATCGAGGCACCTTATCAGACTAGTTTTCAGGTTCATTACGAGGTGATTTAAGTCAGAAAACATCTCGGACCCTCCATCTCACCGGGCTGGTTTAGTTTCTGCTCAGAGTGATGTCAGTTTATCTACTGGGTAGCAGGAGGACGTCTGCAGAGCTCCTCACTATTAATATCACTGTAAAGCTACACTGCTCTGTTTGCATGAAGCTCCCTCTGGCCTGGTCCGAACCTCTGAAGACCTCAGGTTAAGGACACAGTTTGACTCCTCTATAAAGCACAGTCTTCATCCTCCTGCTGTTATTTTATCCCCAGCGGTCACTGTGTCGTTTTAACCCCAACTTCTAACCAAATACAGCACAAGCACCGATACATCTTCCTCCTGAAGGTTGTTCCCTGTTTAGTGGTCCTGATTCTGTTCATGACAGCCATAAAATTATCACGTTTATTCACTCGCAGCTGTTTTCTTTGAGGGGCTAAAATGAGCTTTAAATTAATTTTACAACGCATGAAGTGTTACGGATGTTTTCACAAACACTAAATGATCCGACAGTAAACCATAAGCTCATATTTAAATAGTGAATTATGAGAGAAATTAACTTCTTGTTATATTAAAATAAACTGCAAACTGTAATAAGTGTTTTTTTTTTAAATATGTTGGCCACCAAGTTCCTGCTGATTCTGATGTTCTCGAACTTTCCCACGTTTTTGTTTACTGGTTCTGAATAATCAGAACAACAAACTGCTTTGAAATGTTGTTCAGATCTGGACTTTAGCTGAGTCATGAAAGCAGATCCACACTAAGACTACAGACGGTCCTCGACTTGCGTCGTTTCGACTTTACAACGCTCATTAAATAAATGTAAATAAAAGTAGATCAAGTTTCGAAGTAACGATGTTCCATATGAGCTCTTACGACGTGTGATGCTGAGATGAAGCCTCTGTTTATATTTATTTCGTTTTAATTGAAATGTCTGTTTTATTTACCTGTACTGTTTTTCCCTTCATATGATGTATAATATGTGTAGTTAGACAGTTATTTAGTGATTAAGGGGGAACTTAGGAGGTATTTAAAGGTAAAAATCCGACTTACGTGGAATTTGGGGTTACGCGCAGCGTAGGAACGGAACTTAAAGCTTATTACGGTCTAAAATCATGGAAACACTTGGACAAGAAAACTGCTGGTTTGTCCAGGTGGCATGGGACCGGTTCTGGTCTCCAGGCCTGGACTGAGGCCTGGATGCCACGCAAAGCTCAGGAATCTGGGTCACAGAAGCCTGCAGGCCTGCAGAGGGCCACTTTCATCGTCCTGCTTCCTTCACCGACTCCACGTTCAGCACAAAGTGGGATGAATCTTTCCCAGGAAGAACGCAGCACATCCAGGCTGATCCCAGAACAGCAGCTCACACGTCAGTCAGCTTCCACCTCCTCGCATCGTGTGTGATGGAATTCACAACCAGACTTCGAACTAAACTGAACGACAATATAAACACAAGACTTCAGTTTCTTCTCCAGGTTCCATGATCTAGGACTTTTCATGTCCCCAAAAGGCCTTTTTCTCTCACATAATGCCCACAGAGCTGTCCGAACCTGTCAGTGATCACGTTTATGTCCACCTCATGCGTGTGGCACATCAACATACTGATTAGCGAGCGTGATTATGGCACAGTTGTGCCTTCAGCTGCCCACATTGTGCAGTTTTATCATCACAATGCCACAGATGTTGCGTGGTTTGGCATCCTGACTGAACAATAAGCAGTGAAAGTTGTGATGTTTCTTTAAAGCAAATGAAACAGGATTATTTCATTCATTCACGAACTGAAGTCATGAATATTTGATGCTGCAGTAAAAAGTTGATGCTTGTGGAGGAAATAGTTTCAGCCTGTTTGACGTGACAAAGTGTAAACTTACAGATTTCTGTGTTTAACACACTGAAAGCCAAGAGACAGTAGCCTGCAAATGCACAACGCAACCCACTGTGGCTGTTTGGAAGCTCATGAAGGTAACTGATCTGGGAACGGCTACAAGTGCCGTTTGCTTTCATAACATTTATTTTTTGGCTGCCACTAAAGTTTGCTTTGCAGCTCCAGACTAGTTATCAGTATTTCTGTAATGATCCAGCAGAGTCGGCGAGCTGGAAGCCGAAAGTCCTTCCTTCTTCAGCTCAGCTCAGGTTCTGCAAGATGGTGCTTCATTTTCAGCTCTTTTACATTTTATTCTTTATATTAATTTGTCAAATGATTGTTATTTTTACATGGAGAAGTGTTGACTCAGTGATGATAGTATTCCCTCTCAGGCTGTACTTTCATATCAGCTCTTGATAAAACTTTAATGGTACAGTCTGTATGCTAATACTGAGTACTTTCAAACTCAGAGGGGCCAGCAGGGGTTTGATTAAACTTTATATCAGCCATCATACTGATCTAATGATAAAGAAGAGGAAGGATTTGATCTTGGTAGTCAGTTTTAATCTCCATATTAATATTTACAGCAGCATAAATCAGGAAAGGATCCAAGTAAGGCTGTAAAAAGTCTCCTGAACGTTGGCTGTCAGACAAGAAGGAAAAACTTTAAATGTTTTTGCTGTTTTGTACCCTGTGTGGTCATACCTTCTGGTGATCTGCAGCCTGCAGGTCCTCATGGACCTGGACTGGGACCTGCAGGTTTTGTAGGTACCTATATACCTATATCTATATACCTATAAAACCTGAAGATCCTCATGGACCTGGACTGGGACCTGCAGGTTTTGTAGGTACCTATATACCTATATCTATATACCTATAAAACCTGAAGATCCTCATGGACCTGGACTGGGACCTGCAGGTTTTGTAGGTACCTATACCTATATACCTATATCTATATACCTATAAAACCTGAAGATCCTCATGGACCTGGACTGGGACCTGCAGGTTTTTATAGGTACTAGGGCTGGGCGATATATCGAATATACTCGATATATTGTTGCTAGTCCCCTGTACGATATAGAAAATGTCTATATTCGTCATATTGGAGTATCCTGTTGTCACACGGGTGTTTTTAGCTGTGGGCGGGGTTTCCTCCCTCCTCCTCGACTCTGCACCGCTTTGCACAGAGAGTTAAAGCAAGCGCACCTCGTTACGTACATAACGTGAGCTACGTCATGAGAGGCAGCGTGGAGACACTGTTGCCAACTTGGCGACTTTCTCGCTAAATCTGGCGACTTCTTGTGAAAAGCGACCAGTGACAAATCTAGCGACTTTTACAGGAGTTATTAGAAACTTTCCAGGTGTTTTGCCGACTGACTTTAAAGCGCATATTGTAAAGTTATTGTCAGAAGGAGAGTCTCTCCCCGTCCTAAAGCACTCAGTCGCTCCGGCTGCAGCTGCAGCCAGTCAGAGGAGCAGAGAGGACACCTGCACGACTCCACCTACAGTCACAATGAACAGCCAAATCCGCCACTGATCCCGCTCTGGATTACAGAGTGGGACGTAAATTACAACGTTTTTCACGTCACGCAAAGATAATTATTCTATTTGATAACATTCACAGCCTCTGTCACTTACTCACCTCATCCACTGTGTGTGTGACACAAGCATATTTATCTAGCTCGTCATGTCTCTAGAAAGTACAGAAAGCAGTGGGAATCAAATCCTGAATTAAAAGCTGGCTGAAGCCGTTTATTGGAGACGATACGAGGACATTCTGCCTGGATTATAAGACTGATTTCTACGCTAAACTCTGCGATTAAAAAAAATACACGACAACTCAGAAACGTATCCATAAAGCAAAGCCTTATAATAGTTCATCATTTGAAAAGTCCCCCCTAGAGCACCTATTTTCATACGTTGCATTTATTACATCATGCAAAGGTACTTTATTTTGTTTTAAAATGACATGTTTCTGCCACTGCTTTAACTGTTCAATAAATACCGTTTTGATCAGTTTGCTTCGTTACAATTTCATCCTTTTGGCATGAATGTTTAAAATCAGCATATCTTAATGCAGTATGAACAATTATGTTTTAATGGAGACACAAAATCATCGTTCTGATGTGATTGTATGAACCAAAGCATTCATTCAAGGCTAAGGTAAATATCAAGATATATATCGTATATCGTGACATGGCATAAAAATATCGGGATATTACTAAAAGGTCATATCGTCCAACCCTAATAGGTACCTATCCCTATATACCTATATCTATATACCTATAAAACCTGCAGATCCTCATGGACCTGGACTGGGACCTGAAGGTTTTATAGGTACCTATATCAATATACCTATAAAACCTGCAGGTCCCAGTCCAGGTCCATGAGGACCTGCAGGTTTTATAGGTATATAGATATAGAGTAGGAACCTATAAAACCTGCAGGTTTTATAGGTAACCATACCTTAACACACCTGAATGAATTAAAGGTTCCTTAACAGACTGATGAGGAAGGTCAGTGATCTGACTCAGGTTTTTGGAGGGCAGGAGGTCCTGAGGACCTGGATTGGGAATCTTTGACTTATTTTGTGTGTATTACACTTTAATTTTTAGCTGCTTTGTTTCAGATTAATGCTGATTGAAAACATGCAGCCTGGAACAACAAATACCTTTGTGTACTTTTTCTCTAGCTGAATTTGCACACAGGAACACTGAGGAGGCATAAAGGCCAGCTGGTGGGTGGCGGACCACTGACGTCAGGTCGTAATTCCTCCATCTTCTGTCGGCTCAGTGGAGCCTTTGACTTCACTGTTGCTCCATTTGTCTGTTTTGTTTTAAAGTCTCAGCTTAATGCAACTTAAAACTTGGTGCTTCTGACTCATTTTGATTACTCTGACATTCATTATGCACATTCCTGGAGCTGCTGTTGGCATGCAGAAAACCTTGTTACCATGCAGACTTTACAGCTCCGGATCACACCGCTGGCCATTTTGGATGCACACCATGGCCGATGCATCAATGCAAGAGCAAAAGATGAGACAAAACTTAAAATCGGACTTTTACTGGCTGGAGAAAGCTCGGAGAAGAGACAGGATGTAGAATTAGCCGGTCCCATTGTGTAAAAATCTGCCAAAGTTCAGTCATGTTGCTTTAAGAAATATTGTTAAAAAGTTTGTTAGTGATGCAACCAATCACTGCACAGATGGATTGTCTCGTTACAGGAAGTTCCTGCTCTGAAACTGGAAGTAAACAGGTTAACTGGAAATAATAAAAAAAAAAAGTCAGATTAAACATTTCAGTGAAAACTAATTGTCCTGCATTGAAAAGACAAAGAACCAGGAAGCTTTTACAGTCATTAAAGCGCAAGAGAGGCAGGAACGGCTTCCTTTCTCTTCCTAAATTTGACATTCCGATCGTTGGGAATGTCGAGGTTTCTGAATCTGCATCAAATAAACACAAAGAGAAAATCAGTTCATTTTATTTCCTGGATCATTTTCAAGTTAGTTAAAAACTTTTAGATTTCCTGGAAACGTAAAATGTCACGATGATTTAATCTGTTGCATTTTTTAGATCGGGGTGCCAAACTCCAGTCCTGGAGGGCCTCAATCCGGCAGGTTTTAGTTGGTTCCCTCCAACAACACAGCTGATTCAAATCAAATGGATCCAGCAGCTTCTTGTCAACCTATTTATTAGTTTTGGACAGGTGTGTTGAAGCACGAAGACGACAAAAACCTGCAGGATACCGGCCCTCAAGGACTGGAGTATGATACCTGCGTTTTAGATGATATCAGTGCAGACTGTAGAGCTGTGTGTGGATTACACCAGGTGAAAACTCTGAAGTGCTGCCATTCTTACTGCAGGTCAACACTCCTTCTGGCACTCCACCCAGACCAGCCAGAGACCAAAGCTGCAAGCTTTTTTAAGGCTTTACTGCTCATTCATGAAAGTTGAAAGAAAGTTTAAGTGGTTTATATTTAGCAGTCATGAGTTTGTCGCTGGAACTGCAGCAAGAGTTTATGTTGAGCACCAATAAGATGATGTTGTGGGATCTATTGTTTAAGCAAAGGAGGGAAGGGAACAAACCAAAAGCAAACTAAAAAAATGCACTGCCTAAAGCACTACATGGCAACACCAGCTGGAGTTGCACCAGTCTGACCAGCAGATGTCTAAAGCTCGTTCCATCTTCCACGAGAAGCCGGAACGTTCTTCTTCTTCTCGAGGCTCCGAGAAGAAAATGACGTCATTTTGTTCTTGCGGATGCGTTTGAAGACAGTTCTCGACACATCGGGCTGCAGAACTTTTTCTTGCGGCACTCTGAGAAGTATCGTGTGATTGGTCGGACATGTGAGGTGGGCGTGGTTAACATGGAGAAAGCAGGAAGCAGAGTTGCTGCTTCGCGTTTTTACTGTTGCAGGTAAAACGGATTGTTTTGATAAAACAGCTGATCGAGGTGGTGAGAAAATACCAACATTTTTACATTAAAACACTCGGACCCAGCGGCGTGCACGACCCGCCCCGCCACGTGCACGACCCGCCCCGCCACGGACGAAGTCAAGCACAATTTTAAAGAATCCTTTTAAAACATTCCTGGATCCGAACGGTGATCCAGATCACCGCCAGAATTTAATCAGTTTTTCATTTTAACATTTCCAACAACTCTTGAAATTTTTATTAAATAATTCGTCCGTAACCTTTTGAGTTATCTTGAGCACAAAGACGGTGGTAAAAACATGACCTCCTCGGTGGAGGTAACAACCGGGTTCATGGCACATAAAGCAGACATCGGCCCCCGCAGTGACCCCTCCCCGCTGCAGACCTGCTTCTCCTGGAGGATGGATGGACCTGACGAACAAGAAGTTTTTTCTTGTTCTTGCAGCCTCGAGAGACAAAACTCAGTTCTTACTTCTCGTGGAGGATGGAACCGGCTTAAGATGTCCTCTACAGTTTGATTTCCTGCTTGTGTTGTTCTCACTCTCAGAAGTAAGTCCCTTTGGACACGAGCGTCTGCTAAATGTAGAGTAGAACAGAATAGAATGTGAACAAACGTCCTGGTTTCAGCTGATTTCCAGAGAAATTTCATGCAGGAGCTGCATTCATGCTGAAAGTTTCACAACATCTGAAAGTTATGACTCGCATCCATCCTTGTCCATCTTTGTTTTCTAAATCCTGATCAACTGGAAAGTGAGGCACAAAGTCGGGAAAATGTTTTATTTGGTTGTTTTTCCTCCGGATCCGTGACGAACCTGAAACACTGAGTTTCTGCAGCCGGCTCAGAGAGACGCAACATGTTCCTGACGGTAATGTAGATGCATGCTGATGTGCAGGCGAGCAGCGGACGGCGACACACATGGAGACAAGATGGCTGTTACTTTACCAGTAAAGACTAATTAGCAGTCAGAAAACAGTCTGGACTCGGTGATGTAATGAGAATTACTGTCATAGATTATGAAACGGTAACCGGGGAATCTGCTTCCAGGTAGACGCCACCATGAGTTTGTCAGAGTCGAGCAGACTCAGAGAAATTTGTCGACCATCAGTGTTCATCCAGCATTTCCATGACAGCTGGCTGCTCCATCCTGAGGAAACACACTGCATGTCTGGTTCTGTGTGGGCGCTCTGCAGGCTGGTCGGGTTCCCACAGAACAAAATCCGAACCTATAAATGAGTTATGGAAGAGTGATGATGCTGCACAGAGACACAAGTTGTTCCTTTAAGTAACTGGTTAAAAAATACATGAATGCTCTGAGCCCGGGAGTCACGCTTTAAAAGTCTTTGTGTCGCATCCTCCTGACACCATGCTGCATCTGCAGATGGGGATCTTCTTCTCTGGAGAGATGGAGCTGTCGGCCTCACCTCCTGTCACTCATTCCTCTCCGTCTCGGCTGATGTAACACGTCCCATCTACTCTGACAACTTTTGCATATTGTGGAAGTTCATCCGTAAACCCTGACGCCCGCCGCGTCTTGGCTCTCCGACACTCAGTGAGGATTTGGTTTAACGTTTGGTTTGTAACTTCTGATAACATGATTTCCCTGGAGTGGAAATACTTCACGGCTTCTGGGAAGAGACGGGGTCTTTGTGAATGAAAGGAGCCAGACGAGTTTGTGAGACAAACTGAACATTTTAATGTGTGTTTAACTGAACACACACTCTGGTCACTTTCACTTCATACACAGCAGTCAGTCAGGGTGGGAAGCGGCTTGTAAAGTCTTTTTCCTTGTGGTTCATACAGCAGGATTCAGGAGTGAGAACCACTCCAGTTCATTCCCAGGTGTTAGACCAGGTGTTTAGCCCGCGTTAGACCAGTTAGACTGCAGCTGTCAGGTAATGTCTTGGTGAAGCAGGGCAAAGTCTTTACAAACCAAACACAGATAACTTCATTCATAAAAGCATCCGCTGAATGCTACAGCACCCCGTCTGTCACTTAGTTTCCCTCAGCTGACAAATGTGGCGTGATCAGAATAAAAAACAATTCTAATCACATAAATACAAAAATACAATCCGAGTAGAGTCCGAGCGGTTTTCCACTTCCAAACAACTCATCTGCTGTCCAGGGATCGTAAAGTCACTCACCGCTACAGCCAAATAAAAAAGCAAAACAAAACACACTTTGTAGTTTATTTTATTCTCATTACAGCCACAAAAACGGAAACATTTCATATTTACTGAAGTGCAGCTGAAGGTGTTTTGGTAACAAATTCTTTTACACAATCATTAATGTACATTAATGAACCAAATACGGTGTGAAGTGACTGTAAATGGACACGTTTTGGTTGAACGTTCAAAAGCACGTACCAGGACAGGGCGGGTAATATTGGGTTTAGAGCAAAGACATTGATTGGAAGCTGGAGATCAAACCATCGACCTTCAGGCTGGATAAACCCCGTGCAGATGAAGTGGATAGTTGTGTGCTGGTGTGTGGATCTGTACGCATTTAGAGAAAAATAAGACGGAGGTTAGACTAGGTCTGGTAGTTATTTTAGCATGAAATCTGCTCAGCAAAGTGCTCTGACAGACGAAGCTGATTGCAGAAGCAAAACAAGATTGTAGAGCATCTAGAGAGGAAGATCAGAGGACAGAGATGGAATTATCACTGCAGGCTGTAATCAGGGCTGCGACTGCTGACGACTGCTCTTTACAGGATCCATGCAGACACTGAGATGATTTACAAGTGCCACATGGGATGATATTCAGACTCTAAACCCAGAGAGACGACGTGATTATTCTGAACACTTTTGGCACCAATAGGAGCTTTTTTATATTTTATTCTTGAATAAATTTGCAATAAAATTCACTGGTGTCACGTGTGACTCTGACGTGAAGATCCTGAAATATTCCCTAACAGGTAGAAGATAATTGATTTGTGGGCTAGCAACAGAACCCTGGGGTGCACCGCCGGTACCTCAGATGGATTGGATCAATCTCAGGGTGTGTCTGTAATTTTAGAGAAAGCTAATCACTCAATCAGGATGTCAAATGATTGTTATGAAAACAGTTCAGACTGAGTAGCAATCTCCGACGGTTAAAAGTAAAGCCTGTGCAGAAATGCCAAACTCTGCAGTTCCCCCTTCATCCACTAGGGGTTGCAAAACAGATCAAATCTCCACAGACTCCCATGTCAACTTCACTGCAGAAACATGTTTACAGCAGAAATAAACATGTTTACAGCAGAAATAAACATATTTACAGCAGAAATAAACATGTTTACAGCCTGGTACAAAAATCTATTTTCAGTTTAATAGGTCAGGTTTAGAGTTCAGAGTGAATTTTTTCTTATTCCCCCATTTAAAAGTAATTTAATCTCAAAATTCTACAAAATTAGAGGGGTGTTCTTTTGATTGACAGGTACCCGATCTCCCACTTCAAGTGAGAAGAACGTAGACCTGGCCGGTTAACAATGTGACATGGCTTTAGTGCGCTTACCTCTGTTAGCGGGTTAGCTCTAGGTTAGCTCAGTTAGCTCTTAGCTACAGGCAGGTTGGAGTTCGCTCGATGTCAATCATCCACCATGACACTCACATCCACCATTACGCTCACAGCCCCCGTGTCAGCTCCACCTCTTTGCCTATATTTGTATTTTGTGGGAGTGATGACACATGTGACGCTGCCAAAACGGCGATGGTAGGAACCGCCCACCGAGCTTCAATTCAGCTCTTAAGAAAAATACGGCTGTGACATAATTCAGGGTCTGCACACTTCCAAGTGCGGATTCGTCTGCTGCATGCGTCATCGTGGCGCGCCAAGTACTGTCCCAATTCAAAGGCTCCTTCCAGTCCACCCTTCAAATGTGCACTTCGTTTGGCTCCAGATTAGTTTAAAACGAAGGATACAAGAGATGTATCTTAAGCGCCCTTTCATATCCCAGAGTCCATTGCGTTCCTGATAGAAAAGAATGAGCAGGAGAGCGCCGGTGTAGGTACCAGACCGTTTTATTTATTTTTATGTATAAACGCACATATATTTGTGTCCAATAACCACAAATGAATTTTATTCCAGTCGTCCTCAGATGTCTTCGTCCCCTTTCATTCAAGTAAAGGCTGAATTTATTACAGTCACTCCGATAACTGGAGACTAAAATAATGAACAATAACTTAAAATGTGCTAAATTATAATTCAGTGATATAAGACGCTGTTTTTGTCATTAAATTGAGTTAAAGAAAAAACAAATGGGTCCTGGACAAATTAAAGCATTTTTCTGATGAACAGTGGGACAAAATACCTGTCAACAGGTGTGGAAGTCTGACTGGGAGGAAAAACACCTGACTGGAGTGGAAACATCACAGGATTTTTTTTTTTTTTTTTTTTTTTAAATTAGTTTAAATTAGAGTGATGTAACATTATTTTAACATGTTTGTTTGCTTTTTTTTTTTTTTTTTTTTTTAAAAAAAACAACTTTCTTTTGAACCAGAATTAGAAAATAATGTCATGATTTTCATGAAATTTGTATTACTTTAGTCAATTTCATCTTATTTCCCAGGCAGCTGTTTTTCTCCTTCTTTTATTGGAAGGTATGAATACATATGAGGACGACTGTACATGTGTCTAACAAGGATTATTTTCCACTGAAGTTAACGTCAGTTTGACAGGATGAGCTGTCAGCCAGAGGAGAGCTCGTCTAAACCGCCTCCTCCCCATGTTTGTCATTTAGACAGGAAGGAAAATGAAAACAAATTAAAATTAAAATTATTGTCACCGTTTTCTGTCATTTTAAAAATATTTTCGTGTTTTTGTGAAAGAACAGGAACAGTAATGGGATAAACTTGGCATATGTAGTTGCTAGGCAACGGAGGACTGGAGCACTATGGGTAATTCTTGTACACTCGATAGATACAATAAATATTATCATCATCATTATTATTATTATTATTATTATTATTATTATTATTATTATGAAGGAATAATCAGTATGTTCTGGTTTACTTGACCTAATAACCCCAGTATGGATCATACTGTTGTTCAGTTTTTGTCAATAGCTTGCAAACATTGTGTAGTTTAATATTTAAAGCTTCTTCAGGCTGATAATTAAAGGTTTATCTTCTGCAGTAAACGTCGCATCAGTCAAAAAATACATCAAAAACGTAGAAGTTGCCTTGATTGAGAAAATAATTTAGAAAGTATTTTATTTAGTAGTTTGTATTTAGTTTCCTCGGAAACACGGAGACGCAGCCGCACCGTTGACAAACGTCACGGCTGCACGTTGTTCGGACCATCATGCTGATGGACCTTGTTGTTCTCGGCTTTTCGCCGGCTCCTCATTAACTCCAAAGCCTCTTCCTGGTGCTGCGTTAACGTTTCTGCTGCATTTTGAGTTTCAGCAAAGTTTTTCAGCAGAACAGGAGGAGCATGCAGTTGTCACAATCCCAGAGCGCCCTCACATATACGTTGCACCGGTATAGGTCACATGACCAGACAAACTGTTAAAAAGTAAGTGCGACTCGTCTGTAAAAAAAAATGGTCGATTTTATTTTGTAAAAGCAATAAACGCTGAAACAAGATGCCAGCTGGAGATGTGAATTTTTACCGTCAGGAATTATCTTTAAAACTTTTTCGTTGTTCGGCTTCTGAAAATCAGTCGCCTCGGCACTCAGAAACTCGTTTCTGGATTCACTGGAACATAAAATAGTTAATGCATCATTGGGTTTCAGGGGTTTACAGTGAGTAGTCGTAATGTGCCTGTTAGTTAGAACCTTACAGACCTGCAGTTGTTACAGGATGGTGTTTGATTGCCAATTGAATGAAGACATAAAGTTCATCTCTGACAGACGTTTTATCCTGCTGATGCTCCACAAATCGAGTATACAGAGGGTTGCTCTCATCCTCTGACATTTCCATCAAACTACAGCGGCATCTCTCAGAAGTTCCCCTCATTATTTAACTGTTTAACGTTTTAAGCAGCTGGATCTTTAAGGAGCTTTTTATGGGATCACAAGGGTGTTAGATTACCGGTTTAATCAGAGCATCAAATGTCAGGAGTACAGTTTGAAGTTAGTGTGTGGATGAATGTGGATGCCCTGTGTTTAGGCCTACTGGGACATGCTGGGATTGATGGTTTGGGAGGAGATGATCAAAGTGAATAAGGGGTTTATCTGAGGAGAGGACTTCTCCTAAAACTGACTGCGGACCACTCAAAAGATGCCTGAAGGTGGAAGAAGAAAGGTGGGTGGATGGATGGATGGATGGATGATGGGCGGATGGATGGATGGATGGGTGGGTAATTGGATCATGGATGGATGATGGATGTGTGGGTGGATGGATAGATGGATGGATGATGGATGGATGAATGGATGATAAATGGTGGATGGGTGGATCAGTGGATGGATGGATGATGGATGGATGATGGGCGGATGGATGAATGGATGGATAGAAGGATGGAGGGATGGATGGATGGATGGATGGATAGAAGGATGGAGGGATGGATGGATGGATAGATGGATGGATGGATGATGGGCGGATGGATGGATGGCTAGAAGGATGGATGGATGATGGATGTATGGGTGGATGATGGGCGGATGGATGAATGGATGGATAGAAGGATGGAGGGATGGAGGGATGGATGGATAGAAGGATGGAGGGATGGATGGATGGATGATGGGCGGATGGATGGATGGCTAGAAGGATGGATGGGTGGGTGGATGGATGATGGATGCATGGGTGGGTGGATGGGTGGGTGGATGGATGATGGATGGATGGGTGGGTGGGTGGATGGATGATGGATGCGTGGGTGGATGGATGGATGATGGATGCGTGGGTGGGTGGGTGGATGGATGATGGATGGGTGGGTGGATGGATGGATGATGGATGGGTGGGTGGGTGGATGGATGATGGATGGGTGGGTGGATGGATGGATGGATGATGGATGGGTGGGTGGATGGATGGATGGATGATGGATGGGTGGGTGGATGGATGGATGGATGATGGATGGGTGGGTGGGTGGGTGGATGGATGATGGATGGGTGGGTGGGTGGATGGATGATGGATGGGTGGGTGGGTGGATGGATGATGGATGGATGCGTGGGTGGATGATGGGCGGATTGATGGATGCGTGGGTGGATGGATGGATGATGGATGCGTGGATGGATGGATGGATGATGGATGGGTGGGTGGATGGATGGATGATGGATGCGTGGGTGGGTGGATGGATGATGGATGCGTGGGTGGGTGGATGGATGATGGATGGGTGGGTGGGTGGATGGATGATGGATGGGTGGGTGGATGGATGGATGATGGATGCGTGGGTGGGTGGATGGATGATGGATGCGTGGGTGGGTGGATGGATGATGGATGCGTGGGTGGGTGGATGGATGATGGATGCGTGGGTGGGTGGATGGATGATGGATGCGTGGGTGGATGGATGGATGATGGATGGGTGGGTGGATGGATGGATGATGGATGCGTGGGTGGGTGGATGGATGATGGATGGGTGGGTGGATGGATGGATGATGGATGCGTGGGTGGGTGGATGGATGATGGATGCATGGGTGGGTGGATGGATGGATGATGGATGCGTGGGTGGGTGGATGGATGATGGATGCGTGGGTGGGTGGATGGATGATGGATGCGTGGGTGGATGGATGGATGATGGATGGGTGGGTGGATGGATGGATGATGGATGCGTGGATGGATGGATGGATGATGGATGGATGGGTGGATGGATGGATGATGGATGCGTGGGTGGGTGGATGGATGATGGATGCATGGGTGGGTGGATGGATGGATGATGGATGCGTGGGTGGATGGATGGATGATGGATGCGTGGGTGGATGGATGGATGATGGATGCGTGGGTGGGTGGATGGATGATGGATGCGTGGGTGGGTGGATGGATGATGGATGGGTGGGTGGATGGATGGATGATGGATGCGTGGGTGGGTGGATGGATGATGGATGCGTGGGTGGGTGGATGGATGATGGATGCGTGGGTGGATGGATGGATGATGGATGGGTGGGTGGATGGATGGATGATGGATGCGTGGGTGGGTGGATGGATGATGGATGGGTGGGTGGATGGATGGATGATGGATGCGTGGGTGGGTGGATGGATGATGGATGCGTGGGTGGATGGATGGATGATGGATGGGTGGGTGGATGGATGATGGATGCGTGGGTGGATGGATGGATGATGGATGCGTGGGTGGATGGATGGATGATGGATGGGTGGGTGGATGGATGGATGATGGATGGGTGGGTGGATGGATGGATGATGGATGCGTGGGTGGGTGGATGGATGATGGATGCGTGGGTGGATGGATGGATGATGGATGCGTGGGTGGGTGGATGGATGATGGATGCGTGGGTGGATGGATGGATGATGGATGCGTGGGTGGATGGATGGATGATGGATGCGTGGGTGGATGGATGGATGATGGATGGGTGGGTGGATGGATGGATGATGGATGCGTGGGTGGATGGATGGATGATGGATGCGTGGGTGGATGGATGAATGAGGAAGATGAGGGACGGAATGTGGATTAAAGTGAGGAAGAGAAGATGATGGATGAGGAAGAGGAAGAAGTGAGGGATGATGGAGGACTTGTTGAACTGGTGAAGCCAGATGATCAGAGGACTGGTTGCATCGCGGTTCTGGTCCGAATCTGAAGCAGGAAAGTTGATCTTTGTTTCAGTTTTTACTTCCGGTAACAGAAAGCAGATTCATTTCAGCTTTAAATGTAAATAGATAAACAAACCGGATGATTTACAGTAAACGTCTGAACCAATCATTCAGCTGCAGAGTGTTGATTCTGAGTTTATTCTTTTCCATCATCTGTATCATGTTGGTCATCGAACGAAGATGATCATTAGTGATTATCTGACGAAGGGCGGTTCGGTGCAAATCTTATGGAGTCACATCATCTAACGAAGTGTCGACTTCTTTCCAGCAGTTAGGATTTGCTTTAATCCTGCTGCAGCTTCTATGTCAGCCAGCTCTGCAGAGACCTCCTTTTATAGGAGCTTCTGTCCCTTCATCATTGTGTGTGTGTGTGTGTGTGTGTGTGTGTGTGTGTGTGTGTGTGTGTGTGTGTGTGTGTGTGTGTGTGTGTGTGTGTGTGTGTGTTTGAGAAGTCACTGTAAACATTTGATTAATTGCTGAGAAGCAATTACAAGCAATTAAAGTCCTATCATGATGGCAGTGAAGGACAACGCAAGCTAATCATCCAGCCATCATCATCTCATGGCTTCTTCAGCAGCCATGATGCATAAAACTCTTATTTATCTGTTTCCTTCACCCGAACGTAAATGCTCCACCTTTTAACCTGGAGGCTCGCTTTAGTGTCCAGGTGGAAACTTGGCGACGCAGCGCTTACCCTGAGCTCTGCTTCTAACCACATGGAGATTTTCTCTCTTCTTTGCTATTCTGCAGCTTGACACATGTTGACAAAGTCTCACCCTCGGTCCTGTTTCTCCCCTCCTCACACCCCCCCGTCCCTTCTGTTTTTCTCCCCACTTAGCAACAACCAAACTACTGGAGCTTCAAGGTCAGTGCCAGCATTGTGTTTGTGCTTCTGCATAAATCTCTGCCTCTGTGTGGATTTGTCTAATAGGATAACAGCGCTGTGTGTTTGCATGCTCGCTCACATGTTGGTGCACACTTTATTTAAAGTCTTTATTTGTGCTGCATGCTGTGACATTTCTGCATCTGTGTGGGAAGAAACTGTTGATTAGAAGTGATCGATGAGAGGCAGGCAACATGAGGAGACAGAAGAGGTGGAAGCATGAGGTGCCCCAGCTGTGCAGAAAGCTTTCCTTCTGCACAGACCTGGTGTGCACAAGTCTTCTGCTTTCAGAAAAGTTTGATACCTGTTGTTTTATGTTCTAAAATAAACACATAAAAGGAAACATTTTAAAAACTTTTTAAAGCCCAAACCATGAAAAAAGGTCAGAAAAGTCGCTTTTTTTTTAGTATGAAGTCTTTATTTGGCCCGTTAACAAAATGTTGCAGAAAAATGTAACCATTTTTAGGGGGATATTCACCATTTATTACCATGTGATAAGTCAAAACTTGGCTTCCTGCAGTCTATTAGGGAGCAGAAGACAACTGTCTGATTGTGCTGAACAGGATTTTGAGCCAAGTTTTTACCATAAAATGCAAAAGAAACTGTATGTATCAGATACTTTTGGCTTTTTAAGCATTTTCCTGCTGCAGCACGACAGAAGCACAAAAGCAGCAGCAGGTATGAGTGACACTAGCTCAGCTCTGTGACCTGAGGTGTATTTAAAACAACTTAATCGTCTCATGTTAGCTTTAATTAGCTTTCATGTTTACTATAAATAACCCTACTAGATGTGTGTGATGGGGTGAAGAAGGTGAGTTATAAGTGTTGAAACGACAACCAACTGAATGAGACTTGTGTGTTCGAGCAGAATGTTCGTGTGGACAACATCGTCGTGGAACGAGGCCGGTGACACGGTTCCAGACCGACAAGAGCTTCAAACTTTTCTGTATATCTGCAGTAATGTAACAATTATTCTGCTCGCCGTTTTAAATGCAAATCCTTTTCATAGATGTTTTTTAAATCTATGATTTAGAACCAATTGTGGAACCAAACTCAAGGAAGCTAACTTGGACAAATCTGATCTTAAGAACTTCAGGCCGATTTCCAAACTGCCCTTCCTTGCTAAAACTTTGGAAAAGGTGGCAGCAAAGCAACTGACTTCCTTTTTAGAGTCACACAACATGTATGACACCTTTCAGTCAGAGTTTCGTAAATATCCCTCAACAGACATCATGTGACATCATGATATCTGCTGATTCAGGAGGATGTACAGTATTGGTTCTGCTGGATCTGTCTTCGGCCTTTGACACGGTCGACCACCACATCTTAATTGAAAGGCTGCAGAACCTGATTGGATGTCTGGCACAGTTTTACAGTGGTTTATCTCATTCCTAGTGGGTAGAAGCTTTAGTGTCTCTGCCAACCACATGCTCTCTAAGCCTGGTAGATTGTTGGGGTGCCTCAGGGCTCTGTGTTGGGACCACTTCTGTTCTTATTGTACGTCCTTCCTCTTGGTCAGATTATCCAGCAGTGTAAGGATGTTTCCTTTCACTTATTTGCTGATGACCTCCAACTGTACTGTTCATTTAATGCTTCTGAAACTCACAAATTAAGCTCTTTACTTACCTGTCTTTCAAAAGTAAAACAGTGGTTAAGCGATAACAGTCTCCAACTTAACTGATAAGACCGAGACACTTATTATTGCTCCAGACAGTGAAATTGCAAACATAAAGCAACATCTAGGCAAACCGAGCCCTTCAGTCAAGCCTAAGCTGAGAAACCTAGGGGTAATATTCGATGAAGCCGTGTCATTAGGACATCATTCAAGGCAGTTGGTTAAAAATAGCTTTTTTTTCAACTACATAATATTGCAAAGCTGAGACTAATGATGTCTAAGCGAGAGCTCCAAATGATTATACATGCATTTGTGTCCACACGATTAGACTATTGGAACGGCTTATTTACATGCCTAAACACGAAAGCACTGGCTCGTCTTCAGACGGTCTAAACTCAGCAATGAGGCTTCTGACTGGAACCAGCAGAAGAGCCCACATCACACCCGTGTTAAAGTCTCTTCACTGGCTTCCTGTTGAACATCGTATTTGTTTTAAAATCCTGTTACTTACTTTCCGAGCCCTACATACACAGGTCCCTAGTTACAGTGAGGACTTAGTTAAGCCCTACAGTCCTTACGAAGTCTTAAGGTCGACTGGTAAACACGTGTTGATGGCACAAACCCGTTTTAAAACCCAGGGAGACCGTTCTTTTTAAGCTGTTGCGCCCGTCTCTGGAATGAGCTTCCCTAGGATCTGCGCTCTCTGGATTCAGTAGATGCTTTTAAAAACCTCTTAAAAACATCTTTGTTCAGACTTTTTAGCTCCAAAAAGACTCTGTGACACTGCTGTGTATTTATACAGTTTTTTTATTTATTTATTTATTTTTACACACGTTGCAAGTTTTTTATGTTTTATTGTTGTGAAGTACTTTGTGACCTTGTGACTGTGAAAAGCGCTATATAAATAATGTTTATTTTATCTAAATATGACTTATTTGGTAAAAGAAATTTTAATCTGTTACCTTTTTAAATCCAGCTTTATTTACAAAGTGCCAATTCACAAAGTCATCTCAGGACATTTTAAGTCGCTGGCTGCAGAAACAACGGCTGGCAGCCAACAGACAGATCAGCCCTTCATTCTGATCCAGTCAGTGTTCACACGCCAGTTTATAATAAATAATAGCCGGGCAAGGAGCAGCAGCAGACGGCACAGAGTCTTGGCTTCCATTCAATCCTCCATCCTCGGCGTGCATGAGGCGGCGGGCGACAGCAGAAAGAAAGAAAAACCTTTTTCTGAGGTTTCATCACCAGGTCAAGTTTCCATCTTGATTCCTGTGCTCTCCTGCCGCTTTAAACACTTTAAACGTTTTTTATGTGTAAACGGCTCTGAATGTGTCTCACCTGCAGTTTTCACCCTTCGCTTGGTTCTTGTGATTAGCTGAAGAGCGTAACGATGGCGACGGCTGCGAAAGTGTTGTTCACGCTCTCCCTTTGGAAATGCAAAGTAATCTGAGACACTGTTTACTCAATGACAGTAATACAGGAGATGAGCTGATATGAAGCCAAATTCCTGCCCCCGCTGTTACAAACAGTCTGCATGCAGGATTCCTGAACCTCTGAGAGCACGCTCTGACTGAACAAAGCAACAAAAACTGTGGGAAGTTGTAGTGCGCACGACCACGCTGGCGTGTAAACGTCTGAGTTCAGCGCGCTGCCGTGTTTCCTGCATCATCTGCAGGACTGGAGCCGTTTCCAGCTCTCCAAGCTCGGGAATTTAGCAGCTTGTTTAGAGCAGATCAGTCAAAGTCGAGACTGTTTGCAGCTTTTAAAGTGTTTGTTAATGTGAGGACGGTTTACATCTGGATGTGAATGAATTAATCACAAACTACAGGTGTAGTGGTTCAGAACTCTGGTTTATCTTGTTCATGACTGAAACAAATCGGCGTTATGTACAACTCTGCGTTTGTAAAGTCATTTCACGTGGTTGTGTTTCAAGAGCGACCAAATCTGGAACGCTTCCAGACTGAAGTCAAAGTTTAAAGATGGCAAAAAACTATCATTCATCATTAGTTCCACGATTAAATGTCTCTCTGGCAACCTCCAACAGGTTGCATGGACGTACGCCGCCGTGCAGCCCGATGCTAACGGAAGCTGCAGCTCTCAGCATCTTCACCCTAAAATAAGTTGATCATCTGAAAGGCTCGCTGCACGCTTTCCACTGACGTGGCGTCAAAAACTGCGCTGAAGGATGATCTGTAGCAGAACAGTGAATGATGATGCTTTAACGTCAAAATGTTTGTTTCCAACATTAAAATGTCACAAGAGAGTCTAAGAAGGTAAATCCAACGGTGAGTGTATGAGAGATTCTGCTCCTTTGTCATAACCTGCTCTGTTGTAACACACACAGGAAAAAGTCAATAAATAACTTATCTGTTGACTGTTTGCAGTCTGATCCACATCAGCAAAGTTTAGTCTGGACCAGGATGGAAGGAATCTTTACTAAAATCATTCCAGTCTGCAGATTCCTATAAATACTCAGCGAAGGGACAAAAAGCCTGGAAGGAAAGTCGGCCGTCTGAAGAACTTGACCTTTTAAAGCCCAAAATGTGCCACTTCCCAAACCTTTTAAACCATATTCATGTTGGAAATGGTCGCATCACTTCTCGTTTTCAGTACGTGACGTAGAACATCCGTGTTAGTCGGCTGTAATGCTGACTTAACTAAGCTCAGAGTTAACTGCTGCGGCGCCTCGGATCCACTCCATAAAGCAGGGTTCATGCTTGCATGTTTCAGGCATTGGTGGTCCATTTCTCATTTAAATAAGGAGACTTCCTGTTAGCTCTCTGAGTTCAGTCAGTGATTTCTATGTTTTCTTTTCATGTATGTAGTGAAAAGTTTAGTTCAGCTTCCTAAGCATCTCCTCCATCCTGCTGACTCATCATCAGACATTACTGCAGCGTGTCTGTGGGAATCATGCCTAAACCTCGCTTTTAGTGCTGCTTTTATCACCTGTAACATGACAGGAAAGACTCAACATGAAGTTCAAACAGGAAGGAGGCGATGTGGTCTGAGGGAATTGCTAAGCTAACCTGCAAACACCATCGTGCTTTCTGAGACACGCGTTACGTCAGCTCAAGCTCATGTTGCAAAAATGAATCCCTTTAGAGCCGGGGTGCCCAAAGTCTGCCCTGTCCTGCAGGTTTTCCATGCATCCCTGCTCCAACATACCTGGCTTCCATTAAATGGATCCACCAGCCAACGGAGTTCTGCATCGAGTCGGTTGTGTCGGAGCAGAGATGCATGGGGAACCTGCAGGATTGTGGCCATTGAGGACCAGAGCCGGACACCCCTGCTTTAGACAGATACAGTGTGGAAAGGCACGTTTTTTGTCCGGAAGGTAGAAACCTTCAGTAGTTTTGCAAGTTTCACTCACATATTTCCATTCAAGAAATACAAGACACCAATGTCTTCTATTCTTCTTCTTATTATTATTCTTATTTTTATTTTTGATATCATTATTATTATTATAGTTTAAAAAAAAAAAAACCTACCACAACATTGCAATTTTCCATCTGGGATAAATTGTTTTTCCTTTCACACAGCGAAAAATAAAATCGTCATGCCCCTCAAACTGATGCCGACTGGCTGATTTTGGTGCCATATTGGACCTTTTTCTTCATGGAGCCCCTGTAAAGGAGCAGTATGGGATACATTCAGGCCATTTTTACAATAAACGTGCAGCGTAACAAATTCCCAGCAACAAACTCTGCAGGAAGACTCTTCCAAGCAAACATGGCAGCATTAATGCCAGATAAATGCGATGCTCGTTTCCTGTCACGAGCGGGCTTCAACGGCTATCCGTTAGTCTTAGTGCAGGACGGACGCTGGTGCACGTGCAGCTTCAGACATGTACGGGCATCACAGAGCTGCTGGTGCTCAGTCTCGTGTGGCTGTTCGACACCAACCACACATAACATGTTGACATGCGCCAGTCTCGTACGTTTCTGGAAATAACCAGACAAATGTTTCCCTACAGAGACGAGAAGAAGCCAAAAGTCTGTCGGTCCGGGCCAGTGAGGTTTACCGTGTTGAGCCTTCACTCTGGCTGGTGTTCTTCCAACTATTCCTTCAAGTTTCAGCTTTGCAGCCACACCAAACTTATCTCCTCCTGTTGTTCTTATCGGGTTGGCCAGCCGAAGCACTGAAGACGGAAGTTAGGCTTGCTGTCATGCATTGTCCATTTTTAAAACTGAAAAATCTGCAGGGGAGGAGAAACCACGACTTTTCTGTCCCAACTTGATTCAGAGCTTCATTCATCCCAGGCCTGGAAACTTCAGTCTTACAGCAGAGAGAAGAGTTCCAGAGATCCAGGTCAGAGATGGAAACTGAATCGTACACGACAGTCAAGCAGCTACGTGTCGTCAGAGTTCCATTAGGTGTGAGATCAGTTGTGGATATTTCTAGTTATCAAGCTCCAAACATCTGTTGTGGTTTCCCTCCTGAAGCTGGACGAGCTGCTGGAGGAGAGGAGGTGAGAGGTAAACGAAAGGCTGCACGCCGTATCAGATGCAGACGGATTCTTCTCAGAACAGTTGGAGATGCAACGTGGTCATGACACGCAGAACTCTTCCAGCCTCGGTGGGAGGAAGACAACTAAAGGATTTATTTCATATTGACGTGTCGGATGAAGAGATCGATAGCAGCGTCTCAGAAAGGTCTAGCTGTAGCTGGATGTGGATGTTTGGGTGAGACGGGTGTGTTGTAGACCTTCATCTCGCTGCTCCAAGGCTGCAGACTTTAGTATCGATCTGATAACCAGTACCGCCGATACTTTTTGCTTGAAATTTCACAATCATTTCATGACTTTATTTGAATATTTATCATGATTATTGTCATTATAAAACAATTACAAAGATTTTTGTCACATAAAACATTAACTCTTTATCGACTCTTTATTCAATGAAATACTTGAAACTTAGCCAGAAATTGTCCTTCTGGTGTGAAGCAAGACCTCCATTCTGTTGTTGTGACATGAACAAAAATAAAGTTTCATGCTGAATATTAAAGAAAACAAAGTGATCTTAAATAGTCACTTGCCCCTTAAATGGTTAAAACATTTTTTAACAAACTAAATGAGAGAAAAGAGAAATTTTAATTTAAGCTTAACAAAATAACAACAAATCAAATAAAATCCCTGTTTATAAACTCAACAGTTGAGATTAAAGTGTAACTATTCTGTGCATTTCAGGCTAATTTATTTTTATTTCTGAGACCAGAAGGGCTGGAATTGATGGAGTTATTGTCACAAATCACTTTATTTACTTCAGACCGACCCTCCCCGTAGGCTGTCAGATCAGCCTGCGGGCAAAACGAGTGGATTGAGACTCTTCCGCATTAAGCCCCGCCTCCCGCCACTGCACTACATCGGGAGCGCGCACCGCACCTGCTTTCACCGTCATTGTAAAATCTCATAAACAGAAGGATTAGGCTAATATGAACTCAATAAAATAACAAAATACGATGTCAACACATAGCATACAGCCCTACATGTTGGAACCTGAATCAGAGCCTGAAAACGAAGTGGAAAACAGCAACCCACAGCAACGAATGCAGCAGGATGTCTCTCTTTGGTAAACTCACCAGCCATCGTTGGAAATAACTTTATCCCACGTTTTCCACCCGCCTGATGTATTTGTACATGCCCTTGTTAACCAGTAGAAGGTAACCAATCACCGAACCTTATCCCCCGGGACGTCACAAGGATTTCCAAGTAGAAAAAACTCTCTAAAACGACACGTTTTTCGTCGCCATGGAAACCGAACGGAGAGCATGCTGGAACTCAAACTCAAACTCAAACATGCTGTTAAAAAACAGTGTCGTTCACATGTCTGATGAGGATTCAACACTGTAACACTGTAGAAAGCTCAGAAAACTCCAAATACCAGAATAGCACCCCTTTAATTGAACAAAACCTACTTTTAGTCGACTGTCATTCACATTCTTTTACCTTTTCCCCTCAAAGCCTTTTGCAAGAAGAGTATCAATATTATCACACTGGTATCGATCGGTACCGATACCAGCCTGTCCGATCGGTACCGATGTCCAGCCTTTCTCTGCTCAGCTCAGCAGGATGGAACGTTTCAGCTGAGTGCTCGTTCATATGAAGCACGTTTCTGTTGCTACGTTTGAGCCGTGTATTCAATTCAATTCAATTCAACTTTATTTATATAGCGTCAAATCACGGCAATGCCATCTCAAGACGCTTTACAGACAGAGGGGAAAACATAATGAAAGCCAATTCATAATAGCCTATATAAGGAAACCAACAGATTGAGTTGAGTCCAACTCAATCTCCCATCCTGAGCAAGCACACGGCGACAGTGGGAAGGAAAAAACTCCCTTTTAACAGGAAGGAAACCTCCGGCAGAACCCGGCTCAGGACAAGCAGCCATCTGCCTCTGCTGTGTGGGGGGAAGAGGACAGAAAGACAACAGGAACTGCTACTCCCGGCCAGGGAGACCTGCTGAGACAGGAGACATACATGTTAATGATGCAACACTGTTATGGGGGGGGGGTAAAAGAAAGAGATAAAGAGAAAAAGAAAGAAGCTCAGTGTATCAGGAAATGTCCCTCAGCAGTCTAAACCTATAGCAGCATAACTAAGGGATGCTAACCATCCCTAGCTATAGGACTTATCAAAAAGATAAGTCTTCAGCCTAGTCTTAAAGGTGGGGAGGGTGTCTGCTTCCCTAACACTAACTGGGAGCTTATTCCATAAGAGAGGGGCCTGATAACCAAAGGCTCTGCCTCCTGCTCGGCTCTTTGAGACTCTAGGAACCACAAGTAAGCCTGCAGTCTGCGAACGAAGTACTCTGCTTGGTATATAAGGAACAATGAGGTCTTTGATATATAGTGGTGCCTGGTTGTGGAGGGCTTTATATGTAAGGAGAAGGATTTTAAATTCTATTCTAGATTCAACAGGCAGCCAATGAAGAGAGTCTAAAACTGGAGAAATATGATCTCTACTGCTGGTTCTGGTCAGGACTCTGGCTGCAGAATTCTGGATCAGCTGAAGGGTTTTCAGGGCATATTTAGGACAGCCCAGTAATAGAGAGTTACAGTAATCTAGTCTCGAAGTAACAAAAGCGTGAACCAGTTTTTCTGCATCACTCCGAGACAGAATGTCCCTAATTTTGGCTATATTACGTAAATGAAAGAAGGCTGTTTTAGTAACCTGCTTAATATGTGGGCCAAAGGACAGGTCAGGGTCAAATATTACTCCAAGGTTTCTCACTGTAGCACTGGAAGCTAAAGTAATGCCATCCAGGTTCATTACAAAACCGGAAAATTTAGCTCTGAGTTTTTCAGATCCAACGAGAATTACTTCAGTCTTATCTGAGTTTAAGAGGAGAAAATTTCTAGACATCCAAGTCTTTATGTCTATGAGACAATTTTGTAGCCTATTGGGCTGATTTGTTTCATCTGGTTTAAAGGATAAGTATAGTTGAGTATCATCTGCATAACAATGAAAGTTTATTCCATGCTGTCTAATAATTTTGCCTAAAGGGAGCATATATAGTGTGAAGAGTATTGGTCCAAGTACAGAACCTTGAGGAACTCCATGACTTACTGTAGTTTGGGAGGAGGACTTGTCATTTACATGAACGAACTGAAGTCTATCAGATAAATATGATTTAAACCAGTTTAACGCTGTACCTGTAATTCCAATCACCTGTTCTAGTCTTTGTAACAGAATGTTATGATCGACTGTATCATATGCAGCACTAAGATCAAGCAAGATAAGTACGGACAGAAATCCTTTGTCTGAGGCCATAAGAAGGTCATTAGTAACTTTCACCAATGCCGTCTCAGTGCTATGATGAGCTCTAAATCTTGACTGAAACTCCTCGCATAAATTATTTCTGCTCAGGTGGGCATGTAGCTGAGCTGAAACTATTTTCTCCAGAATTTTGGACATAAACGGGAGATTAGATATAGGTCTATAATTTGCTATCACCTCTGGATCCAGAGATTGCTTTTTAAGTAAAGGCTTGATTACAGCAGTTTTAAATGATTGTGGTACATATCCTGTCACTAAAGACATATTGATAAGATTTAGTAGTGATGTATTAATTAAAGGGAAAATGTCCTTAAAGAGGCTCGTTGGGAGAGGGTCTAAGATACAGGTGGATGGTTTAGATGAAGCTATTATTTTAGTTAATTCAGAGGGTTGGACAGGACAGAAACTATTTAGACACAAGTCAGATCCTGGTTCTAAGGATGCTTCGGAGACCACAACAGGCTCAACATTATAGGTAGAAGGAAGAGTATTGTCAATTTGATCTCTAATAGTGTCAATTTTATTCCTGAAAAAATACATGAAATCATCACAGCTAAGTGAGAAAGGAATACATGGCTCCACAGCGCTCCGGCTCCTAGTAAGCCTAGCTACAGTGCTGAAAAGAAACCGAGGGTTGTTTTTGTTTTCCTCTATCAATGATGAATAATAAGCTGTTCTTGCCGTACGTAAGGCTTATTTGTATACAATTCAACTTTCTTTCCAGGTTAAGTGAGACTCCTCTAGTCCTGATGAACGCCATTTGTCTTCCAAACGCCTTGATGCCTGTTTTAGAGCTCGAAGCTGGGAATTAAACCAGGGAGCCTTCATAATCTTACCTAATTTCTTCTTCTTTAGGGGAGCAACATTATCCAAGGTTGTACGCATTGAAGCTGTTATAGTATCAGCATGTTGATCAATCTGAGCAAGAGTAAGGCTTAAAGGGGGACTCTCAGTCATGCTAACACATGGTAGATGTGAAAAAATTGATTCAATTGTTTAAATTTTGTATTATTGTCTGATAAACATCTACTATAGTAGAATTTATTTTTGGTCAGTGAGTAATCAAATAAAGTGAATTCAAAGGTTAATAAGAAGTGATCGGACAAGACAGGGTTTTGAGGAAATACTTTGAGCTCATCAGTCTCAATACCAGATGTTAGAACAAGATCAAGAGTATGACCATGAGAGTGAGTGGCTCCATTGACATTTTGTGAAAACCCAATTGAGTTTAGAATAGAGCTAAAGGAAATGTTTAAACTATCATTTTCAACGTCAACATGAATATTAAAATCACCTAGTACAATGACCTTATCAGTAGTCAGCACTAACTCAGACAAGAGATCAGAGAATTGGGTCAGAAACTCGGAGTAAGGTCCAGGTGGGCGATACACTAATGCTAAAAGGAGCGGTTTCTCTGAATTCCATTTTGGATGAGATAAATTTAATGTCAGGAATTCAAAGGATTTATAGTTAGTTTTGTGCTTAGGATTAATTAAAAATTCTGACTTAAAAATAGCTGCAACACCTCCTCCTCTGCCTGTAGTTCTAGGAATGTGAAAGTTTAAATAGTTAGCTGGCGTAGCTTCATTAATACTAACATAATCCTCTTGCTGTAACCAGGTTTCCGTAAGACAGAATAAATCAATGTGGTGATCACCTATCAAGTCATTGACTAATAAAGACTTATTTGGGAGGGATCTAATATTCAGTAGGCCACACTTTATTGTCTTATTTTCAGATTTTATTAGATCCATTGTTTTTATTTTTATGATGTTTTCACGATTAACCCCAGAAGTGTTTTTGTGTTGTTTAATTCTTACTGCTGGGAAGTTGTATAAGGTCGGAATGGGGTTTTGGGTGGGCGGCGGCAGGTGGGAAGCTGCAGAAAAGTGTGTAGGACTACAATTCTGCCTCTTGGTCCCAACCCTGAGTTGTCAATTTAGCTGACTAATGAAAGAGTCCATATTGCTAGATAAGAGAGCGGCTCCATCCAACGTGGGATGGATGCCATCTCTCCTAATAAGACCAGGCTTTCCCCAAAAAGCGCTCCAATTATCTATAAAACCCACGTTGTTATCGGGACACCACCTAGACAACCAGCGGTTGAAGGATGACATGCGGCTAAACATGTCATCGCTGATTAAATTTGGCAAGGGACCAGAGAAAACTACGGAGTCCGACATGCTCTTGGCAAAGTTACACACCGAAGCAACATTAATTTTAGTGACCTCCGATTGGCGTAACCGGGTGTCGTTACCGCCGACGTGAATTACAATCTTACGGTATTTACGTTTAGCCTTAGCCAGCAGTTTCAAATACGATTCGACGTCGCCCGCTCTGGCCCCAGGAATGCATTTGACTATGGTCCCCGGTGTCTCTAGAGCCACGTTTCTGACTATGGAACTACCTATAATCAGGGTTTCTGCCTCAGCGGGTGTGTCGCCGAGCGGGGAAAATCTGTTAGAAACGTGAACAGGTTGGTGGTGGCCAGTGGGTTTTGGTTTGGGGCTACGCTTCCGCCTGACCGTCGTCCAGCCCGCCTCGGCTCCCGGCTGCGCGGGAACTGCTGAGGGACGGCTCGGGATGGCTGCCCTGGCTGGTAGCTCCGCACTGGCTAATGGGGGCTTGCTGACTAACTGCTTCCCTAACTGAGTGCGGAGCTGGGCTTCTAACTCACAGAGCCTCGCCTCCAAGGCTGCCAAGCTGCTACACTTAATACACCTACCGTTATCACTAAAGGAGGCGGAGGAGTAGCTAAACATCAGACACACCGAGCAAGAAAAGGCAGGGGACCGGGGTGTGGGAAGAGAGCTAGCAGCCATGCTAAAACCGAGTGTTTGAGCTGTTTAAGTCAGTAAACAGAAAGCCAAAGATCCCAAAAATAAATGCAATATATAGAACAGTGGTTTGGGAAGATATTGTGCGCTAAAGTGAGTGGTTGGTTAACAATAGATAGAAGTTAGAAAGAAGTTAAAGGAGCCAACGGCTCGTAGCAATCCGCAGTGACACACGCTAGGGAAACAGGAAATGACACAATACGTTACTGCAACGTCAGCGCGTCCGCACCTGTGTACCAGTTTTCCAGCGTGTGTAGAGCTGGAGTGTGTGTGTGTGTGTGTGTGTGTGTGTGTGTGTGTGTGTGTGTGTGTGTGTGTGTGTGTGTGTGTGTGTGTGTGTGTTAGACAGGTTAGAGCTGCTGGGCTCGAGTGAGAAGTCAGACGTTTTATTTAACATTTGCCATTTATGGAAACGGCTGATTATAAAGCTGCATTAGCTCCATGAAGAGGACATAAAGCAGGTTGAGATAAGTTAAATGATCCTTTCGATGTCCATGAAGATGAAGAGAAAGTTCGTTAAATCAGGTCTGAGTTGTAGATGGTCATCAGTACGATGACTCATGACCAGAATATCAGAAGCGAGATCGATGTTGTCCCAATGAAAGAGGCTGTTTCCTCCTGTCTGGTGGGAATGAAGCAGCTTCGGGGTGGAGTATGACCTGCTCCTGGAAAACCTCTTTTATCCTCTGACCTTGCTGGTGAATCAGGTTGTGAATGCATCGTGGTTATTTTAGTGAATATCACCGGATTTTTTAGCTAACCAGCTAAATCTACCCGTTTTGTGTCGAGCAGAAGCCGCTCTCTGCATTTCTCTCGTCTGTTGGCTTTATTTCAGCCCCCCCCCCCCCCCCCCCCCCCATTTGCTGCTGGTCTGCAGCCCATTCAGGATTGGTTATCGCTGCCCTTCTTCTCGGGGACTCGGGGAGTCTCGCCTCCTCTTCTGATGCAATAGAAACCCCTGCAGCAGTGCAATGCTGTACTCGTGTGTGTGTGTGTGTGTGTGTGTGTGTGTGTGTATGTGTGTGTTTAATGGTCCCCAGTTATTCCACTTTGATGTTCCTGTGCCTTTCCAGCTCACTAAATGCACACAAACAGCATTAGTAGTCCTCCTGCAACAACAGATTACCAAGCAATTATGTTGTAATAAATGCAAACACGCACACACACACACACTCATTTCGATGCATATAGACCTGCTATGGTTATGGAAACTGTGACTGTAGATGGATTATGCAAATATCATAAAGACATTTTAAGACTCCCTCTCACGTGTTGTTCTGCATCCTCCAGCAAGCGGTGGGATTGTCAGCTTGTCCACGGGGGCGAATGGCTTCACGCAGCAGCTGCAACTGCTGCTGACTCTGTCAAAGGCACAATGGAGCAGCACGCTGCATGATTCCCTTCTTTTCATCGCTCGCAGCATCACTTAGACAAACATTACTGCTCCATTTTGCATCTCTTGTCTTTCCGTCTGAAGCCTCCAAAGTAATCGCTGATTGTCCTCTGTCTTCGCGTCAGTGTTCAGTTTGGAGGGAGATACTGTACGGAAGGAGGGCGTCTTATTGGAACAGGATTCCACTTATTCACCAGCCGTCTTCATTTGCGAGGAATCAGATTGAAGCGTTTTGCTGCTGCAATTTTCTCTTATTTCTTTATAAAGTAACAATCATGAAAAAACAGAGTTGTTATATATTACATATCATTTCTGATAGGATTATAACTTTATATTTACTATAAAAATACATGTTTTGCTTTACAAATCAGTGGAGGAAAAGATAGTTTGGCCTTATCCTGGATAACATGGTGATGCAGCAGGTTGCCGGCTCCGTTCAGAGATGACTTTTCTTTAATATTGGAGGTTTTTTAATAAAATTTTCTCTGCACAGGAAGGTTTACTGAGGCTGCAGGGAATGAGAGAAGTTAAACTCATAAAAATGACAAAAATAGAATCAGATTCTATTTAACTAGCAACTGCAGTGAGGGGATATCATACGGTTATACCAGCAGTAATATAAAATATATTATTCTTTTAGTGCTTTTGTGACTTATTTACTTGTTAAATATCTTTCAGACAGGGAGACAGAAAACCATAAAACTGGGTTTTTCTTTTGTTTGATTGCTGCTGTGATGCTTTCAGGTAACCAGAACAACACACTACCAATAGCAACCAGCAGCAAAGTTTGTGCATGGTATGAAATGAAAAATACTTTATTAATCCCCAAAGGGAAAGTCAATATTTTATTTTAGTATTCATTATAGGATAACTAGAGAAGTGGAGGGTGCTGAGAGGGTCAAACGCTAATCACTGAGATCAATCTAAACTTAAAAACCATCTCATTTTGGGATCATTATGTCGTTCGGCGCGACAGGAACCCTGATTTTCTGTGAGTAAGTTGGTTTTGAAGGTGCTGGATGATCTCGTAGTTGTGATCGGGACTTTTAAAAACTTTTAGTTGTTTTAAGTTTTCAGTTTGTCTAGAAGTGATGCGTAATTTGCACAATAAACACATTTACTATGTTTGCTAAGCCCCGCCCCCCATGGTTACTGTTGCTATGCCGGTTAAGCTTTCTACTACGACTTTGGTTGAAATAAAATCATTTCAAATTTCAGGAGTAATAGTTGGGAAATATCGGAGAGAAGTAGACAAAAAGGGCGGGAGTATGATGTAGTGAAGTGTGAACAGGAACAGTAGTGCTGCATTGCAGCTGTTTGATTTCGTGCTTGTGTTGTTCTCACTCTTATGTAAGTCGCTTTGGATAAAAGCGTCTGCTAAATGACTGCAGAATAGAATAGGTCAACATATTGTTTTATTTTAAGCTAACTTTATTGTACGACTCCCTGTAGATGTCATATCTGTTATGTTTAAACCATAGACTGTATATAAAAGATGGGCGGAGCCTCTGGGACGTCATCCATAGGTTTTTAAAGAGCTGAATTGAAGCTAGGTGGGCAGTTCCTACCATCGCCATCTTGGCAGCATCGTGCGTGTCGTCTCTCCAGGAAAATACAAAAATGGGCAAGGAGGTGGAGCTGAGAGGGGGGCTGTGAGCGTCATGGTGGATGATTGATTGACATCTAATGAACTCCGACCTGCCTGAAGCTAAAAGCTAACTGAGGTAACCCAGAGCTAACAGGAGCTAACAGAAGCTAACCAGCTAACAAAGGAAGCGGGCTAAAGCTAGTCATGCTGTTAACCAGCTAAAAACCGTGGTTGTTCTACATTCCTCCTTCTTGTAGCGGAAGATCAGGTACCTGTAAAGCAAAAGGACACGCCCCTAATTATGCTAAAATGACTTTAAAAAAGGAGAAGTTAGAAAAAAAGTTCACTCCCCTCACATGAAGGTAAACCTGACCTATTAAACCTAAAATGCTTTTCTGTACCAGGCTGTAAACATGTTTATTTCTACTGTAAACATGTTTATTTCTGCTGTAAACATTTTATTGTGCTGTAAATATGTTTATTTCTGCCATAAACATGTTTATTTCTGCCGTAAACATGTTTATTTCTGATGTAAACATGTTTATTTCTGCTGTAAACATGTTTATTTCTGCTGTAAACATGTTTATTTGTGCCGTAAATATGTTTATTTCTGCTGTTAATTTGGTCTTTTTAACATGCTTAACATGTAGGTAATTATCAGATACTTGGTTTTCATGTTAACAGGCTTGGTGTTAGATATTACAGTTTCATTCACTGGAAAGTCATTCTGGACGTTCAGCCATCATCTGCGGCTCCTTTAAACTATAAAAAAGCGACGAGTCAGCGGTTGCAGGAAAAGCTGAAAGCCAGAGATAATCAGTGACGCTCCAACGTGCTGATAAACATTGACTTTGTCTTGTAAACATTTTCCGTCACACAACAGATTCACAGCAGATTGCAGCTTCTAACAAATGCTTCTGTCTAAGGTAATTAAAACAGCAGCGGGCAACAGTTTAACCCTTTAATCTCCAGCTGTGAAGCCGTCAATATCAGCTTCTTATTGGATGAAACTGGGGCAGATTCAGCTCGGGTCCACAGAAGACGGGCAGAAAGAAAGAATCACCTTTATTATGAAAGTGAGGTGATTTTGGTCCATTTTGATCCTTTTTTGGGAGTGTAGACGTGGAGTCTTGATAAAATGACAGATTAAAATAGCTGCTAACATAATTTAATGTTGCATAATATTCTTTCTTATAAGCCTGCAACATCTGAGGTAACGAGCGCCTCATTTAGGGGCGAGTCCCTTGTGATCGGAAAAGATTCTTGCAGAAATGTTTCATCACAGAACAAGGTGACCGCTTAACAGCTTTGTATTGATTTTCTGAGCCTCTTTAATCCACTGGGGGTCCGGTCACAGCGCAGGTCAGATTGCAACTATGACACTGTCTGTTTAAGACAATACTTTAGCTTGTTTTAGTGTCCCAGCAGTGACTGTCCTCTCTGCTCCACCCAGCCAGAGTCTGTTTCTGTCAGAAGCTGCTCGGAGCAGATGGGCTGAGCAGGACGTAAGACATGGAAGCAGCACAGAGAATCTGAATCTTCTGTGCAAACTCCTGCATGCATGTCTGATGACCTGCCGGCACCGGTCCAGATTTAACAGCTAAGACATGCAAATTGTCAAATAAAGAAATGTGAAGTTTAAAAAGATGAGAAATTAGAAAACAAATATAACTTCAGTCTGTGCAGTATGGATGATCCAGTTTTAGTTTAGAGTTCCAGGTTTGATTTATTAGGATTAAAAGACATTTAGACCCAAACCTGAGGCTACCAGAGCCATTCGTAGTGTGTCAGATCTTCATATGTCAACCAGTGGTCGATAAATTTACAATATGGACATATAAAACATTAATTCTTTAAGCCTTTTTGTATGACAGCGGCCACTTATGCTGTTGTGATGACTTTAGAAAGAAACACATCGGTGCTGGAAAAAATGGATCAGGGACTGAATCAAGTGCAGCATTTTATTTGTGATCAGTCAGCCTGGAAAAGCTATTAATCCACAAACAAGAGAACCAGAAAATAAGCCGGCTTAGTCCGTTCCTCTATCAGCCTTTTTCAGGCAGATGTTTCGTCACAGGAGAGCGAATGAGACCAGAGCTGCAGCGAAGACGCCTCATTGCAGATCATCGACCAGCCCTGCTGGTTCAGAGCTGCATCCACAGCCGAGGCTAAACAATGTTTTCTTTACTCTGCTCCCTTTTCAACATGCTGCTGGTCCTGTGTGATGGCTTCCAGTTTTCTGCCTATTTAAATCAAAATGCTAAAAAGAAAAGAAGGTATGATGGAAGACTGATCTATTGACCTTCGTGCAACATGATGCTAGTTTTAGACTCTTAAAACAACTGTTCTCCCCAGTCACATTTTCCCTTTAGACAAGGCAGGTTTATTTATACAGCACCTTTCATGTACAAAGTGCTTCACATGAAACATTAAAATCATTACAGACGGTGTAGAAAAAACACGAAAGACAACACAAATAGCAAAACCACAATAAAATGATAAATTGTGTTAAAATAATTAACCCCTTAACGGTCACCCCCCAAAATGCCAAATGCGCCTGAAAAAGACATACCCAAATTAAAGTAGCCGCTGTTCTTGAACCCTTTGGAGTACATTAAAAATCATGGTCTCTTTTTAAAGAAAACACTCTAAAGTTTTACCCTGAGCTTTCAGATTTATTGTAACTGTAACCAGCATAAAGTTATTGAAGTTGGAACACAAGAAAATTTCAGTTAATTTCCCTCGTCTGAATTTCTCTTCTACTTTGTCAACATGCTGCTCATGGAGAGATGGAGATATGGACTGGAAAATCAGATGGAGCTGTAGCATGAAGCCTTTCCTATGACCAGTTAAAATGTGGTGACAATAGCAGCCACAATTATTATTCTATGAGGGCTTTACTGTAAGTATGTTCATACACTCTCCAAAGCGCATGGATATTCCAACTTCAATAAGCTATAACTCCAGAACACTTCAACATACAGTCATCAGTGAGACTCTAATGAAAGGAGGCATCAAGAGGAATCTTGTTGTATATTAATATTTACTATCAGTCTTATTGAAATTCACCAGGTGATGGACAAAGACCCTAAAAGCTTATTTTTTCTATTGTGCATCATAATAAAAGAGTCAGAATAAGTTTTACGGTCATCATGTTTATATATGTAAACCATATAATGCCATGTTATGTAATGTAAACAAAATGTAATAATAAAAACACCATAACACAATAAAATGTACATATTTACATTAGATTTGAACTATTGTCTGATAAAGAGTGTAAAAGTAAAGTAAAAAAGCAGGAGAGCAGAATATGTAGCTGTTATGATGAGCAGGGGTCCTGGTGGTCTGAAGGGCAGGAATGTAGTCTTCCTCTGGAAGGAGCTGCTCCTTCTTCATCTGAAGAGCTGCTGGGTTTCCATCACAATCACATGACAGACTAATAAAGACAAGAAGTTTTTATCCCACATTAGTCCTGCGACTGTAATAAGTGTATGTTCTAACAGACACGCATCGCTGCACGCACGCACACACAGAGTACGGAAGCTGTACACACACACGCAGATAAATCAGCAGCAGCTTATTTTTTATTTCTATGATTTTGTATTTATGAACAAATGTTTACAACTGGAGGGAAATAGATGTGTTGAACCGCTGCGTCTCTTTCATCGCTGCTCTTTTTGCTTCACGCACACTCGGACTGAATGACACCCGCATGAACGGTTCCCCCGGTCCGGGGTCTGACTTCCCCCGGTCCGGGGTCTGACGTTTTAGAGCCAAGACCCCAAGTTTTCTAACAAACCAGGTCCCACGTCTTTAGCAGACCCAACAGAACCACTGGAAATACGGCAACAGTAAGAAAAAACGCGGGTGCCCCCACCCCTCATCCCCCCATCCCGACGCACAAAGTAAACAATGGCTATGGAACGGCCATGGATCAATCCAGTTGGTCAAAAATGGGGTCAATCAGAAGGGGAGAGCCTACCGGTGTGTCATACGCAGCTTTATTGAAATAGGAAACATCTAAGGTATTGTACGAGCGTGATATGAAAAGAAAAACGAAAAACGGCCCGTGGGCGGGCTGCCGATGGTTAAGGGGTTAAAGCAAAATTAATTATAAGTTACTGTGTGGATGTGATGCAAGCGCACGAGGAAATAAATGTTTTTAACCTGATTTAAAGTGTCGACATGTAAAAGTTTCATTTCCACTGACAGATTGTTCCACTTGTTTACAGCGTTTACGCTGAATGTTGCTTCTCCATGTTTAGTCTGGACTCTGGTCTGGACCCTGGTCTGGGATCTGGTCTGGTTCACTGGTCTGGGATCTGGTCAAGACTCTGGTCTGGACTCTGATCTGGTCTCTGGTCAAGACTCTGGTCAAGACTCTGGTCTGGACTCTGGTCTAGTCTCTGGTCTGGACTCTGGTCTGGACTCTGGTCTAGTCTCTGGTCTGGACTCTGTTCTGGACTCTGGTCTGGTCTCTGGTCTGGACTCTGGTCAGGACTCTGGTCTGGTCTCTGGTCTGGTCTCTGGTCTGGTCTCTGGTCTGGTCTCTGGTCTGGACTCTGGTCTGGTCTCTGGTCAGGACTCTGGTCTGGTCTCTGGTCTGGTCTCTGGTCTGGTCTCTGGTCTGGACTCTGGTCTGGACTCTGGTCAGGACTCTGGTCTGGACTCTGGTCTGGACTCTGGTCTGGACTCTGGTCTGGGATCTGGTCTGGTTCACTGGTCTGGGATCTGGTCTGGTCTCTGGTCAAGACTCTGGTCTGGACTCTGACCTGGTCTCTGGTCAAGACTCTGGTCTGGACTCTGGTCTAGTCTCTGGTCTGGACTCTGGTCTGGTCTCTGGTCTGGACTCTGGTCTGGACTCTGGTCTGGACTCTGGTCTAGTCTCTGTTCTGGACTCTGTTCTGGACTCTGGTCTGGTCTCTGGTCTGGACTCTGGTCAGGACTCTGGTCTGGTCTCTGGTCTGGTCTCTGGTCTGGTCTCTGGTCAGGACTCTGGTCTGGTCTCTGGTCTGGACTCTGGTCTGGACTCTGGTCTGGTCTCTGGTCTGGACTCTGGTCTGGACTCTGGTCTGGTCTCTGGTCTGGACTCTGGTCTGGACTCTGGTCTGGTCTCTGGTCTGGTCTCTGGTCTGGACTCTGGTCTGGACTCTGGTCTGGTCTCTGGTCTGGACTCTGGTCTGGTCTCTGGTCTGGACTCTGGTCTGGACTCTGGTCTGGTCTGGACTCTGGTCTGGACTCTGGTCTGGTCTCTGGTCTGGACTCTGGTCTGGACTCTGGTCTGGACTCTGGTCTGAAAACAAAGACATGTTTATTTCTGCTGTGAAGTTGGTCTTTTTAACATGGGAGTCTATGGAGATTTGCGCTGTTTTGCAGCCCCTAGTGGATGAAGGGGGAACTGCAGGTTTAAGCGCTTTGGCGTCGGCTTCACCTTTAACCACTGGAGGTTGCCACTTGGTTTAGAAAGATAAATTAGGAAAAACACGGTTGTTTCCTCAAAAGCCTCTTATGTGATTTAATTGGTGAATAATCAGCACATTCTTGCTCCGTTTTTTCTCTTTATTTGACTTATTTTTGTCACCACTGGCTGCTCAGCAGACCGTAGAGGAGTCGTGTGAGGAAACTGACCCAGGTTGTTAACATACGGAGAGCATTCTGCATTCCCAGGACTGCCTTATTTCTCCCTGTGAGCCGGCTCATCTCCAACCCATTCAGACAACTGTCTCCGTTTCCCTCGTCCTGTTCGGCTGTTGATATGACGCTCGGTGGGAAATGGCTATTCCCAAATCCGACTCGGAGAATAGGACGAGTGTTTTCCGCCGCTAAAAGGCTTAGAAGGCCGACTGCTGCAGCCTTCCCCGGCCGGCGCTGTGCTGAGGCACATGGCCAGAATCACTTACTGGCATTTTACCACCATCTGCCAAGACTGCCAGGTTTGACTTTGTTGTTAAAGGAAATTATTCTTCAGACAAGGCTGCGTTAACATAGAGCAGTGTTTTACTACTGTGCCGTGGTACATTAGTGTGCCGCGAGAGATCAACAGGTGTGCCCTGAGAAATTACCCAATTTCACCTAATTGGTCGAAAAAGCTGCTCTGTGTTCATCCAAACAGGCCCCAATGAAAGATAATAAATTCCATCTTCTTGTGTTTATCTGATTTCTGTTCAAGAGCTTTGAGAAGATGGACTTTATATTAATAAGATTGACTTTTTAAAAAAACAAAAACATTTTGGTTTGTGGTGTGCCTTGGCTCAAAAAAGCTTTAAAAACACTGACGTAGAGATGAGTCAGAGCGGACGCTGTTCAGTACTTGGGAGTTCATTGGTTGCGATTTCTGGTAAAATGGCCCACTTTTTATGTTTGTTTGTTTGTTTGGGACAGTGCACACTAATGAACAGAAACAAATAAACACATGCATGTAGACATGCTAGATTGTAGCCAAGGGCTAATTTCCACCCGTAGTCCCACAAGCTCTGCTCAAACAGGAGGCACAACAATAAAATAATAATGCGTGGATGTACAGAAATAACATTTAAAAATAATAATAGGTCCTGTAGAGTATTTATAAGCACTCCCCGACTGGCGCTGTACGCAGTTTACACAACACACAGCAATGAAGCTTCACCATTCCACTTCCATTAAACCCTTTCCTCTTCATACCCGCTATATTAACAGATTAGCATTTTCAACGGGATACCTAATGTTTTACAACGTCAATGAACTGACTGAACACGAGCAGCTCGGAGATTCAGTCCTGCAGGCTGGTGAGGTCATAAGACTCCATTTTAACCAGTAACATTGCCAAATAAACCAGATAATCCTGCATGTAGTCATGTTAACATGCTAATGCTAACTGGCTGCATTTTTTTCTGTATACACACACGTAGTTTGGTAAGTTTAATCACTGTTGTATCACTCCGTTATGGGCGTCACCATAGCAACGCATTGCTATTACTGGTTCGGATTGGCCGGGTTTTGACAGCTGAATGAAAGGAACACACTGTAGCGTGACAACTGTTTAGCATTAATGGAGAAAAACATAAAGTAGTTCCTCTACTTCAGCATATTTAGCAAATCTGGTGACAAAAACTAAATATTTGTTATAAAAAGTTTAATGGTGTGGGATAAGGTGAAACTAGCAGGGATGACATGGTTTTATAGCACGTCTGCTGCCCACGGTGGTGTTTTAGACTCCACGCCGTGCATTAAAACCCTGTAATGTACAGATCCGAGTTGTTTGATCCTTACTAATAAATCCTGGGATAGGAAGTGGTTGCCAGGCAACATAACTTCAGGTTTATTGTAATGCCTGAATTTATTTACAGTTATATATAAACTAAATAAATATTAAAAAAAAGACAACAGCAAGATAAAAATTACAGTTAAATATTAAATAAACTGATAAAGTTGAATAAACAAAAAAAGAAACAAAATGAGTGAATAAAAGTAAAAACAAAACAAAAATACACTGGTAAGTTAAGAATAAATAACAAAGGAAGTTGTTGTGACACCAGGTGTCAAGCTGGAAGTTAATCATTCCAATGTTTTATTTATCTATATTAACCCCATAAAGCCCAACATGACATATATATTCACATTATACAGTTTCTGAGACATTTAGCATCTTTTTATGGTCCAAACGTCATCATTTATGATAAGAAATTGTAAATTTCTCCCAAAATTATTTATTTTTGTAACATTTTGTTTAAGCTCTCATTTAAAATACTCTTTATAAAACCATTTTTTAACAGGTTCGACTTTAAATGTTTAGCTGATCATGCAGCCGTCTTCATCTGAGGAAGACTACGCTGGGAAAACGGTACATCCCAGGGCGTCTTCTTCTGTGGTGTCTGTCCAGAAAGTCTTTTTTTCTGGAGCAAACAAAACTTTATAAAAGCATCAGTAATCCAGCTGTGTGGCGTTTAGATGCATGCAGCTTCTACCCAGCGGTGACGTCACGGTTTGTGACCCAGAACCAGTTTTCTGCCCGTTTGGATCCGACGTCTCAGCTTCCATACTGACGTTTTTCAGTTTTTCTGTTAGTAACCGTTTGAGTTTTTTATTCAAATGCAGATTTTAAGTGAATATCATCATTTAGTCACATGTCAAAATAGGATATAAAATAATTTTTATCCGTTTTACTAATAATTTGCTCAGTTTTTACTTTTTAAAACATAAATCATAAAATTTTCAAACATCTGAGTTATAACTGGTTTCTTACATCCTGAAGTATGGGGGAGGGGGAAACTGGCCTTCTTACAAAGCTAGACCAGCACCGTGCTGGTGGGAAGGCCTGATAAATTTGATTCCTTCCTTCCAGTTAGAATAAAGTACCCTTGAGCAAGGCATCTGGCCCACAGCTGCTCCTGGAGCAGGAACCAGAAGCAGCTCACATGAAGGTGGAATGTTGCCCGTTTCCTTCGCCGCCGCCTCCTGCAGCTACAGAAGTGCGACTTCTCGCCTCGCTCAGAGACGCTTCCATGTCACAGATCACGTGACAATAATCTGGTGGACGGTTCGAGATTCAGATGTTCTCAGTCGTCAGCCTCAGTGGAAAGGAATGCCACGGTAAGCGGCGCTAATGCGCGTGAAATCTCCGAGTCGGGGTGTGTCGGCTGTGGGCAGAGGGCACGATGCAGCTGCTTCATCAATCAAGTCTGCATGTTGTCTGGTGGGAAACCTGCATCTTAGCTGAGTTCAGCGTTTAGAGGTGGAGTTTGAGCTGAATGAGTCTGATGTTGGAGAGCAGAGGACATTTCTGTTCCATCCTGCAGAGGCTGCTGGAAGGAGAAGAGAGGTAAGAGTCGGCTGCACAGAACTCAGGATGTTTTTATGCTTTCAGAAACGGAACATGTTGATCCCAAGTCTGATTTTTGTCATTTCTGTGTTATAAAACTATTAATTTACAGATCAATTTATAGATCTACCTATAAGTATCAGCATGTTTTTGTCCCATATTTGCACAACAAACTGACAGCAAGTCATTAAGGGAGTACCACCACTTATTTTGTTCCACTGGGCGGACATATTGCTTAGTGGGGATTGGTGGGTCACCTGTTATTCACCAGTGAAACAGCCGTGTGTGTGTTGATGTGTGTGTTTGCTCTGCTGCAGGATACAAGGTTTAAAACCTTCCTTTCCTGTGTGAGATGAAACATTCTGCTTGTTAGAAATACGAATGATCTCGTTGCAATCTGCAGAATTCTGTTTCTGAGCTGTTTTCATGGTTTTCAGACATTTCACACACATCTAAACCAAGCAAGGATCCTGCTGGAAGTGACGGTTAGCGCTGCCTAGTGATTGGCCAGCCCATTAAAATGTCCTGGAAACGCCACCGCAGCCCAGAACAAGTTAGCAGATCTGTCACCACGTCAGGAGGAAATAATGAGTTTTATGTCCCCGACAGGTAAATCACCTGCAGATTTCACTGGAATATTTTATTCAGTCCACTGAAACTCACATGATCCACGTGTTACACTTTTATCATTAGACTTCAACATTTCTCAACAGCTGGAAATTCGTGAGGAAGAATTTTTAATGACAAAGTCAAATTTAATTGCTCTTGCAAAAACTTGTTGAAATATTTGTTTATGATGTAACGAAACCGTCTCCCCTCGTCGCTCAGTTGTTCAGAAGAAATCAGGGGATTTGATGTATTTACTTTTTCCTTCTTATCCTAACTGTGTGTGTTTTTCAATGTTTAACTTTTTAAGCCTAATTCTAACCAACAACGCCTGAAGATTTGTTCAGTTTGAGTCTGATGGGCTCAAACGTGCATCGATGGTGTTATTAAAGCCAACTTCACCTTCTCCTCCATCCATATGAACATATTTACTGCAGGTCTGTTAGATTTAAAAGGCTAAATGTAATTTTGCTCGTCAGAATTAAAAGTGATTTTATACTTTTGGTTTATGACGCAGCTCCTGTCTGTGCTCTGCATCATCTCAGCTGCGACACGTTCGCTTGTGATACTGCGTTTCACGTCAAGCTGTTGCCACCAAACCAGATCAGACCTTGTTTTTCTTCTTCCGTTCCATCTTCCTGAAAACGCCCTGCTGGCATCGCCTGCTAAAAAGATTTTAGTCCTTATATTTTTGTAGTTTGTTTTTGATTAAATGTGAATTCAGCAACAACTGGACTGAAAACTGGCTTTTTATGCTTCGTACTATTTCTAATTACAAGCTCAAATATGAGTGAAAATGTCTTTTTTTTTACATATAAATTTTTTAAAATAATATCAAGAACAACTAAACAAAACAAAACAATAAAATTTTAACAAGACAGATAACGAACCAAAACCAGTTTGGCATGAATATACACGAAGAAAGTGGTGAGATGAGATGGGAGTTACACCAGAAGAACTTAACAAAATACATCATCTAACCACTAACAGCAGTTTCATTACTACAACCTTCCCAGTAAGATTTATTGCTTATTATTTATTGATTTGTTAAAGTTCCAGTTTTTACAGAAATCCCAACTGGAGCCTGTCTGAGCCTCTCCACAGTTCAGGGAAGACGACGTTTCTCCAGTAAAAACCCTCTGATGCTTGTCAGGCAGTAACTTTAGCTAAAAAAAACACTTTTCATTAATTACTGAAAAACTTTACAGATTAATCTTCAGAGGAATCTATCAATTATTAATTAAGTCTTTATTTAAATAGCAGATGATTAATTCTGTGCTCTGATAAGATTTCCTAACATACAGATGGATTTACTTTAAGCGGACCTTCACCAACAACAAACCTTTTCCTTGCATCCCGGCTCCGTCTCATGATGCTGCGGCTCGTCCTGCATTCAGATCTCTGTGAATTTAAGAAGTAAATCAGTGTTCAGGATCAACTGCAGTGACTCTTACACAGCTTCCTGCCGTTTCTTACCTTCATCTTCTCACGCTTATCCGGGGTCGGGTCGCGGGGGCAGCAGCCTGAGCAGGGAAGCCCAGACTTCCCTCTCCCCGGCCACATTTGCCAACTCTGCGGGGGGGATCCCGAGGCGTTCCCAGGCCAGCCGAGAGATATAATCCCTCCAGCGTATCCTGGGTCTTCCCCGGGGTCTCCTCCCAGAGGGACGTGCCAGGAACACCTCACCAGGGAGGTCCAGGAGGCATCCTGACCAGATGCCTGAGCCACCTCAACTGGTTCCTCTCGATGCGGAGGAGCAGCGGCTCTACTCTGATCTCCTCCCGGATGACCGAGCTCCTCACCCTATCTCTAAGGGAGAGCCCGGCCACCCTGCGGAGGAAACCCATTTCAGCCGCCTGTATATGAGATCTGGTTCTTTCGGTCACGACCCACAGCTCATGACCATAGGTGAGGGTAGGAACGTAGATCGACTGGTAAATCGAGAGCTTCGCCTTCTGGCTCAGCTCCTTCTTCACCACGACAGACCGGCGCAGAGTCCGCATTACTGCAGACGCCGCACTGATCCGTCTGTCGATCTCACGCTCCATCTTTCCCTCACTCGTGAACAAGACCCCGAGATATTAAAACTCCCCCACTTGAGGCAGGACCTGACTCCCGACCCGGAGAGGGCAATCCACCCTATTCCGGCTGAGGACCATGGTCTCAGATTTGGAGGTGCTGATTCTCATCCCAGCCGCTTCACACTCAGCCGCGAATCGCTCAAGCGAGAGCTGGAGATCACGACCAGACGAAGCCAACAGGACCACGTCATCCGCAAAAAGCAGGGACCCAATCCTGAGGCCACCAAGTCGGATCCCCTCAACACCTCGGCTGCGCCTAGAAATTCTGTCCATATAAGTTATGAACAGAATCGGTGATAAAGGGCAGCCTTGGCGGAGTCAGTTTCTTATCATCGCAGGCAAAGCCACTTAAATGTCTCACAAGTGTCTTGTGGGAGAGCGAGACGGAGGATGTTGCCTGAGATCCTGTGGGAGGTTTTAATTTACTGTCTGTGTGGAAAATAAACACTAAACCTCGAGCCAAGCTCAGCTCCTCTCTCTGAACATCGGCAGCAGATCCGAACAGAAAAATGTGAGTTAGGAGAAGTTAGGAGGGAGTTATTCCTCCTCTGCTCTCCTCTTTCCTTCATCTCTCCGGTGGCTGCTCACTTTGCTCATCTTCTTTCGTTCTTTCGTCACAGCTGACTAAACAGAAACTTTATGATTCCCAGTTGCTGCCTCTTTGTCTCCTCAGTAGTTTGATTTGCTGGAAGCAGAAGGTGTGTGTCTGGCTGACGAGTCCGCTCTGAGACCGTAAATCTCCAAACATCAGAGAGGCAGCGCATGCAAACAGTCTGGCTCTTCTCAGTGTTTAAACATGTAGGTGTGTGTGTGTGTGTGTGTGTGTGTGTGTGTGTGTGTGTGTGTGGTTTCCATTGAAAAGATCTTTACTGAAGTGGAATGAGAACCCCACACACACGCACACACGCCCGAAAGATGTTTCAGTGCAGCAGACTGCAGTTTATTGCCTTCACTTTTATGCCTTTTGACCTGATTGTTTGTGCTTTCCTTATGTTTGCACACACACACACACACACACACACACACACACAGCTGCATGCAGTAACCTCAAGAACCCAAACAGGACCCACAAACTGTGTGTAAAGACGAAGCAAAGACCACAGATGCGTAAGACAGTCGGCGCTGGCTTCACACGGCACTGGGGGAGCTCATTACTGTATTCTTTGGGCTGGAAAATGTCTGTCAGTAAGGATTCATTAGAAGCCGACCTGCTGCAGCAGCGCCGGCTACACGATGCTTCTGATTGGACAGGTGAACTATCGTGGGAATCGCCGAGTTCGGCTCTGTCCGGTTGGCTGAGGCGGGAACCGAACACCGCCGAGTCCGGGCGCTTTATCGGCGACTGACTTTTCATCTACAGATTATATCGTCTCTGCAGAATCGTTTCATATCTGCATCTTTTACCCTCCGTCTCTTTCATCGTTTCATTCAAATGTTCCAGTTCTTCTGGGTTTTTCGTCCCTTGTGGTGGCGGTGGATGACTCTGGGGGAGGAGCCTAACCTTGAGTCGACTCGGTTCATTTAACCTGACTGACAGAGCTGCTCTAATTTCCTCCTGCAGATTCAGCTCCTTCAAAAGGAGCCGGAAAGGCTGCTCTGTCTGAGGTGAAATGCAGAACAAGCATCAGTCAGCTGATTTTCTGTTTGTTTAATGTTTTATTCTGTGTCTCGTCACTGTTTCCTCAGACTCGAACGCCACGCGTGACCCGACTCAGCCCGACTCAGCCGGCACTCTCTGACCAGGCCAGCAGAGTTTCCTTCGCCTCCGCTGAACACCTGGAGACCATGTCCGAGCCCGACATCCCCATCGGCTTCAACCGGATGAACCGGCTGCGGCAGAGTCTCCCGCTGGCTCGCTCGTCCAGCCAAGCCAAGCTTCGGGCGCCAGGTCAGACCTCTCAGCACATGAATCACCAGTTCAACTCGTTGTGGCTCCACCAGGTAGCCTGATGATACCAGTAACAGTACCAGTAGGCAGGACAGGTACTCTGTCTCCCCTCCAGGAACCTGCACACGTTATAAACCACCGGAAAGCCAGGAAAGCATCAGGGTACAATTAAAACTGTAGGTCAGTAGCTCCAGTAAGTGATGATGCTGCGACAGTCCTGTTAGATCAACATGGACTTAAACTTCCTGCGATTTAATAAAATAAATCAGAGATTGTTTGGTCGAGATTCTTTAGGTTCCCTCGGGCTGCTTGCACCTTACAAAAGATCCCATGTCTGGAACCTCGGGGTGAATATCGACGGCGCCTTAAAGATCCAGATCACGGTGGTCAAGTATGGATTTTTCCAGCTAAGACTCATTAGTAAGGTCAAGCCCTGTCTCAGCGAAAGAGAGTCATACCTGCCTTTGTCTCCTCCTGCCGGAACTCGCTGTACGTGGGAATCGAACAGTCAGACTTCAGCGCCTGCAGCTTGTTCAGAACGCGGCAGCCTGACTTCGCGCTGGTTTAAAGAAACATGAACACACAACTCCGGTGGTCTCTTCACTCCACTGGCTTCCAGTCAAGTATCGGATTGATTCTAAGATTATTTTATCAGTTTTTAAGAGTCTGAATGTCTGTCGGAGCTGATTGAGGTTCATCGACCCTCCAGAGCCCTTCGGTCAGTCGGTCGGATGGAGGTTCAGCGTTGTTATTTAAAACAGGAGGAGACACAGACTTTGCAGCTGTGGCTCCTGAACTGTGGAAGTGTTGCCTTTAACTGTGCAGACTGCCGATAGTTTGTCAAAGTTTAAATCTGGGCTGAAAATACATTTGTTTGCTTCGGACTTTGGCTGTTTATTTAAAGCACTTTAGATGATGTCGCAGTTTAAATGTGCTATACAAAGAAAATCAACATTGACATCAACAAGGGTCCAAAAAAGAAGTCCAGTATAAAAACCGGTCCACAACAAGTTTTCCATCCATGAAAAGGTAACTATTAAAGGAGTCATCACCCGGAAATTGCACTTTTTCGAGTTAAAACGTGCGTATTAGTGTTGGGCGGAACATCCCCGGAAGCCTTTCTTAGAAGACGGCCGGGTTTTTACGTCTGAACGCTTTTGTTCGCAGCAAAACTGTCCGCAACGCTGAAGTCTCGCAAACGCATTTTTTTTATTTGGAGCTATTTACATTAACCAACCCCTTTTTCTACTGGCCTCGCCCCCCCTTCCCACTCCGGACTTCCAGCAGTCAATCAGCGAGCACCTCATTAACATTATTTTAATCCATATCTAGGTCGACAGAAATCAATTTTTTTTTTTGTTTAATAAGTTTTTGAACAGTTATTTAAAAAACGTTAGAGGACAGTGGGCACATGAAAAGACCAGGTTATGACACATTTAAAGCATTTTGAGGCATTGAATCAACTTTAGACATCTTTAGAAACCTTAAGTGGTCACAAAATCTTACACTTGCGGGATGCATTTTTTTCTTCTGCTACCAGACGACCATCACTGTGAGCTGAACCCCCTTCCTCAGACCCAGTTTTAGGTTCAGTCCAAGATTGTCAAGTGAATCTAGAGACCGGATCAATGTAGAGGCGAATAATTTGGTTACATAACAATGACTACTGCTGTACCTGACTCTTCCTTTTTCACCAGGCTCATCTCAAGTTCATTAGCCTGCGGTAGCGTTAGCGCACCAGTTACGTACGTTACATAGCGTTGTGTTTGCTTCACTGGAATGTCTGGAACTTGTATGTAAAGCAACTAATCAGCAGGTATCTTTCCTCTTTCCCGATTCTACACACAATAAGCTTGTTGGATGCTTTTTACTTGCTGTGAACTTAACTAATGAAGTTCCCCGTCGTCACACTCCGAACGCTGCATTCAGAGCAGAGTAACTTCTGGAGGCGGCAGTGCAGGTTCACTTGAGAAATTCTGACATTGTTCATGTTAAGCGATTTAATTCTCAGCATTTTGAAGGCGTGGCGCTAACAACATAGCCCTGATGGCAGTAATTCTTCCTCTGCTGTACCGTCCCACTGAGGTTTGCCTCTTCTGCAACTCACATGGAGCTGGAGCAAAGCAACACAATACGCACATTTAACTGTTTTTGTTCCGTGCAAAAGTCTCCGTTATGTTTCAGATACCATTTTTATGGAAAGTGATGATCTTTACCATTAACAATCATGCCGTTTGATTATGAAATGAGGTAATGATGGTGATGAAATATTAGGCTGTCTGCTGAGGAGGTGTGAACTTGTTGATTTGCTCCACTTTGCTAAGTCTTTAACCAGAAATCTGCAGCTGTGTCGTGTGTACCGCTGCCAGAGAGGGACAAAGCTTAACAGGGACTGATACTGAGCATGCATGTTAGCGGCTTGACTATTAGCAACAGCATTTGAGCCAACCCCCCCTGAGTCACGCTGATTCATCATGTATCGTTTAGACTTCTCCATCTGCAGGTGCGTCATACTGAGATGAGTGGAAGTTGGTACAAGTTAAGGTCAGAGCTGCACTGTGTGTCATTTGAGCATCGTCATGGTGATGTACATGTGTGTAGTAAGACTTCAGTCACTCGTCCTGCAATGCAACTCGGCACAGTTTTGTTTATTTCCAATGGCAGTGTACAATCCTTGAAACATGTCGTCGGCACAACAAAAGCCGCAAATAAAGGATCAGTGCAGGTTCATTACAACATGAATGCTGCACAGTTTTTCTGGTGGAAATTCCTGTTTTTTATTTTTTACATGTTACAATATAGGACAAAAAGGACCATGGTCCTCAGCCGGAACAGGGTGGATTGCCCTCTCCGGGTCGGGAGTGAGGTCCTGCCTCAAGTGGAGGAGTTTAAATATCTCGGGGTCTTGTTCACGAGTGAGGGAAGGATGGAGCGCGAGATCGACAGACGGATCGGTGCGGCGTCTGCAGTAATGCGGACTCTGCGCCGGTCTGTCGTGGTGAAGAAGGAGCTGAGCCAGAAGGCGAAGCTCTCGATTTACCAGTCAATCTACGTTCCTACCCTCACCTATGGTCATGAGCTGTGGGTCGTGACCGAAAGAACGAGATCTCGTATCCAGGCGGCTGAAATGAGTTTCCTCCGCATAGAGATAGGGTGAGGAGCTCGGTCATCCGGGAGGAGATCAGAGTAGAGCCGCTGCTCCTCCGCATCGAGAGGAACCAGTTGAGGTGGCTCGGGCATCTGGTCAGGATGCCTCCTGGACCTCCCTGGTGAGGTGTTCCAGGCACGTCCCTCTGGGAGGAGACCCCAGGGAAGACCCAGGACACTTTGGAGGGATTACATCTCTCGGCTGGTCTGGGAACGCCTCGGGATCCCCCCCGCAGAGTTGGCAAATGTGGCTGGGGAGAGGGAAGTCTGGGCTTCCCTGCTGAGGCTGCTGCCCCCGCGACCCGACCCCGGATAAGCGGCAGAAGATGGATGGAATATAAGAAAAACGACATCATCAGTTATTTCCTGTAATGTTCGCCCTTGTTAGGATCCTGGCGAAGACTTGTCTGTCTCACCGTCTCAAGTCAACCTTAAAGTCCAGTCAATGACTTTGGCATCAAACCACTGCTTCCTTCCACAGGGAATCACTAATCGGAGTTGATGTAAGACATCAGGTGTTAATCTATTAAACCTGGTGTAGCTGTGTCCAAGTCAAAGCTCGGCCCGCTGCTGATAGGAGCGCAGAATGTAAACAGAGCTGTTTAATGCTTCCTAATGATCTCGTCAAGCTGCCTGTCATCTCAGATTAATGGCTTTGTCAGCAAGCGAAATCATCTCCATCTGAACTGCAACGTTCCAGCGTACGAGGAGGAGGAGATGCATCTGCAGGGGAGGGAGGCAGAATAAACGGGACAAATGCCAACCAGCGCATGTCAGCAGCATTCTCCAAGCCAGCGTTGAAACAATCATGGGAACAATGGGGCTTTAATTTGAGATGCTGCAAACCAAATGTGAGCTTGTTTTTTGGGTTTTAAGCTTCATGATGGGGCTTTAAGCTGCTTTAATCCCATAAAGATCAACGTGACACATTTGATGCAGACAGTTTGAGTCATTTTGCATCACTTTATGGTAAAAAAAAAAAAAATGCTAGAAATCCTGTTGGACACAATGTGATACTTGTCTTTTCCTCATAGATAGCAGCAGGATAAACTATAACTTTAACAAATTACATGGTGGCAAATGTCAAATTTCCCTCTAAAATGTTTTTTTTTTTTTGTTATATTTAGTTAAAGGGCCAAATAAAAACCTCATTTTCAAGAAGTTTGACTTTTAAAGAGTTTCTCTACCTGTAATTATGCTTTAGATACGGAGAATTCCTCTTTTCTTGTGGTGGAAAATGAGTTGAAGAGATTATTCTCGGTCTTTGTCCATGAAGCACTCGAACGCCAGCCACAGCTGAAGTGAAGTGCTATTCATCTCAGATAGATCGAATAAAAGCATAAAAACGGAAACATAAAATAAAGTTCAGGAAGAAGTAAAGGTTGTAAAACTATTAGCATTTTTGGTGGCCATGCAGTTTTTTTTTTTTTTTTATCAATTTAAGTATTAATAGTGAAATATGGGAATGAAAACAGATGAATAAAGCTACACGTTTCAGCTGCTCATTCACATTTCTGTCATACTGTTGGTTTGTAAACTGACATTTACTGGAATTTGACTTTAATCATTTTCCTGAAATCAGATGCTGATATCAAGATTCTGCATAAAACTATAATAAATTACAGCTTTAGTCACTATCTGTATTAATAAACCTTAAAAAATCTCCTCACAACAGCCAGAAAAGCGTTAAAAGTCATGTTTTAAAAGGTTATTTTAGTTGTCTTAATCTGAATACAGACTGTCGGAGAGGACGGTGAAAGTTTTGCTGAACTATAGAAACAAAGTGTCATCCAGCAGCTGAAAGATGTTCCCCTTCTTGCTTTTTCTTGTTTTGAAGACTGATGATTATTTATTAGCCATCCCGAGCCGTCCCTCAGCAGTTCCCGCGCAGCCGGGAGCCGAGGCGGGCTGGACGACGGTCAGGCGGAAGCGGAGCCCCAAACCAAAACCCACTGGCCACCACCAACCTGTTCACGTTTCTAACAGATTTTCCCCGCTCGGCGACACACCCGCTGAGGCAGAAACCCTGATTATAGGTAGTTCCATAGTCAGAAACGTGGCTCTAGAGACACCGGGGACCATAGTCAAATGCATTCCTGGGGCCAGAGCGGGCATCGTCGAATCGTATTTGAAACTGCTGGCTAAGGCTAAACGTAAATACCGTAAGATTGTAATTCACGTCGGCGGTAACGACACCCGGTTACACCAATCGGAGGTCACTAAAATTAATGTTGCTTCGGTGTGTAACTTTGCCAAGAGCATGTCGGACTCCGTAGTTTTCTCTGGTCCCTTGCCAAATTTAATCAGCGATGACATGTTTAGCCGCATGTCATCCTTCAACCGCTGGTTGTCTAGGTGGTGTCCCGATAACAACGTGGGTTTTATAGATAATTGGAGCGCTTTTTGGGGAAAGCCTGGTCTTATTAGGAGAGATGGCATCCATCCCACGTTGGATGGAGCCGCTCTCTTATCTAGCAATATGGACTCTTTCATTAGTCAGCTAAATTGACAACTCAGGGTTGGGACCAGGAGGCAGAATTGTAGTCCTACACACTTTTCTGCAGCTTCCCACCTGCCGCCGCCCACCCAAAACCCCATTCCGACCTTATACAACTTCCCAGCAGTAAGAATTAAACAACACAAAAACACTTCTGGGGTTAATCGTGAAAACCTCATAAAAATAAAAACAATGGATCTAATAAAATCTGAAAATAAGACAAAGTGTGGCCTACTGAATATCAGATCCCTCCCAAATAAGTCTTTATTAGTCAATGACTTGATAGGTGATCACCACATTGATTTATTCTGTCTTACGGAAACCTGGTTACAGCAAGAGGATTATGTTAGTATTAATGAAGCTACGCCAGCTAACTATTTAAACTTTCACATTCCTAGAACTACAGGCAGAGGAGGAGGTGTTGCAGCTATTTTTAAGTCAGAATTTTTAATTAATCCTAAGCACAAAACTAACTATAAATCCTTTGAATTCCTGACATTAAATTTATCTCATCCAAAATGGAATTCAGAGAAACCGCTCCTTTTAGCATTAGTGTATCGCCCACCTGGACCTTACTCCGAGTTTCTGACCGAATTCTCTGATCTCTTGTCTGAGTTAGTGCTGACTACTGATAAGGTCATTGTACTAGGTGATTTTAATATTCATGTTGACGTTGAAAATGATAGTTTAAACATTTCCTTTAGCTCTATTCTAAACTCAATTGGGTTTTCACAAAATGTCAATGGAGCCACTCACTCTCATGGTCACACTCTTGATCTTGTTCTAACATATGGTATTGAGACTGATGAGCTCAAAGTATTTCCTCAAAACCCTGTCTTGTCCAATCACTTCTTATTAACCTTTGAATTCACTTTATTTGATTACTCACTGACCAAAAATAAATTCTACTATAGTAGATGTTTATCAGACAATAATATTACAAAATTTAAACAATCAATTGAATCAATTTTTTCACATCTACCATGTGTTAGCATGACTGAGAGTCCCCCTTTAAGCCTTACTCCTGCTCAGATTGATCAACATGCTGATACTATAACAGCTTCAATGCGTACAACCTTGGATAATGTTGCTCCCCTAAAGAAGAAGAAATTAGGTAAGATTATGAAGGCTCCCTGGTTTAATTCCCAGCTTCGAGCTCTAAAACAGGCATCAAGGCGTTTGGAAAACAGATGGCTTTCATCAGGACTAGAGGAGTCTCACTTAACCTGGAAAGAAAGTTTAATCGTATACAAAAAAGCCTTACGTACGGCAAGAACAGCTTATTATTCATCATTGATAGAGGAAAACAAAAACAACCCTCGGTTTCTTTTCAGCACTGTAGCTAGGCTTACTAGGAGCCGGAGCGCTGTGGAGCCATGTATTCCTTTCTCACTTAGCTGTGATGATTTCATGTATTTTTTCAGGAATAAAATTGACACTATTAGAGATCAAATTCACAATACTCTTCCTTCTACCTATAAGGTTGAGCCTGTTGTGGTCTCCGAAGCATCCTTAGAACCAGGATCTGACTTGTGTCTAAATAGTTTCTGTCCTGTCCAACCCTCTGAATTAACTAAAATAATAGCTTCATCTAAACCATCCACCTGTATCTTAGACCCTCTCCCAACGAGCCTCTTTAAGGACATTTTCCCTTTAATTAATACATCACTACTAAATCTTATCAATATGTCTTTAGTGACAGGATATGTACCACAATCATTTAAAACTGCTGTAATCAAGCCTTTACTTAAAAAGCAATCTCTGGATCCAGAGGTGATAGCAAATTATAGACCTATATCTAACCTCCCGTTTATGTCCAAAATTCTGGAGAAAATAGTTTCCGCTCAGCTACATGCCCACCTGAGCAGAAATAATTTATGCGAGGAGTTTCAGTCAGGATTTAGAGCTCATCATAGTACTGAGACAGCATTGGTGAAAGTTACTAATGACCTTCTTATGGCCTCAGACAAAGGACTTGTGTCCGTACTTATCTTGCTTGATCTTAGTGCTGCATTTGATACAGTCGATCATAACATTCTGTTACAAAGACTAGAACAGGTGATTGGAATTACAGGTACAGCGTTAAGCTGGTTTAAATCATATTTATCTGATAGACTTCAGTTCGTTCATGTAAATGACAAGTCCTCCTCCCAAACTACAGTAAGTCATGGAGTTCCTCAAGGTTCTGTACTTGGACCAGTACTCTTCACGCTATATATGCTCCCTTTAGGCAAAATTATTAGACAGCATGGAATAAACTTTCATTGTTATGCAGATGATACTCAACTATACTTATCCTTTAAACCAGATGAAACAAATCAGCCCAATAGGCTACAAAATTGTCTCATAGACATAAAGACTTGGATGTCTAGAAATTTTCTCCTCTTAAACTCAGATAAGACTGAAGTAATTCTCGTTGGATCTGAAAAACTCAGAGCTAAATTTTCCGGTTTTGTAATGAACCTGGATGGCATTACTTTAGCTTCCAGTGCTACAGTGAGAAACCTTGGAGTAATATTTGACCCTGACCTGTCCTTTGGCCCACATATTAAGCAGGTTACTAAAACAGCCTTCTTTCATTTACGTAATATAGCCAAAATTAGGGACATTCTGTCTCGGAGTGATGCAGAAAAACTGGTTCACGCTTTTGTTACTTCGAGACTAGATTACTGTAACTCTCTATTACTGGGCTGTCCTAAATATGCCCTGAAAAGCCTTCAGCTGATCCAGAATTCTGCAGCCAGAGTCCTGACCAGAACCAGCATGAGAGATCATATTTCTCCAGTTTTAGCCTCTCTTCATTGGCTGCCTGTTGAATCTAGAATAGAATTTAAAATCCTTCTCCTTACATATAAAGCCCTCCACAACCAGGCACCACTATATATCAAAGACCTCATTGTTCCTTATATACCAAGTAGAGTACTTCGTTCGCAGACTGCAGGCTTACTTGTGGTTCCTAGAGTCTCAAAGAGCCGAGCAGGAGGCAGAGCCTTTGGTTATCAGGCCCCTCTCTTATGGAATAAGCTCCCAGTTAGTGTTAGGGAAGCAGACACCCTCCCCACCTTTAAGACTAGGCTGAAGACTTATCTTTTTGATAAGTCCTATAGCTAGGGATGGTTAGCATCCCTTAGTTATGCTGCTATAGGTTTAGACTGCTGAGGGACATTTCCTGATACACTGAGCTTCTTTCTTTTTCTCTTTATCTCTTTCTTTTACCCCCCCCATAACAGTGTTGCATCATTAACATGTATGTCTCCTGTCTCAGCAGGTCTCCCTGGCCGGGAGTAGCAGTTCCTGTTGTCTGTTGTCTTTCTGTCCTCTTCCCCCCACACAGCAGAGGCAGATGGCTGCCTGTCCTGAGCCGGGTTCTGCCGGAGGTTTCCTTCCTGTTAAAAGGGAGTTTTTTCCTTCCCACTGTCGCCGTGTGCTTGCTCAGGATGGGAGATTGAGTTGGACTCAACTCAATCTGTTGGTTTCCTTATATAGGCTGTTATGAATTGGCCTTTATTATGTTTTCCCCTCTGTCTGTAAAGCGTCTTGAGATGGCATTGCCGTGATTTGACGCTATATAAATAAAGTTGAATTGAATTGAATTGAATTTATTTAAATATGTCTGTTTTAGTTTGCTTTTTTTTTGTTTATTTTCCAAATATGCAAAGAGAAAATACGAAAAATCGTATTAAAAATAACCAAAGGTGAAAGCAGGTGTGTAAAAATGCATTTGCTGTTTTCTTTAACATCATTTTTAATGAACTGATGCTGCTATTTACCGTCAGAAGTTGTTTAACTGGATCAGTTTAATGAGCTGAAAGGCGTCGGAGTCTCACTGTGAAGACTGAGCAGCTCCTCAAAAGGTCAGGGACAAAGTCAAGGCTGCGTCATAAAACGTCAAAACTTAGTAACAAATCAGAGACTAGGTGGATTTATCATTACGTAATGAGGTAACATGCGAGTTATTAATAAACTCATGAGGTCCAGATTCCAATAGGAGATATTAACGGTTGGGTTCGGTCATTGGAATAAATCAGGGACCGTAAAACTGGTCTCCGAGTTCCTAATTTTACCGCAGTGTGCAGAACATCCATCACATCATCGTCCGTTTGCAAGCAAACCGAGACGCCCGCCTCTGAAGCGGACCAGAGTTCGCTTCTGTAGTCCACATCAGAGTCTGGTTGGTGTTCATAAAGCGCCAAACGGATTGTAAGATCCCTGGAAGCCGACCAATCAGCAGCAGAGTGAACAATAAAAAGCTCATCCTGCATCTGGTTGCTTCAGCTGATCTCGACACCAGCTGTCTAAACTCCCACAAAGCTTTATTTAAACTTCTTTACAACCCAGCTCCTGTCTGATGTCTTTGGTTTGGTTCTGTAATCCTGCTGCTCTACCTGCCTCAGAATTTCACCTGAAAGGACACAAAGGTCCCAGAACAGTGGGATTATTTTACATTTCTAGTGTAATCGCAGATCTTCTCCACTCATTTAACATTTTATGTGAAACTAAAAGGGATCACGCAGAAGGAAAATACCATTTTGCTGCTTTTGCACCCATGAAAACATGAAATTCTGAGGTATTCTGCCCTCATCACTGCCTCTGACCTTCTTCACCCCTCTTTCTACCATCATGGATCTCTTTCATTGCTCCTCCCCATCCATAAATGCAGGGATCTTGTTCCTCCAGCTTGGGGAGGAGACTCGGCGGGTGCACCTGACCCATGAGCTGACCAGCCTGGACACCCTGAGGGCCCTCATTGTGCACATGTTCCCCCAAAGGCTGACCATGGCCATGCTCAGGTATGATGACCGAAGACTGACATCCATGCAGCTGAGGGAATATGTTGAGAAGTTATTAGAGCTTATTTACATTTATAAGCTTTTAAAACACATAAATCAAATAACATAAGTAGCAAACAGCTCCCTCAGACCGAGACACATTAATATCCGTAAACGTGTAGAACGAACACATGAAGAACTCAGCACTGTGGAAAAGTCTCCTTTCTGTCCATTTTCCAAAGTCTTTATCTATTTGAAACAGAACAGACTTTATTATTTTCTCTTATCTATTGTTTTTACTGTTTTTAATGTTTAAATTTTTATTGTTTTATCTTTTATCATTTTACTGCTATTATTCAGATTTCACTCTGCACTTTCTAAATATTTTACTACTTTGTTCAGCACCTTCTTGCAACTGGCGTTGTGCATAAAGTGGAGATGAGTTATTCCTCTTCACAATCTGGACCCCCTGATCAGCTTATAAGTGCTTTTCAGGAGCAGTTCCCCAGACTTCTTGATAGACTTTACTAAGGTCCTCTTTGGATGCTGGCTTCTCTTTGACATGTTTTCTATGACGATGATCCGGCTCTGCAATGATGTAAAGGTCTGGGCTCCTTGGGGATTCGTCCCTCCATCTGATCTGTTCCCGCTGTTCCTCAGCCGTTTCTTCCTGCTTGTCTTCCCAAAGAATACTCCTTCCATGAAAACCTTGCTACTGTGGGCTTTTGTGCAGGTTTTAGACCTGCTTTAAGGATCATATCAGTAACTTTCAGTTTCTTGAAGGCAATACCTGCAGAAGTCGCTAAGCAGGTCTTGGACAGCTGTCTTTGGTCTTGACGTCAGTGGCTTAAGGTGCCATACCCATTTTCCTCCGTTTATTTGGGGACAGCAGTCAAAGCAGGGAAAGCCAGATGTCCCTCTCCTTGACGACTTCCTCCAGCTTAACCAGGAAGATCCTCAGGCCAGCTGAAAGATGTGGTCCTTCTAGATTCTTCTGGGTCCCCCACAAGGTCTCCTCCAGGTGGGACATACCAAGAACACCCCACCAGGGACACATGCAGGGTGCATCCCATCTTGCTTCAACATTGACTCGTTGGACTCATTTCAAAAGGGGATACCATTTAGGGTCTGTAAGCAAGGTTTTTAAATATCCTGCTTCATCTTCAGGGCTACAGGCATAATCTCCATGGCCACAGCCTTTGTCTCAAAGGCCACGGCCTTCAACTCCATGGTCACAGCCTTCATCTCAATGGGGACAGCCTTTGTCTCCATGGCCTTAGTCCTTCATCTCCATGGCCAAAGCCGTCATCTTCTTCGCCACAGCCTTGGTCTCCATGGCCACAACCTTCATCTCCATGGTCACAACCTTCATCTTCATCGACACAGTCTTTGTCTCCATGGCCACAACCTTCATCTCCATGGTCACAGCCTTTGTCTCCATGGCCTTAGTCTTTCGTCTCCATGGCCACAGCCATCATCTTCATCGCCACGGCTTTCATCTCCATGATCACAGCCTTCATCTTCATTGACACAGTCTTTGTCTCAATGGCCACGGCCTTCATCTCCATGACCACAGCCTTTGTCTCCATGACCACAGCCTTTGTCTCCATGACCATGGCCTTCATCTTCATCACCACAGCCTTGGTTTCCATAGCCACGGGCTTCATCTTCATTTCCACAACCTTTGTCTCAATGGCCACAGCCTTCATCTCCATGGTCACAGCCTTCATCTCCATGGTCACAGCCTTCATCTCCATGGTCACAGCCTTCATCTCCATGGTCACAGCTCTCATCTTCATGGCCACAGCCTTCATTTCATGGGCCATGTCCTTTGACACCATAGCTACAGTATTCATCTGGGTCTGAATCATAGCATTGGTCATCTGAGCTCCAGCTTCTTAGGGCAGCTCCTAGATTATTTACTCATGACTCATTTCCTTTGTTGGTTTCCAGTTCTTCTCCACAGCCTGCGTCCCCCAGCTCTGGTCCAGACTGGTTCCAGGGCCCATTCCATTTCCAGGGACCATTCCAGGCATTGTGTCTGCTCTTGTTCTTTTGCAGATTATGCCTTACCCACAACCCATACTCTGAGTTACCAGAGACCTTTTCTGTTTTGTAGAGCTGCGTTTCCCAGATCTGGTCTTTGGAGGCAGCTGTCTGTTGAAATGCTCATCAGAGTCTTTGCAAACCTGCTAATGAGCCATTCAGTACAGTTTGTTGTGTTAAAGTATGGGGATATCTAAATCCAGCAGGGCATGGGTCTCCCTGAGGATGGGGTAGAGGATTTCCTGTTATGTATTAAGTACAGTTTACTTCCTGTTCACCTGGTTTCTGATTAACACTTGATCTTCAGTTCACTAATTACGTCTCTGTATAGATCCAGCTTAGTTTCTTTAGCTCCTGGCTAGATCTTCCTCGTCTTTTCATGTCCCCGCAGTTGTCTTTTTTCCTTCTCCAGTCAGTTTGGTGTCATGGTTTATCAATCTTCTGTTGATCCTGCTTTGACAGCACCACAATAAATCCGTGTTTCTGATTCATCTTTCCTTTCCTCTGCAACACATCACCCACCAACAGTGAAAGTCACCTCAAGTGTTCTTATTTTCTAAACTGTTGGGTCAAAAAATCATTAGGTATTTTCATTCAGATGGTAATTACAGAATATCTGTAAAATTAGCTCTGAAACTGCCAGATGCAATCTGCTCCACACACTGTTCCAATCAGTAGGACTCTCAGCTCTTTACACTGATTATTACATTTCTGATGAGCTCAATATCAAATCACATCCACTTGATCGCATCGTTACAGCGTCTCAGACTGTAAAAGACCTCGTTCTCCTCCCACTCAATAAGCAAATGTACATCACAGCCTGTTAGCAGGTAATTGTTGCTGAAATTGCCTTTGCATGGACTATTTATCAGTGTTTTTGCTTTATTGTTTTTCTGTTAATGACTATTGATATTCAGGTCTCCTAGCACGGCTCTGCTGATCAAAGATGAGACCCGTAACGTCTTCTATGAGCTGGAGGACCCGCGAGACGTTCAGGACCGCTGTGTAATTAAGATTTACTGCAAAGAGCCCGTCTATGGTACCTATCCTGGACACCACAACCCCCACCTGGCAAACGGAGACTTGCGAGTAAGTGTGTGTGTGTGTGTGTGTGTGTGTGTGTGTGTGTGCATGCATCCTTTCATTCTCATTTATTAAACATTCATCCCTCCTCTATCAGCTGATGAAAACCCACCAGATCAGCCCACAAATAAGACTTTCTGTCAATCCACTCAAACGCTTCATGCACATCAGGTTTTCACCGTTTACAAACTCTGGTTTGTTTCATCATGTGTTCAAATTGCTCTCTAGGAAAGAGGTCACATGACTCAGTTGTTATTCTGAGTCATGTGACCTCATTCCAACAGTGCTGCTCCTGGACCAGCGCCAGTCTCTCACATCTCCTCTGCTGACTCGGCTGGATGCCAGCAGACTGTGAAACAAGAAACACTGGAGTGAGATGACAGACTGGTACTCCAGTTTGCTGGAGCTCCCGCTCAGAGTTGCACAATGTCAAGGTGTTGGTTGAGGAGCTACTTCTCACTTAAAATGCTGCTTTAAGGGAATTCTGAGTACTTACTAGGGTGGCTAAACTTGTAACTTTCCACAGGCCATACGGCACAGTCACAAAATGAAACATTCTACGTCTGTCACACTCACAAAAAAACACTCATACAAGCCAAAAACTGCCCCAAAAAATGACTATCAACTATAGTTTTTAATAAAATGAAGCAGGAACTTTGATACAACTCATGTCGATAACTTATCGTTCTGAAAATGTTAGAATTAGCTGTTAGCTTATGGGCCATTACATCAGTACTGCTTCCTGTTGAACAGCGTATTAAGACCATGAAACTAAACCAGGCAAGTTGCCTATCGTTCTGCTTCTTCTTTGATGTTTACATGAATTCTAGGAGATGCATTTATTGTAGCAAAACAGAGAAACTTGTGCAAAATGTTTAGGGAGTTACGTTAGATTTAGCCTGTACTCTATTAGCTTCATTTAGCTTCTACTAAACAGCAAAGTAAAAACACAGACGTATCCTTCAATTTTCTGCAGCTCATCATGTGATTACTGCCATTGTTCTGAATAAACGCTGCTGAACAATGTGAAAAGGTTTATCACAGGTTTCTATGTTTGCACAACAGGCAGAGAGCTAACTTAGCAGCCTGATAAAACTGATGCTAACAGAGTTTTACATCCACACTGTTCTTCCATCAGAGTCCAACCAGCTGAAACTTTCCCACGTTCTCTTTCTCTTCCTCAGACACCGTTCACCTTTTTACTTTGTTCAGCCGTCACAAACTTTGGTTGGTAGAGGAAAAAGTAGCACAAAGCAGAGTCCTCTGTGCTTATAGAGGGGCATTAAAGCAAAGAGCTGCAGGTCAAATGACTCTGTCAGAGACGGATCCGCTCCTGCCGAGTTACAATGTCTGGTTTCCGCATAGGGCAGCCCCCTCTGACCACCGACACGCGTCAGGCTCTCTATACTGACCAAGCGGCAACCTCCAGTGGTTAAAAGTGAAGCCTATGTGGAAGTGCATAAAGCTGCATTTCCCCCTTCATCCACTTGGGGCTGCAAAACAGAGCAAATCCCCATAGACTCCCATGTTAAAAAGACCAACTTCACAGCAGAAATAAACACGTTTACAGCAGAAATAAACATGTTTACCGCCTGGTACAAAAATCCATTTTAGGTTTAATAGGCCAGGTTTACCTTCATGACAACCGTGGGGGGAGTGAATGTTTTTTCTAACTCCTCCTTTTTGAAGTAATTTAATCTCAAAATTCAGCATAATTAGGGGCGTGTCTTTTTGATTGACAGGTACCTGATCTTCTGCTTTAAGTTAGAAGAACGTAGAACAACCGCGGTTTTTTTTTTTAGTTGGTTAACAACGTGACTTAGCTTTATCCCACTTACCTCCATTTGCTGGTTAGTTCCCGTTATCTCCAGGTTAGCTCGGTTAGCTCTTATCTACAGGCAGCTACAGGCAGATGTCAATCATCCACCATGACGCTCACAGCCCCCCCTCTCAGCTCCACCTTTTTGCCCATATTTGTATTTTCCAGGCAAGACGACACGTATGACCCTGCAAAGATGACGACGGTAGGAACCGCCTACCAAGCTTTAATTCAGCTCTTTAGAAACCTAGGGGTGACGTCATGGAGGCTCCGCCCATCTTTTTATATACAGTCTATGATACTGACCCCAGAAATCATCCATATTACTCACATTACTTGTATCCCTTTCAATTAAAGAGATGTAAACCTGATTTAAAGATCTTTACGTTGACATTTAGCCTCTTTGTGGACTTTTATTGTATTTTATATCATTTTGTTTACAAAATCCTGGGATCAACAGACAAAGGGTTTGACTTTGCTCCAAAGGAACATTTGTAGTTGGCGGTTTCTGAGGATATCAGGTTATCCATAATCAGAATGTCTTTAAACAAGAGAGCATTTCTTGATTTCATTTGAGTTAATTAAGTTTTGTTTATTCTGCTTTATATCAAAAAGCTTTTTTCCCCTTTTTTAAACCACAGTACATCCACAAAGACCAGCAGTTTAATCCATTATCTGCTGCCAGATGCGTGACGCTCACCATGAGTTCTCTGAAAGCTACAACAGATCCAGGACTGGCCTAGTCTCTGCTGTCCTTAACTTTATCTGGGTGTATATAAGTGAGCCAGGTTACTTTTGCTTATTATAATTGTTATTACTGTTATATATCAAATCAAATCAAACTTTATTTCTTGAGCAATCTCTTTACAAGATAAAATCAAGTCATAAGGATTAAAAAAAACAGCTGATAACAAAACATTTAAAAACAATAAATGTCTTGTTATCAACATTCCCCGAATAACATCTTTTCCTTATTACTGCCTCTTTAACTGAACGCAAGCATAATTAATAAAACAGATAAAATGTTAGTTCAGTGATAAAATTCTGACTTGATGCTGATGTGAGGAAAATATAACTAGGGATCCATCCACACCAGGAGTCATGCTTTTAGGAGCTGCTGCCACTGCGGCCGCACAACTCCCAGGCAGCCAAGGGCCCACCCTGCAGCCGTAAAGCTGCAGTGCTGGACCCTCGCCACCCAAACAGTAGCAGTTGCCATGACAACAGCTCCCAGACCATACAGGCAGGGCCCCCAGCGTGCATGATCCCCATAAGGAAAACTCTAGAGTTAAAAACAGAAGTTAATAAGAAGAAATAAGAGCAACAATAATAAAAAATACATATAACAGAACTTCACAATTCAGTGCTAAAAGGAAGTCAAATAAAATAAAAATAATTAAAAAAAATAAAGTTAAATAAGTAAATAAAATTAAGTAAAATAAATAAAATAAAGTAAAATAAATAAAACAAAGAAATAAAAAATAAAAATAAAATAAAGTAAAATTCATTATGTAACCAGGGTCTCCTGGACAGGACGCCTGCAACAGCTCAGACACAAAAGCAGCTACGCATTCAGTTGTCTGACAAATGCAAAGAACAACTGAGCGCCAGGATGAATTTCAAGTCATCAGAAAAAGGAAAATGAGCCTTTTAAACATAAAATTGAGATCAGCTTCAGTTGGTTTTGCAGCAGATAACATGTCAACAGAGCAGCATATTAAAATCTCCCCCTTCAGTCGGGCTCTGAAGGCGGTTTTCCAGAACACATTCTGTGTTTAGAGACAAAAATGTTTATGAAATGTAGGTTTATAGAATATCTGCATGAATAAGAACAGACTAATGATGGAGTCTACGAGTGGACGAAGACGTGGAACCAACACGAACAGACAAACTGATTAGATTTAACAAAAATACTAATTTTATTGAACTAAAAACGTCCACTTTCATCATTTTCAAGCATTAATATGTGATTTTCTTTAAAGTGATTGTGGTTCATCATATCTTCTGACGGATGACGAAGCCAGCATCGCATATCAGAGTAACGGCAGCTGCTTTTTTACTGATGACCTACAGAAAGATTCCAGTTTCTGGAAGAATGGATGTGCCTTTATGCTGGATTAACTTCTAAATATTTGATGGATTTAATTTCAGCTGCAGTAAAACAAACCTGAGCAGCCAGTTTCCCTGTTAATAACCTTGGATTTATTTAATCACACTGATCGTAAAACTGAGGAATCATCCAGAAGCGTGATGGAAAGAGCAGTAAACCAGATAAATCACGTTGCACGCAGACATATGTTGCGTTTGCTGTAACTGGATCTGCATGTTGAACAGCTGAGATGAAGTGAGCGCCGTCCACAGCGAGGCTTTTTCTCTTTTCCACACATTTAGTGTGTGTTGCAGTCAAACAGCTTCAGGCTTTTTGTTTACATGCCTGGCTGTGTGATTGCATCTCTGCCCTCCACTGTGCATGATTTTCAGCTGCCCGCTAATGTTTTGGAGGTCAGCTGTTCCCACAGGATCCGTCTCAGTCCTCAGCTCTGCTCGGAAATCTTCCCAGCGTTTTACAGCCTCATCGAAGCAGGAGCATACCTTGAGTTTTATGTGTGTAAGGTACATCGGCTGCTTTGGTTATTGTCAAGGTGAGTGTGCACGTGCACATGCAGGGGCTTTTTGAACTGTTGCCAGCACAGCCAAGATTATCCCCTGATTACCACAAAAGCATGACCAGGACTGCTGGGACCAATCCTAGAGCGAGTCTGGAGGGCAGGAGATGGCGGAGGGTGAGATTGATTGGCAGATTGTCCTCAGCAGGAGAACAGCCAGTTGTGAACGGCGACATCGGACCAACTTTCAGGAGTGCACCTGTTATAGACGTCTCATGACTTCAGGGGGTCTTGGAGGTTTAATGGAATGTCTGCGTGTCCTCAGAGCGGCTTGAAGATGGTGCTGATGCAAGGCTGTTGCTAAGATACACAATGGAAGATGATGGCGACTGCGTCTGCGGAGAGGATGTCCACAGGGTGTTGTTACGGGAGTCTTTTGGGGTTATTATGTGGCGATATTGGCTTTTCAATTTGCATCGTCTCCAGCAGAAAGCCTCATGCGTCAGCGGCAATTACAGCGTTGTGTTTCTTTTAATCTATGACTCTTGTCTGGCCGCCTCCAACCGATTCTGCTGCTGATTCCTGCTTTGTGTTGCCTTCCTGTCTGACGTTTGGGGCTGATGCCAGAAGATAATTCCTCCTAGCTCAGACCGTCAATAAGCCATCAAGTGCAACTGAAAGGCAGTTTAGAGTCTTTCCTGTCAGTCATGAAGGAAGGTTTATGAACCCCTGAAAGCTGCAGTAACGCCACCTTTTCTGTCTGCACGGCGTTGATTATCCGGACGGTTCAGCAGACCTCGGAGCCTAAATAAAACTTCCTACGCTGAAAGTAAATGACTACAGAAGTTTTGCAGATTTTGTCATTGAAGTGGCTAATATTGACGCTAATCCTGCCTCCTTGCATCTGACTTGTACTGGGAGTTCTCTGCAGCCAGTAAAAGACATTCTGATGTTGATTCCTCTCACTTTCTTTTCTTCCTTTTCTCCTCCTTGCATTGCTTTGCTGAATCAGCATTAGCAGCACAGCCGGTGTGTTGATATCCATTTGCTAGCGTGTGATGTAGCATGTAAAGGAAAACTTTCCTCTGTCTCAGAGGAAAATGTTGAATTTCTTAGTTTCTCAGCGTTTGGATGCCGGTTGGCAGCGGCGGCTCTAGAAATGCACATATAGATGTCACTATGCCGTTAAAGATGTGAGAAAGAGCTTGAAGTTTGGAGCTTTAGGAGGAAGAGAAACAGCAGTTTGTGGTCATTTAATCTGAAATGTAGGAATTTAGATCCAAGTTTGAGAGTTTTTCTTTAAGACGATGTAAATCTGCTTCGGAGGTCTGGATTAACCAGAATTAAATCAATGTTTAGTGATGTCATGAAACATTGCGTCATCATCCACTGAGTCGATATAACATCGTATCATATGCTCTTCCTGACTTGTTAAAGTAATCTCAACTTGTCATTTTCACCTAAAACAATATTTTATTCAGAGTTTTGCTCTCGGAAATGACAGAACCGAAGGACATGAAGTAAGATGTTGAAGCTGTGACATCATGAGAGGACTGATGTCACAGTTTCATCACTTTACTTGTTAGAAGGAAGAACTCTTAAAGCTGCAGTGTGTGAGACTTACTGCCATCCAGCGGCGCGATAACTGAATGTAAAAAACAGAGTAGAGTGTCCGGCGCCTCGCCGTTGAAGCACATTATTACCTCTACGGAGGGTCAGAAATGTGAAAATGTCCACATCTTGCACAAGCTGGATGCGATGAGGAGCAGAGCGATGCGTAAATCTGTGTCGTTATCAACGGCAGGTTGAATGATCCACGGTCGTCTTTGCCTGCAGAAAAAGACTTGTTTAAATTTCACCCGCTCTCCTCTCGTCGTCACATCGAATCACAGCGATTCTCCGTTCAGAGACTGACAGACGTCTCTGTGTCTGTGCTTCCGTCTGACAGAGGGAGATGGTTTATGCTCCGCAGGACTCTTCGCCTAGCCGTCGCCTCGGCAACCCTCCCATGTCTTCCCAGCATTCGTCCTCATCTGCCTCGCCGCCTCAAGGCTCGCCGTCCCGCGCCCGTCTGCTCTACAGCGCCGGCAGACCCTCATCCTACGCGGGGCCGCCCCACCACACCCACTCCCTGCCACACCCCCACTCCCAGTCCCTCCACTCCTCTCCCCACCAGCAGCCTCAGCTCCACCAGCCCCATCACGCCCAGCAGGCCTTCTCCACCTCCTCTAGCGCCATCCTGGAGCGGAGGGATGTGAAGCCCGACGATGAAGTGGGGGGGCCCAGAAGCATGGTGCTGCTGCGGGGAGATGACCGGATGGGAGGTGGGATCTACGCCGATCCGTATTCTCTGGGCCCGGATCCGAGCCGGCTGAGTCTCGCCGGAGGTCCTCACTCTCCTCTGCCAGCTAGAGCCGACCCGTACGGCTCCTTATACCGCAGAGGGGGAGGCGGAGGAGGAGGGGGCCCCGGGTCAGTGCGTACACTCACCTCCTATTCTGCAGCTGCTTTACAAGGAGAGCTGATGGAAAGTGGCGCCCTCTACAGGCCTGGGGGGCCGCTTTACAACGATGCCTACGCTGCTTCCATGTTGGCCATGGGGCTGCGGGTGCCGCCACCCTCCTCCCCGCAGAAGATAGCCGACCTGAGGGATTCCTACGGAGGAACCATGCCCACTCGAGGGTCCCCCGGAAGGCAGGGTTTGAGAAGGGACTCTGTCACCTCCTCCGTGTTCGGGGAGAGTCCTAAAGCCAGGGGCCAGGGCCCCGGGCTTGGTCTGACTGCAGAGCAGCTCTGCCTGATGGCTGGAGGGGACGGAGGAGGAGCTGGAGGCTTCGGCTCACCTCTGCTGGGGAACGAGACGGAAACCAGGTAGGCACAAACGCCTTCGTCACAGTAAACATCTAAAATAAAACGACTTTCTCTGATGAACTGCATTCTGATTGGAGCGTGTTTCTCTCAATACGTCAGTCACTTTAAAGTCTAAACGTCTGTCTCTGATCTCATTCACACGGCCTGTGTGCACGTTTTCCACACATAAAACCTGACGAATGTCACTGTAATTTAAGTAAAGCAGGTTTGCTTCATGTTAAACATGAGTCGCAGTGTTTCACGCATCTTTGGTGTGAATCCAGGGAGCGAATGGAGGCCATGGAGAAGCAGATAGCCAGCCTGACCGGACTGCTGCAGAGAGTTCTGAGCCGAGCGCCTGAACCAGAAAGCCCGTAAGATATGAACACACACAAACAAACGCATTCATTCATAAAAACACAGACTTAAAGCTGCGTCTTCTCCAGACCTGCAGCTGGAAACTGCGCTCAGGTGAAGTTAACAAACTTGTCATGAGGTGCAGAGAAGTCGCTGGAACTTTATCGACACCCAGAAGTCGATTTGTTTTGCAGTAAAGTAGTGAGGGACGAAATCTTTTCCAAAAACAAAACAGATACAGAAGGAAAAATGCATGAATATTCATCATCTGAGGGTTTGGTGGAAGTAAAAGCATAAAAACATACAAAACTGTTAAATTTAAAATAAAATAAAAAAAAACAGCAAAAAAAGGAATCTGATTACAACAGGATGACCTAACATGGAACAAAATAAGGGACAAAGTTAAAAACAATAATAAAAATGGTGGATTTTAGTAAAAGTGCATAAAGTTTAATAAAAGGAGCACACCAAACAAAAATTCAACATTTTCTTGTTTTGCTTGGTCTTCATTTTCCATAATCTGACAACTGGGGCCGTACACAAGGGGAAAAAAAGGAAATTTGTTGGTTAACTGTGCCTTAAATCATTGTGAAAGTGGCGTAAATAAATAAACAGGCAGAATAAAGTTAGTTGAACCACAAAGTGTTGAAGTTTAAAACATCAACAGGCTAAACTTTCTGTGGAGGAGGTTTTTCCTTTTACATACACTGCAAAAACTCAGCCTCAAAAAACAAGAAAAAAACATACAAAAATGAGGTAAATGTTGCTTAAAATAAGATCTACCAACAGAACAAAAAAATTTGGCTTGTCAAGACTTCCCAAAACAAGTAAAAATACTCTTAAAACAAGAGGAAATCTCTGGCATAAAAACTAAGAATTATCTTACCTTTAGAAAAATAAGCATATGTGTACTCAGTTTAAGATTTTTAATCTTACTTAGATTTCAGTTTTTGCAGTGTAAAACTGGAAAGTTGCTCATTTTTTCCATGAAAACAGCTGTACAGCTGTAATAAAGAAAAGCTTAAAACCACTCAGACATTAGCTGAATTATCGCTCCTGATGGAAACCATTGAAGATGAGCTGAAACGGGGCAGCAGGGTCTCGGTGCAGTGCATGCTGGGTAGTTTTTACCATCTGGCTTGCTGAAGAAAAGAAACTTGTTCTGGGAATCTTTCAAAGTGTTTTTTATTTAACAGCTTCAATCAGTGAAGGTGGAAAATGATGAAAACTCGTGATCAGTATCTTAAATTTGCTCCTCGCTGCCGGTGACGTTCATTTCAGACTCCTTCCCGAACACAAACTCTGCATGTCTACACACCCATAAGTCGACGGCGTACTGAAACATCTGCCTCTTCCAGGGAGAAGATTGAGTCGGCCAGCGACTGCTCAGGAACAGACGGTAAGCCAAAGAAAAACCTCTTCCTTATCGCTGCCTGTCACGCCCCCCCCCCACCTCTCTGCTGCCACTCTTCTTCCTCTCACAGACCAGCTGCTGGGTCATTTATCTGCATAATTCTTAACGCACCTCGTGTGAACGTAACGGCTGACTTTGCAAGCTGCTGCACACCATACATGCTGGTTTTTGCTCTTTGCTGCTGTGTAACTGCTGCTCATGCTTCTTGTTTTAGCTGGACGAACTAAAAAAAAGAAAGGTAGCTACAGTGTTTTCTGTTCCCCTGTCTGCCCAACCCACCCCCCCCGTGGTCTTTATTTATGTGCTTCCAAACAGTCTCTATCTGTGTGTTTTAAGAACCGCCTCTCTGACTGCTACTGTCCTTCATCGTTCCCCTGTTCTGTCTTCCTCAGTAAGAATCAACGAGTTGCATTGAACTTAAAACAACAAATGTTGGTTTTTTGGGCTTTTTTGCGTGTTCTTTTGAATTTTGGGGAACTATTTGTGGCAAATTAGAATTTTTTCAGATTAAATTTTATGTTTGATTTATTGCATTATTCATTACAAAAAAAGATGTTTTAAAGGTAAATTTTCTCCATAAAATGCCAGTTTAGGCTTCATTTCTCTGTTCTTAAAGCAGCATTAAAACTTGTTCCATCCTCCACCAGAAGCTAGAACTTTGTTCTTCATTTTGAGGCCGAAAGAACACTTAAACAATTCTTTTTCGTCTGGTCTGTTCATCCTCCACGAGAAGCTTCGGCTGCAGTGGGGCGGGTTGTGCACGCCGCTGCATCTGTGGGTTTAAATCCCATATGTTGTAAAAATGTTTGTACTTTCTCACCGGCTCACCATCTGTTTTACCTGCAACAGCAAAAATACAGAAGCTGCAACTTTGCGCTTCATGCTTTACGGTGTTAACCACGCCCACATCAGACCTCCAACCAATCAGACGATACTTCTCGAAGCCCCACAAGAAGAAACTTCTGCCAGCCTGATGTGTCAAAAACTGTCTTCAACCACATCAGGCCCTCGAGAACAACAAAAGGTTCTCGCTGCTCGTGGAGGATGCAGCAGGTTTAAATCCCGTTTATGCTAAACAGATTCACAGACATTTTTTTTTCCAACGTTGGTTTTGTACGTAATTTGCTACATTTTACAGGAGCTTAGCTATCAAATCAAACTTTATTTATGAAGCACTTTTCCAACATAAAATATGTAACTCAAAGTGCCTTACAGTTTAAAATCAGACATAAACAAAACACACAGACAGACATATTATATAAAAAGATACATCCAACCCCCTTTTTTAGCTACATCTAAATGAGAGAACTAAGTGCAGACGGACTGGTCGTGGAAACAAAACAGAGCAAATCCCCATAGACTCCCATGTTAAGAAGACCAACTTCACAGCAGAAATAAACATGTTTACAGCAGGAATAAACATGTTTACAGCCTGGTTCAAAAATCCATTTTAGGTTTAATAGGTCAGGTTTACCTTCATCGCAACTTGGGGGAAGTTCATTTTTTTCTAACTCGCTTGTTTAAAAGTAATTTAATCTCCAAATTCGGCATAATTAGGGGCATGTCCTTTTGATTGACAGGTACCCGATCTCCCGCTTCAAGTAAGAAGAACGTAGAACAACCGCGGTTAACAACGTGACTTAGCTTTAGCCCACTTACCTCCATTTGCTGGTTAGCTCCTGTTATCTCCAGGTTAGCTCGGTTAGCTCTTAGCTACAGGCAGATATCAATCATCAACCCCCACGCTCACAGCCCCCCTCTCAGCTCCACCTTTTTGCCCATATTTGTATTTTCCGGGCGAGACGGCATGCATGCCCCTGCCAAGATGGTGATGGTAGGAACCGCCCACCGAGCTTCAATTCAGCTCTTTAGAAACCTACGGGTGACGTCACGGAGACTCCGCCCATCTTTTTATATACAGTCTATGGTCCAAACCTAGAAGTGAACTCTGAACTCAGTTCATCAACAACACAGCAACTTATCCATGGAAGTATGAAGGCGGTGACTAATGACGACCATAAGGAAGCATAAATGTCTTTACTGAAACTTTGCAATTTTTTTTTTTTTTTTTTTTTTTGCCGAGAACTAATAACGACTAATTCCAGCATCTTCCTTACATCTCGCCTCTTCTCTGAGCTCTCTTCAGTCAGTGAAAGTCACATTCGCAACTTGACTGATTTTCTTCTGATGTTTTAGTTTTGTTTTTAATTTAAAAAAAAAAAAAAAAAGTTTTAGGTGTATGTTTTTAATTTAATTTTATTTATTTTTATTTTAAAATTTGTCTTTTTAAATTTAAATAATGTTTTAGTTGTTTGTTTTTTTAATTTAACTTTTTTTTACTTTTTAATTTTTTATTTGAATAATATAATGTTTTAGTTGTTTGTTTTTATTTAACTTTATTCCTTTTTCTTTTTTTATTTAAAAAATAATGTTTTAGTTGTTTGTCTTAATTTTATTTCTTTTTTCTTTTTGAATTTAAATATTGTAGTTGTTTTTAATTTAATTTAATTTTAATTATTTTTCTTTTTAGTTTTTTTTATTTAAATAATAATGTTTTAGTTGTTTGTTTTTCATTTAATTTTATTCCTTTTTATTTTAAATTTTTTTTAAAATGATAATGCTTTTGTTGTTTGTTTTTAATTCTATTTCTTTTATTATTATTATTTATTTATTTATTTATTTATTTATTTTAATTTAAATAACAATGTTTTAGTTGTTAAAATTCCTTTAAGATTCCAGGTGGAAATCAGATAAAACAAAATTTTTAGATTATCAAATTAAATAACTAAATAATTAACTCAAATGCACTTCTGCTTACAGTGTTCATGACGCTGAACAATAAGTATTTCACACATACGTACTAAAAGCTGCTTTGCTTCACCACGTTTCCTTGTTCACCCACTCAGCTGAACTCTGTTGCAGGTTGAGATGCAGGTAAAAGATGTCATCACATCCTGATGTTTCATCCTGTGATGTCGCGATGTATTTTATACTGGTACATTTTTAAAAATCTATAGTTATTATCATAAACACTACAGTATTTCACGCCTCTAATTTATCATTTAGCCAATATGGAAAATGGGCGGAGCCTGATCAGATTGAAAAAGCATCTACCCCCTTTTTCCAGGAAAAAATAATAAACACACTGAAGCATTTAGAATTCATTATCGTCTTTCCGTAAAGCTTTACAAAGATGAAACTCGTCCAGATCTCTTCTCTGGACCTGTCAGATTTTATCTGCGTCCCAGCCGGAGTTGTTAGATTGTCTGCAGCCGTTATCTCTTGGCTGACTTTGTCCGCCGTTTCTCTCTTTCTTCCTCACCAATGTGGCTGTCGAGAGAAATTTGATGTGTGCAGAGCATCAGAGGCGGGCATCCTCATCACACACACCTCCAGAGCTGTCTTAGGTTATGGTTAAATATGGTCAGATGCCGACACGGTGGCTGCAGCTCTCCTTGTTCAAGCTTTTCGGAGACGCACTGCGGTCACGCCTGCAGAGACGTCGCGGCTGAGTGTTTGAAATATTAGTCTGCAGTGTGGTGGTGTTGCATGACTCCAGGTTTCACTGCTCTGGTAAATAAATTAACCCTAAAATGCAACTCTTCAAACCCTCTCTGTTATTAATTAGTTCCCTTTGTCTTGTGCATGATGCGTGTGACCTAACACCCAGATTACTGTCAGAGCACAGCTCATCGTCATCAGAGGATGATCTGACTTGGAAACACTCATACATTTTGGCTGTCTGGGGACTTTGTTATAATGAGATACTTGAAGATGCAGTTTTTCATTATTGACTCAGTTTGTCCCTGAAGCCTCCCATGCTGTTTATCATCAAGTCTGCTGTAATCTCCCCTCCTGACCTTCAGTACTGATAGAACTTGTCCTCCATTCAAGTCTGTGAACATCCCACCATCCAGTTTGTTTTTCTCCCAGATGGAGGTTTCAGGTGAAACATCTGGAAGCCACAGTCTCCATTTTAAACCTCAGTTTAAAATGTTTTGGGATGATTTCTATCAGCTCTGAATGAATCCTCCAGAAAAAGCCAAACAGGCTGAAGGATAGTTCACTAACTTGTAAATTGTTTGCCGGGCAGCTCTGACACCATCTGCTCCATTGGCCCTGATGCCACCTCCATCTTCGGTGTCCAACCAGCCTGTGGCGGTGTCCCGTCTGCAGATGCAGCTCCACCTACAAGGCCTGCAACAGAATACCAACGCTCTGCGCAAACAGCTGTTGCAGCTGCGCAACATGCAGGTGCGTATAAACAGGAAATAACTGGTCTGCACCGTGTCGGGGATGTATAACTAAAAGATTAATTAATTTATTTAATTTATTCTTAAATGATTATTTATTAGCCACCCGGCCTTTTAAAAATAATAATCAGCCCGAGTGTTGCCCAATAAACGCTGATTTATCCTTTGTTTGTCATAAAACAGTAAATGCTATTAAGTGTGAGTAGTGCAGAATGGTGTCGTTGAGGCTTTTGTCCACTAGATGGAGCTCTGACTCCATTCAATCCTCCTCATGCTGTAGCGTACTGAGTAACATTACAGGTGGGCGGAGCTTGCCGACAGGTAGGTTCATAACAATGTAAAATTAATAATGACTTAATTTGTCTCCAGGTTCAGTTTAGCTCTCTTTCCCGTGTGTAATAAGTGTTTTTCATTTGTTTAAATGCTAAAGTTGTGCTAATTTAGCTTAAATTACTGTCTGTAGTATGTAGGACCGCGCACTGATACAAGTGTAATCAGTGTGTGTGATGCGGTCAGTGAGTTTGATCTGTAACTTAAAGAATGACTCGTCACAATAAATGATCAATTTATACCGTAGAGTGGTGCAAACATTACTTGTTTTTATACATGGTTTTCCCAGTTAGCAAAACAAACTTTTAAACTGTTTGCAATACGTCGCTGTAGCTATGCTAACCTAGCATAGCAATGCTAACCTAGCATAGTGTTAGCTGGCAGCTTAAAGGCCAGTAAGTTGCTGCAGAAATAACATAAGTTTACCAAATGTTTAAGAGAACAGATTGACTGTTCATCACTTTCAGCTGTGTGTTGAGGCGGATTTTTCAGAGGTTTTAATGTTTACTTGGTCGGAAAATACTAAAGGTAACACAGCTTGTGTGTTGTTGTGTCTGACTGTTACTTTTATTTACTTCAAATGCAAAAGAACAAATGTCTGGTTTTATCTAGCTTCAAACCATTTCTTCATTGCAAGGAAAAGAAAGGAGTAAAGACAATGTAGTTTGATATTAAATGCAAAGAGCTGCAGCAGTCATGATTTTCCATTAATTATACTCATTTTGTTGCTTATTTATTAAATCTCTGGTTTAAATGTTGAGATAAATCCACCTGTACAGCTGCCAGCAGATGTTCAATGCTTTGTTGCATGTTTTTTTTATTTATTTTTTTTTTAACTTAAAAATACCTCAGCTGTAAAGTTAAACAAGTACAAAAGGTATTGTGAAACATTAAAATGCTTGTTATTGATATCTTTGTTTTTGTCAACGTTAAGGGACCAAAAATAAGTTATTTTATTCATTGTGTATATTTTTAAATTAATAATTGGCTGTCAGAATTTTTTTCTGCCAAATATCATAATCATCCTCAAAAATCCATATTGACAGAGTCCTTATTTTTGTAAATACATTGACACCCTTTCATTAAAGGCTGAATTTATATCAGTCACTCAAATAACTGGAGACTAAAAGAAAGGAATCATAACTAAAATTTAGCTTAATTTTCATTTCAACATTTTTTCTTTTCTTTTCCATAAGATATTGGCAAATCCAAAAAAGAACAACAGAAAATATCCTCCAGAGTTACAACAACAACTACACAACCATTGTAGTCCATTTCATGTAATTTAGCGATATAGGACATCGTTGTTTTTTCATTTAAATGAGTTGAATTAAAAACAAAAAACAAATCGGTCCTGGACAAATTAGAGCATTTTTCTGATGAACAGTGGGACTAAATACCTGTCAACAGGTGCTAAAGTTTGACTGAGAGGAACAGAAAACACCTGACTGGAGTGTAAACATTGGAGGATTGTTCAACTAAATTAGTGTTCTAACATATTATTTTATCTTATTTGTTTGTTTTAAGAAAAATTAATTGAATCAGAATTAGACAATGATTATTTTTATACTTTTTTATTTAATATTTTGTCAATTTCAGCTTTAATTTCACAGCTGAACACAAAAAATATACCAAATGAAAAGTTAAATACTTGTGAAATAATTTTAAAACTCTTACTGGCCTGTTGCAGCCATACATGCCTTCTCACTCCCTCATGTCAGCGTGTCAGTCATTGTTTGTTGTTCCAAGGCATCAAAGCAAACTGTTTTAGCTCCACAGCTATTGATCGAGTTTCCCCAGCACATCAGACAGGCTGTTTTTACATCTGGTTTGAAAACGCATCTTTATTCTTGTGCTTTTAACCCCAAGAGAAGCGGTGACAGCCGCTGCGGGTTTTACTTGTTTTTGTTTTTCAGTCTTTAAAAGTTTTCCTTTTTTTTTTTTTTTTTTGTTTTGTAAATTTGGCTTTAAATATGGTCTAAGTATTGATGTTTTCCTTTATTTTTTCAATGCTCTATTTTATTTAGTTTTATTTGTTATTTTCTGCAGCACTTTGGTATGTTTCTTTGGTTTTTAAAGTGTTTTATAAATAAAGTTTGTAAGGTATGCATCAAAGACTAAATCCTGGCAGACATGCATCTGTACTCACTCAGCACATGGCTAATGGGTTCTGACAAAATGAAAAAATATAACAAACAGTCAGTTAAATGTCCATTGGTACAGTAAAGATGATATGGGATGAAATAATAGTGTGAAGATGCTGGGGGTTAGAGTTGAGGGCGAGCCGCCAGGAACACTGGAGCTTATAGGTCTCGCAGTCTCCGATGCAGTTGATCAATCACAGCAACCTGCAACAGCAGAGAAAGATCAGAACACGGGTCACAAACATCAAAATAACTGAAGAAATGTGACTTCATGCGAAGCGTCTTGTATACCAGACACTGTTTTTATGTGATCAGCTGTTTCTCTGAACTCGGCTCTGAACTCCAGCCCCCCCCTTCCTCCCCTTGTGGCATGTTTTAGTGCTTCGACAGTTTGATGCCTTGAAAAGCTGGAAGTTGTCCTTCTCCTGTCAGTCAGACGCTGGAAATAACCTCCCTTTGTTTCCCAGCTGGAGAACCAGGACTCTGTTCTCTCCCTGCTGAGGCAGACCGAGTCCGAGTTGAGCCTTATGATGCTGGACGCCATGCGCACCCAGGAGGACCCGCTGCAGAGGCAGCGCCTCCTGGTGGAGGAGGAGCGACTCAAGTACCTGAACCAGGAGGAGCTGCTCATCCAGCAGCTGCAGTGAGTTCAGAGCTTGTGTTTAGTCTTGTGGACATGTTGCATGAATGTAGTGATTCTGTCCAGTTTAAAGACTTTAACATGCAGGTGATCTGTTACAGCTGCATTTTAACTGTTTTATGTATTTACACAAATCTGCTTCACCTCATTTTATCACATAATTGTACATGAGCACATGTGTGTTTTGGTGTGTTTGGATGCTTTTAACTCTGAGGTCTGGGACTAGGGTGCAGATGAAGTACAGATGTGGACATTTACTGTAATTTACTGTACAATTTACAATAATATACAAATAATTTACAGAATTTATTTGTTGCATGTGTGTTTGTGTTGCTGTTTGTGCAGAAAATGTCGGCAGTGATTTTCCGTCATTAGCTGCTGTTCTATGTAAAGCGGGTGTTTCCGGTTTGAAGCCTGAGAAGAGGGTTGTTGTGGTGAACATCAGGCAAGGTGGAGTCATGTTAGCATGTCTGAATGATGCTTGTCCTGCACAGCGACCTGGAGAAGTCGGTGGAGGAGCTGCAGAGGAACTCGTCTGTTAACCACGGGCTGGTGACGGAGCAGGACGTGGAGCAGAAGAGCAAAGAACTGAGGATGCTGGGAGAGACGCTCACTGAGCTTAAAAGTAGGTGCAGCTGTGGTCTGATGGTTTATATTCCTCTGAGCTGTGGCTTGTTTTTACTCCTTCATTCAGCAGCTACCGGCTTCCCCTCTGATCTGCAGCGAATCAGTAACGTTACCTTTATCATGGCCATTCTGCTGCTACTACTCAGCTGCAGCCCTGCGTTGCATAAACACTCAGACGCAGCTCTGCGTTAAGGCTGGAGTTATTAAAGAGATACAGACTCAAATAAGAAAACTTTGATTTTATACATAATTTTTATGAAGAAAATCTGCAATTTTTCCACCTGAATCTTTAAATTATTCTAAATAAACATAACACTCAATACATTCTTCGTAGGTGTATGTTATGCATGTTCTGCTCATAATGGAGCCATAATCCTGCTTGTTGTTTATATTTGTATTCAGTTCTTACTGCAGGATGATTTACTAGTTTTACTTTTACTTGACTAGATGAGAGTTGATCCTACAAACTCTGTGGCTCAGAGAGAATGTGTTAATTACTAAGTGTGTAAAGGTGCTTTAGTGCTGCAGTTTCAGGTCATGGTTCAGCACCAGAACTGCTTAACTACCACACCACCGTCCTTTTAATTAATGTTATGCAGAATAACAGATGAATATTTATGAGTCCTCTTGTACTCTACTTGCTGTTCATGAAGTTTCAGTTTTGGCCTCTTGTCCTGCTGCTGCGACCTTTGCACTTCGCTCTGTACTCTGAATATTAATGGGTGATTGTAAAGCTCTGGGGGGCTCATTATAGTGCGGCGCGAACACTCGTAGATGGAGTGTCCCGTGGATCCTACATGGAAACGCCGTGCTGAGAGCACAGTGAGAGGAGAAGAGAATTAAGCATGTTGTCATTGTTTCCCAGCGAGGATGAAGAGTTCATTGTAGTTCCCAAAGGGTTCGTGGACTGGGGGGGGGGGGGGGGGGGGGGGGTTATGGGCCTCACTTCCTCCTGACCTCCACAATATAGACTCATTTTCACTCCTCAAACTCTGCTGCTCTGTTTGTTTTCTCTGCCTGTATTTTACAAGTCTCCGAGTTTTTATGTATTGTTTGCTGGAAAGAGGACTTGTTTTTCATGAAAAATGCCTAGAAATTAAACGTATTATTACTATTATCACCATTATTATTATTATTACTATTATTATGATCATTCTTCTTCTTATTACTATAATATTATTATTATTATTATTATTATTATTATTATTAGTAGTAGTAGTAGTAGTAGTAGTAATAGTAGTAGTAGTAACTGTTGTTATCATAGCTTTTGATGGGATGCAGCTGCAAGACTTTGTAGTTTTAATGTGTGGTTATTAAATGAGACATGGGGTAGACTGTAAGTCATAAAAAGTAGCTTTATGAATGAAACTCAGATGATTATTTCTGTAACTAAGAAACGTCATGAAGTGAAAACTCCATCTGATGGATTGGAGAGGAGTCTGAAGATGAGCTGAAGAGATCCGAGTTGGAATGCCAAACTTTCTCCAAATACTTAATAGAATAATTTCTAGAGTTTCATATCCCTTGTAAAAAAAAAAAAAAAAAAAAAAAAAGCAGAAGTGGGTTCAGGATGGACCCCTGTTGTACCCCGTTTCTGATGATTTAAATGTGTCTTCACTCCATTGATGATGATGATGATGATGAAGTGTTTTACTGGATGTTATCTATTAAAATCTGAGTCATTGTTGTAAAATTCACCTTTACAACAGTAACTTCCTGTTGTCTCACTTTAACCTCCTCCACCATCCGCTTTACCTCCATTATTCTCCACCCTCCATTCATCCCCTTCTCCTTCCCCCGACACATGCACCCGTATCTTCCTCTCCAACTCAGATCAGTTCCCCAGCCTGCAGAGCAAGATGAGGGTGGTGCTGAGGGTGGAGGTGGAGGCTGTCAAGTTCCTGAAAGAGGAGCCTCACCGCCTGGAAGCTCTGCTTAAGCGCTGCAACACCATGACTGATGCGCTCAGCATGCTCCGCAGGTACTCGAATCAAACGCCCCTCAGTTTTATCAGATAACAGCTCATGTTGGAGTTAAACCCGGCTGACTCATGCAACTCATCCACAGCTCTGTTTGCAGCTTTTCTGCACTGAACGTCCTCGTTTTAGGCTTAAAACTATCAGTTCAAAGCGATAATGTTGTTTACATACCTCCGCATTTACTCAAATCCACCTTCTTCATACTTCAGATAAATAAGTGACATTTTACCGTCATTATTTATTCAAAACTAGGTAAAAATACTGAAGCTGTGTTTAAAACAGCCTGTAGAAGCTGGAATAACCTGAAGGATAATTTTCAATGTAAGTTATTATCAGTCTCGCTTGTCTGCGGAGGACTACAGGTCTGTTTTCTGACAACGTTGCTCTCTGATGGTCCCATCGCAACGCTTCCATCAGGACCAAAACCATGATTTTCTTTTCAGTCATTCTGTGGTGGATTTGCATCTGTTGTGATCTTGTGTCCTGACGACTCTCCAATCAGCAGATTTAGAACACGTGGGGAAATAGTCCCTTTAGTCACCTGAAAATCAGAGAATAATCAGGTTTTTTCACATATGAAATGTTTCCAGGCTGGTGAAGATGAAAACACTTGTGTTATGCTGAGAACTTGTTGTTCATCAAGGAGATGCAGCTGGACAGGCTCAATCTATCGGCGCTTTAGTCATTGCTGACTTGTGTATCAGCTTCAAATGGGTCCAGCGTTCTCTGGAGTTTTTATTAACATCAACTCTTTAAAATCCGAACCTCAGGAATATTTAGAACAACTCGACGCATTTAAACCGTCTTTTTTCAATCACCAGGACATTTCAGACAGTTATTTAGAGAGGTGACGGTGACGTTCGCTTAAGCAAGCCGACAGGATCCACAGCTGAAGCGAGCTGATGTGTAAAACTGTAGAATCTGCAGGTTGCATGAAGATGAATCGCTCTGTTAAACGTTTTGCTGTTTCTAAAATGGCTGTTCGGCCCGACTTTGCCGTACAGAGGGGTTGTTTCTTCCCTCTAAGCCAGGGCTGCTGAAGTCCAGTCTCCAGGTCTGCTATCCTGCATTCCTTCTCCATCATGCCTGAATCACATGAACGTCCTGTTAGCAGAGCTGAATGACGTTTCTTAGACAGACCGGACTCTGTCTGACCTGGTCGAAGCTGCAGCTGCATATAAAACACACTTTTACATATCAGCACCTGTAAAAACTCAGGAATGACTTCTCTTTCCTTGAAAAGACGTCCTGTAGCTGCAGACAAGATTAGGTTTTAGATTCACATTTCTGAAATGTAATTTATTACAGAGTTATTGAAACTGATTTATAAATGTAACAAATTAAAAGCAACCTGTTGGTTCAGAAGTAATGAGATAAAGTCTGAGATGAGTGCAGGACGTAGCAGACTGGAGCCGTAGACGCTGCTTCCCCTTGTTTCTACCATTATTCCTATGATCATCTCAACAAGACTTTAAAATGTTCCTCATCGACTGGCAGAGCAGCACCCGAGACTGACAGCAGGAATCATGAATGCACCAAACTTTAATCACCGTTTTCATCTGTTTTGTCTGGTTTGTTCATTACTTAACACAAACCGAACATCTGTTTTCACAGAAGAAGCAACTTTTTCTGCTCTCACACAGAAACATTCAGGTTTTTACACAACAGAGGGATGCAAATAACTGCAGCAAAAACAAGCTCACATTAAGCAAGATTGTTGAAACTTTGTGCAGAATAACTGCGAATAAATTCCCAAACCTTTCCAAGCCCGACCCTGGAGGAATTTGGATGAAATTTCTTAATCCTGAAGTCGGCATTTTGCCATGTTTCAAAACTTTTTATATATTTACAGTTTCTCACTGCAATGTCAAAATGATCACAGTGCAAAACATCTCGACCGGGGGGGCAGAAGACAAACACACGGTTTCTACCATAAAATAACACGAAAAGTCCCAGAAACTACGACGCAAACGGCGTCGAAAGCATAAACGAAACCAGAAAACTCTGTAAACTGTTTTTACTGTAAATCCTAAACGAACTTTGCTTGTTGGTCGTAAACACCACACATCTTCGGCCATATCACACTTCCTCACACTTTTAGTTGTATTTATGTGTTTTTAAAGCTGTGGGAAAAGTCACGAGTCTCCATGTTCAGCAGGAAATCCAGATTATTTCTCTGACAGTCATGCAGCTTGGAGGTGTCCTGTGTGTATTGTAGACTTTCGATTCCTGTATGTTGGCCCAGGCAAGTGACTGAAGGTGTGTGGAAGGGCCCTGACGACCTCTCCAACCCGCCCCAGAAGAAAGCAGAGGATCCGAGTCGCAGCTCTGACCTGGACATCCTGAACAGTCCTCCTCTCAGCCTCTCCGACCTGAGCTCCAGTTCCGGCCTGGCCAACTGGATGTCTGCCGGAGACGCAGACTCCTCTGGTCCCGAGCAGGACATCCCGTCCTCCATGACCTTCAGAAACCGCCTTCTGGATGACCTGCCGAGTCGGCGTCCGGCTGACAAGTCCGTGTCTGCTGAAGTTAGACTGGTAATCGGCACAAACCTGTTCAGATTTTAGATAAAAGCTTTTCGTTCTGCTGGAAACCCCGTACATCATATGTTCCATTTCAGATTAGAATCTGTGCTGTACTCCTCCGCAGCATCTTATTTCTCCACATCTGTGTGCGTGTCAGGCGGCTGAGCGGGACTGGGAGGAGAAGCGGGCCAGTTTGACCCAGTTCAGCGCTCAGGACATCAATCGCCTGCTGGAGGAGACCCAGGCTGAGCTGATGAAGGCCATCCCAGACCTCGACTTCGCTGCCAAGCACATAAACAAACCAGCTGTTCCCCCCAAGCCCCAGATCACCATCCCAGTAGCCTCTACCACAGCTACTGGTCCTGCAGCTGGAAGCACTGGGACCACAGCCACCACAACCACCAGCACACCCAGCGGGGACCAGCAGCCTGGCAAGGTGCAGCTGGCTGCCCAGAAGCTGAACAGCATGGAGGGGGCTGCTTCTCATCGGGGGTCGGGTGAGTGCTCCACGTTTTGTTCTCATGCAGGAAAGTTCCATTTCAGGTGATTAAACATGTGACTGGTTCTACTGGTGCAGTGGACCTGAGCGTAGCCAGGTACAGGACGGAAAAACCCTCCAAGTCTCCGCCTCCGCCCCCACCTCGGCGAAGCTTCCCTTCCGCACACGGCCTCACCACCAACCGCACCGGCGAAGTCGTCATCACCACCAAGAACCTGAAGGTGAGAGGTCCGGGAGGATGTGATGCGTCGGCGCGGTGTCGGCGCGGCATCGTCATGCCGTGTTAAAGCTGCCAGATTTCCTTCCTCTCAGCCAGGATGAAGGCTGGAATCTGATGACAGGAAGCATTCCGTTCAGCCTGTCTCCGTTTTGCCTCCGTAGATGGAGGAAGATGGTGACGTGCCCAAAACTCTGGTGAAACTGAGGCGGACCCCCTCTGACACGCCCCGACCGGCTTCCACGCCTCCTGTGATCGCAGCTTCGGCCGTTCAGGACGACGACGAGGAGAAGATCGTCGCCGAGCTGCAGGTGAGACGCGACGGTTGTGCGGCTGCAGATTTCTGTTGTTGTGTGTTGTTCTTGTCGTAACGTGTCCTCAACACACGCAGTTATTTCAGAGAACACCTGTAAAACATCCCCCACGTAGTAAAGGACACAACGTCCCACCAAAGGCCGCCACTTCCCGGGTTTTTGGCTCCTCCCACAGAAAGGTAAATGTAAACCATCCTGCATCTGTCTGCCGCCACAAATCTGGAATTTTTCTTCTCCTGCTGGCTTTCCTCTTGTTATTTACTACCATTCACTTCCTGCTTATACTCACAACAACTAACACGAAGGGTGGACACCTGGAACCGGCGGGTAAACACCTGGAACCTGTAGGTAAACACCTGGAACCTGCAGGTGAACAACTGGAACCTGCAGGTGGACACATGGAACCTGCAGGTGAACAACTGGAACCTGCAGGTGGACACATGGAACCGGCGGGTAAACACCTGGAACCGGCGGGTAAACACCTGGAACCGGCGGGTAAACACCTGGAACCTGCGGGTAAACACCTGGAAAATGGCAGGTAAACACCTGGAACCTGCAGGTGGACACCTGGAACCGGCAGGTGGACACATGGAACCGGCGGGTGGACACCTGGAACCTGCGGGTAAACACCTGGAAAATGGCAGGTAAACACCTGGAACCTGCAGGTGGACACCTGGAACCGGCAGGTGGACACATGGAACCTGCAGGTGGACACATGGAACCGGCGGGTAAACACCTGGAACCTGCGGGTAAACACCTGGAAAATGGCAGGTAAACACCTGGAACCTGCAGGTAAATACCTGGAACCAGCAGGTGGACACCTGGTACCTGCAGGTGGACACCTGGAACCTGCAGGTAAACACCTAGAACCTGCAGGTAAACACCTGGAACCTGCAGGTAGACACCTGGAACCGGCAGGTAGACACCTGGAACCGGCAGGTGGACACCTGGAACCTGCAGGTAAACACCTGGAACCTGCAGGTAAACACCTGGAACCTGCAGGTGGACACCTGGAACCTGCAGGTGGACACCTGGAACCTGCAGGTAAACACCTGGAACCTGCAGGTGAACACCTGGAACCTGCAGGTGGACACCTGGAACCTGCAGGTGGACACCTGGAACCTGCAGGTGGACACCTGGAACCTGCAGGTAAACACCTGGAACCTACAGGTTGACACCTGGAACCTGTAGGTAAACACCTGGAAGCGGCAGGTAAACACCTGGAACCGGCAGGTAAACACCTGGAACCTGCAGGTAAACACCTGGAACCTGTAGGTATACACCTGGAACCTGCGGGTGGACACCTGGAACCTGCGGGTGGACACCTGGAACCTGCGGGTGGACACCTGGAACCTGCGGGTGGACACCTGGAACCTGCGGGTAAACCTGGAACCTGCAGGTAAATACCTGGAAACTGCCGGTAAACACCTGGAACCTGCAGGTTGATGCCTAGAACCTGCAGGTAAATACCTGGAACCTGCAGGTTGACACCTGGAACCGGCAGGTAGACACCTGGAACCGGCAGGGAAACACCTGGAACCGGCAGGTAAACACCTGGGACCTGCAGGTAAACACCTGGAACCTGCAGGTGGACACCTGGAACCTGCAGGTGGACACCTGGAACCACCAGGTAGACACCTGGAACCTGCGGGTAAACACCTGGAACCTGCGGGTAAACACCTGGAACCTGCAGGTAAACACCTGGAACCTGCAGGTAAATACCTGGAACCGGCAGGTAAATACCTGGAACCGGCAGGTAAACACCTGGAACCTGCAGGTAAATACCTGGAACCTGCAGGTAAACACCTGGAACCTGCGGGTGGACACCTGGAACCTGCGGGTTGACACCTGGAACCTGCGGGTGGACACCTGGAACCTGTAGGTAAACACCTGGAACCTGTAGGTAAACACCTGGAAAATGGCGGGTAAACACCTGGAAAATGGCGGGTAAACACCTGGAACCTGCAGGTAGACACCTGGAACCTGCAGGTGGACACCTGGAACCTGCAGGTAGACACCTGGAACCTGCAGGTGGACACCTGGAACCTGCAGGTAGACACCTGGAACCTGCAGGTAGACACCTGGAAAATGGCGGGTAAACACCTGGAAAATGGCGGGTAAACACCTGGAAAATGGCGGGTAAACACCTGGAACCTGCAGGTAGACACCTGGAACCTGCAGGTGGACACCTGGAACCTGCAGGTAGACACGTAGAACCTGCAGGTTGACACCTGGAACCTGCAGGTGGACACCTAGAACCTGCGGGTAAACACCTGGAACCTGCTGGTAAACACCTGGAACCTGCAGGTTGACACCTGGAACCAGCAGGTAAACACCTGGAACCTGCAGGGGGACACCTGGAACCTGTAGGTAAACACCTGGAACCTGCAGGTAAACACCTGGAACCTGCAGGTAAACCTGGAACCTGCAGGGGGACACCTGGAACCTGCAGGTGGACACCTGGAACCGGCAGGTGGACACCTGGAACCGGCAGGTGGACACCTGGAACCGGCGGGTAAACACCTGGAACCGGCAGGTAAACACCTGGAACCGGCAGGTGGACACCTGGAACCTGCAGGTGGACACCTAGAACCTTACGGGTAAACACCTGGAACCTGCTGGTAAACACCTGGAACCTGCGGGTAAACACCTGGAACCGGCAGGTAAACACCTGGAACCGGCAGGTAAACACCTGGAACCTGCAGGTAAACACCTGGAACCTGCAGGTGGACACCTAGAACCTGCTGGTAAACACCTGGAACCTGCGGGTAAACACCTGGAACCGGCAGGTAGACACCTGGAACCTGCAGGTAAACACCTGGAACCTGCAGGTGGACACCTAGAACCTTACGGGTAAACACCTGGAACCTGCGGGTAAACACCTGGAACCGGCAGGTTGACACCTGGAACCTGCAGGTAAACATAAAAACCCTCTATTTGTCCAGCAGAATCATCATACTTGGAGGAAAAGACCTGCTGGTTTGTCTTTCTGGGGAAAATCAAAAGAAAATCCAGTTTAAACCTTCTGAGATGAATGAGATTTATTCAAGTTGCTCATTAGAAGAATGGAGGACAGAAGGTTTGCTAAAGGAGACGTGGAAGCGAAACATCTGTTTTGTCATTTATTAGCTGATATTTAGTCATCATCATTTCCACCAATCAGATTTAACCCTGAAAAGTCGCCGCCAACCCAGAGAGCATCGTCTCAGGAACGGTAGTCTGTAACCGTGAGGTGGTGGTATCTGACCCTCCAGCTGGTCTACGGAGGTTTTCTATCCGACCTGGAGGTTTACGATGGCGCCCAGCACGTCATGTTTATTCCATGACGATGCTGTTTGTGAGAGGATGAGAAAAAGCTGAGTCGTCTGTGCTGTTGCTACAAGCTAGCACAACAGGGCTAGCAGCTCCCACTGAGCCGGTTCTGTTAGAACCACAACCGTAACAGGTTCTGATCCAGTTCTTCCATAACTGCTTATGTAGCTGCCAGGATTCTGGAGGAACCAGCTCCACCTCGGACATCTGTGGCGTAGCAGCTTTGTGAATCTGGATCTTCCCATCACATTCGCGGCCGCTGAGCTGCTGTCTGTCATTCAGTAGCCCCGCCCATTTTCCAAGCCCCCACCTTTTTAGTAGTGGGCGGAGTTATGCATAAAGTGGGTGGTGTACTTATATTTTAATGCTGTCTACACATGTAGCTGGGTGTTTCTCCCCGTCTTACAGACACATCCGTCCACACGGAGCCACGTTGGTGCGTCCATGCTGTTCCTGAGGGGAAACACAATATCTGCTTATATTTGATGGGAAGTTTTTGAAAGAAAAATATTTAATGTTGTAAATCTGCGTTTTCAGGACAAATGGCAGAAAAACGTCTTTATTTTTCTGCTGCGTGTGGACAAGCTGATGTTTCTCCATTATAGACTGAAAGGTCTTTGGCCTGAAGAGACCCACGTATAGCAGCAGATCTCACAATGAAACGCCAAACGACCGTTCAAAGCCAGGACGCTCTGACCAACATCAGTGGCTTCAGTCTGAAACAAACAGATAAAAACATAAAGACATATTTCGGCCTCTTGCCTGCAGCGATGACGTGGTCTCCGTCTGTTGGGTCGGCCTGACCAGAGCTGCTGCTTGTAAACATGCAGCTTCTTCAGGGCTGTGATGTGAAGACTGAAGCTGACGGCTCCGATCAGTCGGTGCTCCTCCTAACAACTCACATCTAGCAAAGTAAAGAGGTCTTGTTTTTTGTTGGATTATCACACGACGCCACCAGGCAGGTAGCTGTCAAAACAATCAGGAGAGATGGAGTGAGGAGGAGGAGGAGGAGGATTGAAGTACAGAGCTGCAGGCAGAAAGCATTTCCTCACGTTGATTTTATAAATTCATCTGTGATGAAGGCAAATCTTCCTGTTGTTGATCATTACAGCTGGATTTCTTCACTTTGTTTATTTACACGTTTAAAGAAAAAGACTGAAATGATATCAGGCTGGAAGATGAGAAAGGAGTCAGGTTAGCAGGTAAAAACCTCCCAGCAGCAGGTGGAAATGCATCTGACAGCGAGGGATTGTTGGCACATCAAAGAAGTGAAGGAAGAAAACAAACATGAACAAAGCGAAGCAGCAAACTGAGCTGAAAACATCCTGCTCCACCTGAACTTATGTTTGCTTTGGTTCCTTTCCTGAACCAGATGTGACCAAATCCTCATTTTCCTAAATCAGATAAAACTGCTCATTTCTGTCAAAACATTTTCTGCTCAGATGCTCCATTTTCTCCATTCTTCCGAGCATCTTTCCGGTTTCCAGCGGCGATCTGGGGGAGGAAGCCATTTCTCTGGCTTCATATTCACTGGAAGTGGTAAAACGCTGCAGGAATTGTAGTACAGCTGTGTTTTCCATGTAGTATTTGTATGCAGATAAGTCAGAGGCTACCACAGTTTCAGAAGTATTTTGGGGGGGAATTAGTGGTGGGTTGTACGGCGTCTTCTTCTCCTCTTCTTAAATATCTGGAACGACATCACCGACAGTGCAGCTAATGAACACTCATTAAATAAAACGTAACGGACGTCTGGCTCCATCCTGCTGTAAGAGGATCCACCAGCTCACCCATGACCACAGCAGGCACCGCCACTGGAACCATCTCAGCATGCCAGGATCCCCACCGCAGCCATAGGGCTGCAGTGCAGGACCCCCCCAAAGCCATCCAGCTGCAGACCTGCAGATCAAATGATCAGATTTCAGGATGATGGAAATGTCCGACATGCTGAAATCATCCCAACAAAGTGATTTTATGTCAACCTGCCGACTCAGTTGTCTGTACTGACAGCAGACGCTTCAGGTGTGTGTGTGTGTGTGTGTGTGTGTGTGTGTGTGTGTGTGTGTGTGTGAATCTGATTTGTCATCAATGTCCTGTATTCACTGCGTCCAGCTGTTTATCCGGGCTGGTCGTCACTTCACACTCTCTGCTGACAGTTTGATGCATCACGGTCTCTCTGCTCCCACAGAACAGCAGCAACTCTCCGGGACCGACTAAGGGTCCGACTGTCGCGGCCCGGCTGAAACACCTGCAGCAGGGCAGCCTGGAGCGGCCCAAGACCCGCAAGCAGAAAGAGGATTTCACTAAAGTCCAGGGCCAGCAGCAGGTATTCCACTTCTAAAAGCGCTTGGCTCGCCTCTGCTTCTCCTCTCTGCTGTCACTCCAACGGAAGCTCCGCCCCCCCGCAGCTTCTGCCGGATGATAAACTGCAGACACGATGAGGGAGCTTCCTGCAGAATATTTCTACCAGTTCTTGATGTGTGTTTTAACATTGGAGTTACTGGATCACACCTAGCGTACTTAGACATCAAGTTTTTTTGTCGTACGAGTCTGTTGATGTTTTGGTTTCCCGAGGAAGACCTCGGTGATGCTTGTGGCTAAAAAAAACTAGCTTTATTAGCGATCCGATCCGTTCAGAGACGACCTTTGCTTCTGTTGTGCAACATGGACTTAAAGCCACGGATTGACTTTGTGTCGAACTTCCAAGCAATGATGTTTCACCGTGATCCGATCATGTTTCCTCTCACTGAAGCCCTCCTCATCTCTGTCTGATCATCCAGTAATTACAGCACGCTGCTCTTCCTCATCCCTCATCCTCCCACATGCAGGTTAGCGGGCAGCATTCCAGCCGAAAGGCCGGTCCGTTAAGCTAGCTCACTTGCCTTTTATAATGCTACAACCTAATATGCAAGACGATGAGGTCAGAATCAGAATCAGAATCAGAATAAATTTTATTGCCATTGTCAGTGAGTTACAAAATTCACAAACTAGGAACTTGCTTTGATGCTAATGTGCAACATATAACATTAATAAAGTAATAGTATAAAAGAAAGAATATTAGTTATGAAAAAAAAATACTTTAAAAATGTAATATAAAATAAAAGGGCATACAAAGGAAATAAGTATATCAAGTTAAAAAAAAAAAAAAAGTGCAAGTAGAAAGATGATACTAGTATGAGAAATAAAGTGACAGGTGTAAAGTGACCATGTGATGAGTCCAATGTTTTATAAAGTGTTCATGAGTCCAACAGAGGGAAAGAAACTGTTCTCCTGCCCGAGGGGAGTGGTTCAAAAAGTCTGTGTCCAGGGTGAGAAGGGTCAGCTGCTATCCGACCTGCACGCCCCCGAGTCCTGGAGAGATGGAAGGCTGCAGCCAATCACCTTCTCAGCAGAGCGCACAATGCGCCGCAGTCTGTGTCTGTCCCCGACCGTGGCTCTAGCGTACCACACGGTGATGGAGGAGGTGAGGATGGACTCAATGATGGCCGTGTAGAACTGCACCATCATCTGGGCCGGCAGCTTGGCTTTCTTCAGCTGCCGAAGAAAGTACATCCTCTGCTGGGCCTTTTTGATCAGGGAGCTGATGGACGGCCCCCACTTCAGGTCCTGTGTGATGGTGGTGCCGAGGAAGCAGATGGAGTCCACAGTGGTGATGGGGGAGTCTGTCAGGACGAGGGGGGGAGAGGGAGCTGTGACTTTCCTGAAGTCCACGATCATCTCCACTGTCTTCTGAGCGTTGAGCTCCAGGTTGTTGCTGCTGCACCAGGACACCAGCCGGTCTACCTCCCTCCTGTAGACAGACTCATCACCGTCAGAGATGAGCCCGATGAGGGTGGTATCATCCGCAAACTTGATCAGTTTAACAGAGTCATGGCTGGAGGTGCAGCAGTTGGTGTACAGGGAGAAGAGAAGGGGAGAAAGTACACAGCCCTGTGGAGATCCTGTGCTGATAGTCCGAGTAGTGGAGACATTCTTCCCCAGCCGCACGCTCTGCCTCCGGTCCGTCAGGGAGTCAGTGATCCACCTGCAGGTAGAGTCGGGCACGTTGAGCTGGGAGAGCTTGTCCTGGAGCAGAGCAGGGAGGATGGTGTTGAATGCAGAGCTGAAGTCCACAAACAGGATCCTAGCGTAGGTTCCCGGGGAGTCCAGGTGCTGCAGGATGAAGTGAAGGGCTAGGTTGATGGCATCGTCTACAGACCTGTTGGCTCTGTAGGCGAACTGCAGAGGGTCCAGGAGGGGGGAGGTGAAGGACTTGAGATGAGAGAGGACCAGGCGCTCAAATGACTTCATGACTACAGACGTCAACGCCACAGGCCTGTAGTCATTAAGTCCAGTGATACGGGGCTTCTTGGGGACAGGGACGATGGTGGACAGCTTGAAGCAGGCTGGAACATGGCAGGACTCCAGGGAGATGTTAAAAATGTCCGTGAAGACCGGAGACAGTTCGCCTGCACAGTGTCTCAGGGTGGCGGGGGAGACACCATCTGGGCCCGGAGCTTTCCATGGGTTTTGCTTACGGAAAAGCTTGAGCACATCCTCTTCTGTCACCGAGAAGGCAGTGGAGGGGGAGGGGTGGTCAGAGGGGATTGTACTATCCACAGTGGTGAAGGTGGTGGGGGAGGGGTGTGAAACTTCAAACCTGGCATAAAAGGTGTTAAGATTTTCAGCCAGTTGTAAGTCATCAGCAGCAAGTTGGGCTCTAGGCTTGTAGTTTGTGATTTGCCTGAGCCCTCTCCAGACAGAGACGGTGTCATTGTCAGAGAACTGCTCCTTCAGACGTTTGTTGTACCGAGATCTCGCCTGCTCCACCTCTCTTGAGAACTGGTACTTAGCGCCCTTGTAGCTCTCTCTATCATTGGCTCTGTAGGCTGCTTCTTTCTCCCTCCTCAGCTGTCTCAGTCTGGGCGTGAACCAGGGCTTGTCATTGTTAAAAGTAACCCTGGTTTTTGTTGGAATAATGCTGTCCTCACAGAATTGTATGTATGACGTCACAGTGTCTGAGTAGTCATCCAAGCTGTCTGTGGCAGCTCTAAACACGTCCCAGTCTGTTGTGTCCAAACACGAGCGAAGCTCCTCCACAGCCTCGCTGGTCCACTTCTTAGAAGTCCTCACTGCAGGTTTAGAGAGCTTCAGCTTCTGTCTGTATGAGGGGATGAGGTGGAGGACGAGTTAGCAGGAACAAGGAGGCTTGAAGTGGAGCAGAACCTGAAAGCAAAGGAAGGCAGAAGCTCATCTGTTTCTACGTCTGATTCCACTTTTTTACCCTCCAGAATAAAACCTGCCCTCACTGCTTCCCTTTAGCTTATTTCACCCTCAGTTTAGCTTCATATTTGGTGTAAAAACGCCTTTAACAGCATCCTGGATGAGACTTTCAGATCCGACGTCTCGTATGAGCAAAAGCCCAAAAACCCGGAGACGAGAAAATGTGACAAAATGGCCTCTAGAAGCGGCGGAGGAGAAAGCCTGCTGTGATAGACGGTGACAGTCACCGATCGATGCTGTAACAGCTGACCAACGGCATCCTGTCAGATGTGCAGCTCCTTCTCTCTTTCTCGGAGGTGAAAGCTGCAACATGTGCAGAACATCTGGCTCGTCTGAGTCCAGCTGCGTTAGTGGAGGTGTTAGCCTCTAAGATAACATACGTAGGTGTCCCCCACCCAATGATATTCCCCGCTACAAAGCAGGAACACTTTAATTCCCCTGATTAAAATCTCTTCATTCATGCTTTTATTTTGACAGGCTGGATAAAAATCCCTCTTTTTGATACATATAGGCTTTTTTTTTATTAAGATCTGGCAACCCCGTCCCCAGTATGCAGAAAGCTGATTAATTTTTTTCATAAACTCGCTCGACACGTCGGATTATTCGATCGGATTGTCGTTAGTTATGTTTCAGCTTCCACCTCCAGACCGTCCAATCAGAGCATCGTAGACCATCCAATCAGAGCATCGTAGACCGTCCAATCGGAGCATCGTAGACCATCCAATCGGAGTATCGTAGACCGTCCAATCGGAGCATCGTAGACCGTCCAGTCGGAGCATCGTAGACCGTCCAATCGGAGCATCGTAGACCATCCAATCGGAGCATCGTAGACCGTCCAATCGGAGCATCGTAGACCATCCAATCGGAGCATCGTAGACCGTCCAATCAAACCATCGTAGACCGTCCAATCAGAGCATCGTAGACCATCCAATCGGAGCATCGTAGACCGTCCAATCAAACCATCGTAGACCGTCCAATCAAACCATCGTAGACCGTCCAATTAGAGCATCGTAGACCGTCCAATTAGAGCATCGTAGACCGTCCAATCAGAGCATCGTAGACCGTCCAATCAGAGCATCGTAGACCGTCCAATCAGAGCATCATAGGCCGTCCAATCAGAGCATCGTAGACCGTCCAATCAGAGCATCGTAGACCGTCCAATTAGAGCATTGTAGGCCGTCCAATCGGAGCATCGTAGGCCATCCAATCGGAGCATTGTAGACCGTCCAATCGGAGCATCGTAGACCATCCAATCGGAGCATCGTAGACCGTCCAATCAGAGCATCGTAGACCGTCCAATCAGAGCATCGTAGACCGTCCAATCAGAGCATCGTAGACCGTCCAATCAGAGCATCGTAGACCGTCCAATCAAACCATCGTAGACCGTCCAATCAGAGCATCGTAGACCGTCCAATCAGAGCATCGTAGACCGTCCAATCGGAGCATCGTAGACCGTCCAATTAGAGCATCATAGGCCGTCCAATCAGAGCAGTAAGTGGTTCCGTGAACAGGAAGTTCTATTCAGCCAGAACTCGAGGAGTTAAACATGGAGCGCCACTCGTCCTCTCTGCTCCTGCATATCCATGACACCCCCCCCCTCTCTTGATCATCTTCGCCACATGTGACCATCTCAGGACCCTGACCCGATGAGAGAAGTTTTGTCCTCTGCTGCTCTAAATATTTCCTCGACTCGTCCCCACATCGTTTCCAACTTTGCTTTTTAATGAGTCGTGATTTTATACCTTCGCCCTGCGATGGCTGGCGACCTGTCCAGGGTGTCAACCCCCCCTCACCCGCAGGCTGCTGGGGCTCCAGCTCCCTGCAACCCTTCATCGATTAAGCGGTTCAGATAATGAATGAAGGATTTTATACCTGCAGTGTGAGTAGCAGGTCTGATGTCACCAAAAACCGTAACACTGTAACATCCATGGTTCTGAAACACACGTCCTTCTGATCAAACTTCATTCATATTTTATTATTTATTCTGTTTTTCTCTCCTGCTGTTGTGGATGCAGCCGCTCCGTTTTAAAGCCTTTTCACTGGATTTACCTAAATATTCTGCTTCAAACAGAAAAGAGAAATGTGAGCAGAGTTAAGTCGTTTCACCGACACGCGCTGCAGGAAAAGTCCAACCTAGCGGTGAACCACTAGTTACGTAGAAACGTTTCCGTCATCGACCTTCCTGCACGCAGCCCCGCCTCCTCCCGACTCGCGGCGTCTGCAGAGGGGAGCGGCGGACCGCCAGGTTTGTTTTTCCTCTCGCTTCATTCATTTGGCTCAGAGAGGAGCTGCAGAGACTCTGCTGCTGCTGCTGGCGGCCAGTTAGAAGAAAGACCTCGTTTCTCCTCTTCCTCCATTCCTCTTCCTCCTTCCTGCTGTCGCTGCTTGAAGAACGGAACTTTTATCTTCCTGTCCTTAATCTCTTTTTTTATTTTTTACTCTCCTCGTTTGGTTTCTTTTCACTTCTCCTCCTCGTTTCCTCTGTCATCCCTCTTCCTCATCCTCAGTTCCTCGCCACAGCCTTTCATCTCCTTGTTTTTCACCTTTTTCTCACCCCCCCACCTCCTCCCCTCTCTTCTTCCTCCTCTGCTGGTTTCCCTGCGTCACACGGAGGAGGAAGAGGAGCTGAATAAAGGCAGATTTTCTGACAGCGGCGCAGCTCTGCATCATTTCTGCCTGTTTGCAGCTCAGCGACAGCCTCTATCATCTACCCACGAGCACGACGACTGTCACGCCGATGCGCCAAAAGCCCCGCCGGCCAATCAGATTGCAGCGTTAGAGCAGGGAGGCAGCGTTCAGCTTCAGTGACTCACAACTCCTCCATGAAAGATTGAACAGAAACTTGAAATACGTTTGTCTGTTAGTAAATTTTGATTTATCTTTTTTCTCCCCCCTCCCTTTCACCGCTTCATGTCTCCATTGAATGTTTTGTTTCCTTCTTTGCTTCAACACCCCCCCCCCCCCCCCCCCCCCCACGCTTGCTTCTCGGGGCAGCGCTGAGCTTTTGTCACCGCTGACACGCCGCTCATTGATCAGCTGGTCATCAGTTCTGCTGATGTTTTCCTTCGCTGCTTTTTCTGACATCTTTTTGGTGTGTGAGCCCGACTTTTCGTTCTGCCCCTCCCCTCCCCCCCCTCGCTTTGCCTTTTGTCATTCTCTGCTTCTCAGGTCTCATCTGGACTAATTACGTGAGGAGTGGGTACTCGGATCACTCTGGTTTCGGACTTCTAATTCCATTTTCAGACCTCGAAGGTGTGAGATTTTGTCTATGACTCTATCAGCTAGAGGTCACTAAATTGGGGAGCAACTGGGGGGGTGACAGTTGTCCAAAAAGGTTGACACCCCCCCCACCCCCCCATCCATCACTCTCTTGTAGCAGCTGTCACCTCTAACATGTGAATCCATCTTCTACCACAACTAACAACCAAACAGTATCTGTGTCCCAGTTTCACAGCAGCTTCAGGCAGAAATGCTGAATAATGAGATTTTTTTAAATAAATAAAACCGTAAATATGAGCTGCTGGAACGAAGAAGATGTAGAGATGTTTTCAAGATCTCCGCAGCAACGTCGACTTCTGCACAAACCTGGGAATGACCCACTGATTTAACCCGGGTGCGTTGAAGCAGGAAGCCTCTAAAACCTTCAGACTAACTGTTGCCATGGCGATCGATACCTAAAGATCCTTTAAAACCTGCAGAATGATGAAGAGTAAAGTTTTCTCAGCTGAGAGCATCGACTCTTCCGATCACCTGATGAAACTGAAGGAACGATCACAGATCTGCAGCCAGTAGAACACAAACCTGCGTTTAATCGTGTTTGCAGGGTTCTGATGCTCTGAATGCAGAACCAGAAACGTGTGGAAATAATACGTAAATAATTTAACCAAACGTCTCCGTCGTATGCATGAGGAGAGTCGCCACGACCAGTCTCAGGACGTCAGGATGCAAGTCAGTTGTTTTCTACAGCCCTTAATGCAGTTAGGGGTTGCAGGGAAGCTGGACCTGGGCAGGTCACCGGTCCATCACCGGTCCAGCACAGAGACAAACCACCACTCACTCACTGCTAGAGACGCTTTAGAGCAGGGGTGCCCAAAATCAGCCCGCCAGCACTTTGCTTTTGCCTCACTAGTGGTTGTTTATATCAATACCCCACAGAGCTGATGAAAAGACAGTAACAAGTGTCATGAACCTCGATAGGTCCAGACTCAGAGGGTCTGACTCACCTCGACGACATCCTCACCTTGTCAGTGAGCCAGGTGCAACCCATCATGGAGAGACTGGAGATGTCCACAGACCAACTTCATGTGTCTCACTAAGTATCGGCACCTTGCCTTGTTCCACACACTGTTTCTTCTTGCTGACATGTTGCAGTTTAGCAGCTGTAATTATTGTTTCTTGCCCCTTGAACTGTGGCTTTATTGTTCTTTTGCCACATTGATTTTTTTATGTAACATTTTATTTGCCCAAAAAGCAAAAACACACCGTATTAGCTATTGAACAATAACTAAAATAACTTCATACATTTACTTGTGCTTCATCCTGAAAGCTGAAGTGTTTGGCCCACGGCTCACTGGATCACTTTCAGTTTGGCCCTTCGAGGCCAAAAGTTTGGGCACCCCTGCTTTAGAGTAACCAATGAACACAACATGCGTGTCTTCTGGCCGGTACGCGGAGAGAACCGGCACATAGACGGGGAGAGCATGCAGACTCCTTCAGGAGGACTCCATCAGGATGCGTCTGGTCTGTCTGTCCCGTTCCAGATGGGAGGAGGGAGCAGAAATAGTCTAACCCGCTGAGCTTCTTGCATCCAGACTGCTTTGCATGAATAAAACAATGAAGCTGTGATTTTATATCCACAGCCTCGATTTACAGGCTTTAAGTGCACTTTGTCTGCTCTCCGCGTCAGCGCCGTCTCCGTTCATTATTTACATCCTGCTCATCATCCAACCCACTCAGCGGGATCTCAGACGTTTAGTTGGAATTTGGGGCAAGTTGAGTTTAAAGTGAATGTTTTAAAATTGATCTACATTCAGTGGAAACTTGAGGAGAATCCGCAGCATCTTTTAGACGTGTCTGGATTTAAACAGATTCAGGTCCGAAGGCACGTCGTCGCCATGGAGAATCTGCTCTGGTTTCCAGCTCGAAGCGCGTGTTCTGTGAGTTATATCAGAAGCAAAGTTTGTTTTTTCACATAAAAGAATGTAATTTCCCCCGTAGAGCCTCTTGTTGCAACAGATAAAGTATTTTCCCTTATTTACATCATTTCAGCCACTAACGGAGCGAGTTGGACGAAATATCTTCAGGCTTTTATCGTCTGTTTCAACTGAACATTTTATGGTTTTTATAGAAACCCAAACAGTGAAACTTCAGCTGGAATATTACAGAGTTCATCTTAAATACGTCGTTGTTTGAATAATAAATGGAGAAATAACTTAGAATAGAATAAATATTTAGCTGCAGGATGAAACACTGACTGATGTAATCCTGAAATCAGGAGCACTGTCTCCGTTTCTGCAGCAGATTTAACTAAATAGGACAGTTTTATCTGGACTGAAGGTCATGTCTTCATCTGGTCTTCATTGTTCTCAGCAGCAGAGTTCATTAAACTGGAAGATTATTTTAACTAAAACCTTAAATATTCTTCACAACAGACCCGATCAGAAAACGTCACGGCCGCAGATCCGGAAACAAAACCGAGCTTTCGGGTTTTACAGGTTTTAAAAACGTTTCACCACCTTCAGAAAATGTCTCTTCAGATTGTTTTCTGTTGGAATTAAAACCAAACGGAGCTGAACTCACGTTTATTTACCTGAACAGGAGAACAGAGATTCTGGCTGAAAGATGTCGAGGAAAACGTTGGAGAAATCTGCAGCTTCTAAGTAAATACAGTCAGAGCTTTTATTGTGAAGGAGTGACGAACTGGAAGCGGAGGATAAAAACAAAGGCAAGATTGTATCAACATAAATAGAACCAGAACACAATCTGCTGTTCTGGCTGCTGGTTTGTCGGCTACTATATAAACCCGCACCGTTTTGGGCCGCATCGGAGGCGACTGGTGCTGGATCCATCCCAGCCTCGTTTCTCCCAACATGGCGGCCAACAAATGGCAGAGCGCTGAAGAGTTGCTGCTTTTTTTGTTTTCCTCACTTTAACAGAAACGTGACAAAGTCGGGTTCATTACTGACACTGAGACGGTGAAATGGTGATATATGTGGAATTTATAGGGTTTAATGAAAGTAGAAAAACATGTTTTCAGTTTCAGGAAGGAGAAAGTAGAATTTCTGGCTCCGTTTGGGGAAATCCTGGGAAGAATCAGAACGACTTGATTATCAGTGTCACATTTTCACATGGATGGGAAATGTGGCGCCACGGTAAGCTAGAACTACGTCGGCAGCTCCATAGAAGCGCACTGACCCTCGGTCTGAGCCGTAGAGTATTAAAGCTAAGAAACGTAGCTGTACCTGTACGTTACAGAGAATTTTACGTTACTGGGAGATTTACGTCAGATGTTCTGGAATCAGAGTTGTATTAGAGCAACTCGAGTCTGGAAACTATTTAAATGAGCTGAAACGTCTCAGAGCAACATCCCTTCTTACATCCCGTCTCTTCTCTGAGCGCTCTTCTGACAGCAAAAGTCAGTCTGATATCAACTCAGCTCATCTCTTCCTCTGTGATTTTCTCTTTGCAGTGATGCATGATCAGAGCAGCCAATGTGTTGATATCCAGTTTCTAGCGTGTGACTCGGCCCTGGAAAGCAAAACGCCGCATTTAGCTGTAAAGTTACACGCAGTTTTGGTTTATAAGTAAACATTTTTTGTCGTACAACTGCCTGACAAAATAAAAGCAGAAAAACACAGAAATAAAAGTATATTTTTTGTGTGAATATCCTCTGTGTTCACTGTTTTCCTAAAGGATGCAACTCTCGCAGCATGTGCAGAGTGAACCAGCCAGTGTCAATCAGATTTTCAGCATTCAGACTGTTTAACTGTGTTTTCTCTGCCGTCGAGCTTGAGTTCAGTCCAAAATGTGAAACTGGGACGCAAATAATGTTTTCCTCGTCAACAACATGTCTATCAAGTTTATCATAAAAGTTAAAAGAAACCTGTACTGTGACCAGTAACCTGGACCAAAACATGGAGAGTGAAACCTTAAACAGCGAACTGACCTGATGCTGGAGGGAATAAAATTAGAGTTTATAGTCGATGCACATATATATATGGAATGTATTTGTAGGCTCAGACGTAGCATATAAGCTAATGCAGAAGTAGAAAAATACCGTTAAAGTTTAACCTGAGCCACTTTACAGATATATTGTATATTATATGATCATTTAGTTTTGTTTTAAAGAGAAACATGTAAAAAAGAAAAAGTGTCATCTATGTTTTATATAATCAAGCTTTTTTTGTATTTTTATACTTGAAGAGGATTCATAAGCATGTAACACATTTATCCTGTAAATTATTATTTTTCTGCGTTAAAGATTTTTTTTATTTTTCCTGCAAACCATGAAACGAACCATGATCACACTTTGTTGTAGAGACCAGGAGGCGCTCGTGACCGACCGGACGGTAAAATGGTGCCACAGCATTTCTGAAAAGCACATGAAAACAATCACCTCACTGACGGGACGCCTCATTCGTAGCTGTTTTACTCTATTATAACCAACGGTGTGCGTACACTGCTCAGATTATACAGTTTAAACTGTTTATCGATGGTTTCTTGATGAATGTGTGATTGTTTAAAATGTTTGTGGATGTTAAATCATGTATATAAACCCAAATCATATATTACAAAATGGATTTTATGTGAAATTTTTATAGGAGAAAAAAAAAAAAAAAAAAAAGACATGGCATGCAAACTGTATACATTCCTGGAAATCTGCACGCTGGCTCAACAGAGGTCTCATTTTCCTGTCAATAATTCTGTGTATACCTGTGAGTGGATGATAGAGTAAACAAAAAGTGTACAGTAACATAGATTTTTGTATTCTGTTCCAACTTCTGTGTGAATAAAGAAAAAACAGCTGTAACATTTATGGAGAGATCTCTGAACGATGTTGTAAATCAACTAAATCGGCGTTCCTTCAGTCTGAAAGTGCTGCTTGCTGTGTGGGATAAGTGTTGTTCGTGATAACTACTCCAGCGTCAGTATACTGTAAACTAAACGGAGCAAAACACGGCACAACTTTGTGTTGGAGGAGGAGAAGTTGCTGCTTCGTGTCAGAAAAATCAACCCGACCGCAGAGGTCGCTGCTTTTGTACATTCCTGTTGTGTTTTTGTGACAATAAAGGTGAACCTCTTATACATCAGCGCAGTCGGCGTCTCATTCGTTTACATTTTTTCATGTCTGATTCTTCTCACGCTGATGTTGAAGTGTGTAATTTTAGATAGATGATGTCCTCCTGATCCAGCGAGACCTGAGGATGAAGGTAAACCATCATCATCATCATCATATTCTGAGCTGCTGGTGGCGGTGGGCGACAGTCATGAGTAAAAACTCTGTTTTAACAGGAAGGAAACCTCCAGGAGAAGCAGGAAGGATGGAATCTACCTGGACCGGTTGGATGTGGAGAGGACAGGAAAGAAGGAGCAAGTCAGGAACTCCTGCAGAGAAACACGAGTTAATGTCGACAGATGTCTCCACATGGAGGGGGGAGGGTCTCGCTGCATCGTGGGACATCCACCAGCAGTCGAAGCTGAGAGTACATTTGCTTATTGACCTCATGTTTGCACAGGAAAGCAACTCCATTGTTAGCATAATTGTTTCCGTACCTGCATCTCCAGTTAGCGGAGATTCCACCTGTAAGCGAAGCGAACACGACAGCTGTTAGTGTTTAGTTCGTTTTGAGATCACAGCGGCGGCATCGCAGACGCTCTCAGGCTCAAACTGCATCCTCTGGTGGGTCAAAGTGAAGGTAAAACTTGAAGTTTTCTCCTTGTCCACTAGTGGCTCCAGAAGGGAGTCGATCCTCACTGAGCCTCATGTTAAAAAGAGAAAAGAACATGTTTACAGCCTGCTACAAAGATATTTCAGGTTTAATAGGTCAGGTTTACCTTTTTAGTCAGCTAAGGTCTTAGCTTCAGCTCGCCTATCCTCCCATCAGTTGGTTAGCTCAGTTAGCTCTTAGCTTTAGCTCGTCTATTCTCCATCAGTTGGTTAGCTCAGTTAGCTCTTAGCTTCAGCTCGCCTATCCTTCATTAGTTGGTTAGCTCAGTTAGCTCTTAGCTTTAGCTCGTCTATTCTCCCATCAGTTGGTTAGCTCAGTTAGCTCTTAGCTTTAGCTCGTCTATTCTCCATCAGTTGGTTAGCTCAGTTAGCTCTTAGCTTCAGCTCGCCTATCCTTCATTAGTTGGTTAGCTCAGTTAGCTCTTAGCTTTAGCTCGTCTATTCTCCATCAGTTGGTTAGCTCAGTTAGCTCTTAGCTTCAGCTCGCCTACCCTCCATCAGTTGGTTAACTCAGTTAACTCTTAGCTTTAGCTCGTCGATCCTCCATCAGTTGGTTATATCAGTTAGCTCTTAGCTTCAGCTCGCCTATCCTCCATCAGTTGGTTAGCTCAGTTAGCTCTTAGCTTTAGCTCGTCTATCCCCCATCAGTTGGTTAGCTCAGTTAGCTCTTAGCTTCAGCTCACCTATCCTCCATCAGTTGGTTAGCTCAGTTAACTCTTAGCTTTAGCTCGTCTATACTCCATCAGTTGGTTAGCTCAGTTAACTCTTAGCTTCAGCTTGCCTATCCTCCATCATTTGGTTAGCTCAGTTAGCTCTTAGCTTCAGTTTGCCTATCCTCCATCAGTTGGTTAGCTCAGTTAGCTCTTAGCTTTAGCTCGCCTATCCTCCATCATTTGGTTAGCTCAGTTAGTTCTTAGCTTTAGCTCGTCTATCTTCCATTAGTTGGTTAGCTCAGTTAGCTCTTAGCTTTAGCTCGCCTATCCTCCATCATTTGGTTAGCTCAGTTAAGTCTTAGCTTTAGCTCGCCTATCCTCCATCAGTTGGTTAGCTCAGTTAACTCTTAGCTTTAGCTCGTCTATCTTCCATCAGTTAGTTAGCTCAGTTAGCTCTTAGCTTCAGTTTGCCTATCCTCCATCAGTTGGTTAGCTCAGTTAGCTCTTAGCTTCAGTTTGCCTATCCTCCATCAGTTGGTTAGCTCAGTTAGTTCTTAGCTTTAGCTCGTCTATCTTCCATTAGTTGGTTAGCTCAGTTAGCTCTTAGCTTTAGCTCGTCTATCCTCCATCAGGTGGATAGCTCAGTTAGGTCTTAGCTTCAGCTCGCCTATCCTCCGTCAGTTGGTTAGCTCAGTTAGCTCTTTGCTACAGGCAGGTGGAGTTTGATGGATGTCAATCCTCCACCTCTACGCTCACAGTCCCCCTCTCAGCTCCATCTCTGTCGATGTTTGTATTTTCCTAGAGAGACGACATACGTAGCACTGCCAAGATGACGCCAGTAGGAATCGCCCATAGAGCTTCAATTCAGCTGTTCAGAAACCTACGGGTGACGTCACGTCTTTATTTATATGCAGTCTGTGGTAAGAACAGACTTTAAAACTTTTCCCCATCGTTGACGGTGGAACCTTACAAACTGTTTGCAACCGTGCCCCCTACTGGTTACTCGCCTACATTCGCTAATGGCGCTTTAAAGACATGTAAAGTGAATTATAGATTCTCAAATTACATTTTCGGCCAAGGTTTATGACGGCATAACTAAAGGGATGGTTAAGGATCCCCTAAGTCAACTCTAACTGTAAAATTTATAACAAAAATATTTGATTTTTCCAGCTACAATCTTGGATTAAATTGTTTTAATTGTATAAACAAAGTGATTACATGTCTGTACAGCTACTGTGATTATCTGAGTTGAAGCAGCCAGCATGCGACACGATGAATGTCTGAGTGCATGAATGAGCATGCACTGAAACCTGAAACACATTCTGGTTTGTTTCTGTCACAGGAGGCTTCCGGAGTTTGTTCCAACAAGTCTGATCATCTTTTAGTTTGTCAGAGTGTTAAAGTCCTGCAGCAGGGATTCCTCCTCATTCAGAGGTTTCCTATGAAGCTATATCTGGAGCTCTAAACATCTCTGATCAGGATTCAGCCTGACAGGAACATGGATGTTTGTGCAAAGTATTGTAAATTCAGATTTAAGTGAAGGATTTACTGAGAAAATTCATCAGCTTTATATCTGTAACCTGGAGTTTGGAGCCGTGATACCTGCGAGCAGCGTCGCCGGATCACCTGGAGGCTGGTTTATCACATCTTCAAGCAGAGGTGAGGAGTCTATAAAGTCATTTAATCCAGATTATAATGTTTCAATAAACACATTATCAGGTTATTTATTATGTTTCTGTCATATAGGAAGTCATTTGGTACAAATCAAACCTTTTGATTTACATGAGAGCAGCTGTCTGAGGAGTAAACACACACACACACACACACTGCAGCAGCTTCAGACTGTTGTTGGTGTGTGTTCACAGATAAATACCACAAATTAACGCCTCTGAGCTGAGCGCTTGTGCTGGTTAAAGCCGAGCTGCGACGACGGGGTCAAGTCATGTTTATGCAGATCAGATGGAGGTTTAATGACTCATCGGGAGGAAGATGAAGGTGCAGCCGTTGCCGCTGACCTCCATTAAAGCCTGATGTGTTGTGTAAACATTACGCAGCTCTGGGTAATGGTTTGAACTGAGTCAGAAACTGGTTCCATTTAAAATGTCAAATTTAATTACGTCTAACTGAGCTGCTGCCGTGAGGTGGGATTCTTCCCTTCGGCCGTATCCACGGAGATATTACGCAACACAGAGACAAAGCTGAACCAAGTCGGAGCATCCTTAAGCTTCCAGGGGAGAGAAGTCGCATCAGCTGGAGGATTTCTGGGTTCATCCTACTCCGAGTCGAAGCAACTGCTGGAAACAGAGAGAGGATGCAGATGCTTCGCTCTGCAGACGAGCTCGCTGCTTCTTTACCTCTGCAGTAAAGGTTTGCTGTGGCGCTCTGCTGCAGACCTGATGAAGTGCATGATGAGCCCCACGCCCTCCCCCTTCCACACACACACACAGTTGACAAATTTGTCAAATGTGTCAGATTTTCACATAACATTAATATTAGACAAACACAACCTGAGTAAATACAGAATGCAGATTTTAAATGATTTATTTGTAAAAGGGAAATGTAAACTAAAAAGCTATAAGTGGCGATGAGTCTTTCACGTTGCTGTGGGGGAGTTTTGTCTTTATCTCCCACACAGGACTTCTTTAACCCGGCCACATTGGAGGCTTTACCAGCCTGAACTCGTCCCAATTCAGCATTTTATCAGGATCCACCTCTGGACTCTGACTCGGCCTCCAGAACCGTCAGTCGTTCAGAGGCGGACTAGCTGCCGTGTCTTGGGTCGTCGTCCTGTTGCAGAACCCAAGTCCGCTTGAGCTGACGAACTGATGGCCGAACGATGTTCTGGTAGACAGTGGAATTCATGGTTCCATCAATCCCAGTAAGTGGTCCAGGTCCTGGAGCAACAGAGCAGCCCCAGACCATCACACTGCCGCCACCATGCTGGATGTTCTGTTTTATCTTTCCAGCAGACACCTGCCACGAAGTTCAACGTTTGTCTGAAGAATATCTTTCCAGAAGCCTCCAGATGTTTCTTTGCAGATCCATCGGTTCATTTTCTACCACTAATCGGGGTGGTGGGCAGCAGCCTCAGCATCGAACTGTGGCCCAGGGAGTCCTGATGCCAGGTGTACATATGGACACTCTTATGTTGGAACATGGTGTTCGTTATGGACAATCCATGACGAGCACAGAAGTCCAATAACAAAACACCATTTGGGTTCAGGAGGGGGGGACCATGCCTCCCAATCACTCCCCTCCAGGTCTCACTGTCATTGCCCACGTGAGCATTGAAGTCCCCCAGCAGAACTATGGAGTCCCCAGAAGGAGCACCCTCCAGCACTCCCTCCAAGGACCCCAGAAAGGGTGGGTACTCTGAACTGCTGTTCGGTGCATAAGCACAGACAACAGTCAGGACCCGTCCCCCCACCCGGAGGCGGAGGGAAACTACCCTTTCATCCACCGGGGTAAACCCCAACGTGCAGGCACCAAGCTGGGGGCTGATGAGAATGCCCACACCTGCTCGGCGCCTCCCACCATGAGCAACTCCAGAGTGGAAGAAGGTCCAGCCCCTCTCGAGGGTTCTGGTTCCAGAGCCCAAGCCATGCGTCGAGGTGAGTCCAACTATATCTAGCCGGAACCGCTCAACCTCGTGCACAAGCTCAGGCTCCTTCCCCACCAGAGAGGTGACGTTCCACGTCCCTAGAGCCAGCTTCTGCAGCCGGGGATCGGACCGCCAGGGTCCCCGCCTCTTGCTGCCGCCCAGCTCACATTGCACCCGACCCCTACGGCTCCTCCCACAGATGGTGAGCCCACGGGAGGCGGGGCCCATGTAACCCTTTCGGGCTGAGCCCGACCGGGCCCCATGGGCGAAGGCCCGGCCACCAGACGCTCGCTCTCGTACCCCGCCTCCCGGTCCCGGTGACCCACGTCGGGCAAGGGAACATTTATGCCAATAGTTGCCATCATAGAGACTCGGTCCCTCCCCTAGACACCTGTTTGTCAGGGGTGACCCTACCAGGGACATAAACCCCCGACAACATAGCTGCTAGGATCTTCGGGACACACAAACCCCTCCACCACGATAAGGTGACGGCTCAGGGAGGAGGTTCTTTACACATGTGAAATTTTTCACATGAAGGTTTGATGAGATTTTTAATCAATAAATAGAAACTTCTTTCTGAATAAACTCAGGTTGTTTGTCTGATCCTGAAATTTATGTGAAATCTGAAACATTTAAGTTGCTGCAGGGGACAGATCCAGGACCGGCGTTGCTGATCTATGTACCTGTTCTACGGCTACGCCTGAGGTAAAGCTGCATGATGATAAACGATTTCTGCATTAACATGATAAAACTGAACCAATACCTTTGTCCAACTAACCAGGAGCGTCTGCTGAGGAGGAAAAGAGAAGGAAGTTCAACAAGTCCAACATATCAGCCCTGAGACTGAAGCCAAACTGGGACCTGGTTCCACAGCGAGGGGTCGGGGAACTGAAGGTTCTGCCTCCCGTTTTACCTTTAGATCCTTCCGGAACCAGCAGTAAACCTGCAGCCTGAAGCTCTGCTGGAGGAACCTGTTTGAGATGCGAGTTAAAGGACAGAACCTGGTCCAGATGATCTCCCAGGTCCTTGGCAGGAAGGCGAAGTAGTCGCATCCGCAGGAACGAAGCGGCTCAGATCCAAGGATTCAGAATGGTGGCAGGAAGTCCATTAATCTATAAACACACTTTAACAATATTGTGAAATTCAGGCAGTTCCTGCCATGCAGGGAGCCGGTGTGCCGCCAGCAGCATATTCAGACTAAAAGACTTAAAATAACTGGGTGGTAAAAGTCTGTTAGATGTTACTGACAGAAAGGAGCTCCGGTCCTCTGATGGCGCTTCAACACAGGCCTCAGATGAAACAGCTGGTGCTCCCGTCTGACCTCTTCCACCCCAAAGCCCCCAGCGGCGGGGGCTCCGGGACTAAACATCCGGTTTCATCAGGTCAGTGATGTCACTATAGACGTGTGGTCTTTACAGAAAGTCCAGAATCTCAGCTGAAAGCTCATAAAAACCATTTCTGTCGCCAGCAAACGCAGCGAAGACAATAAATAAACAAGTAAACAAAGTCCAAAACAAAGAGTAACGTCTGCTGACAACACGTTGCACACATTTCCTCTCATTTTAAACATTCACCAAACCTTTAAAATAAAGCTGAATTTATGCTTCATGTTTGGAAAAATCCTCCGAATTTCTGTTGGAGCTTCGCTGTAAAACTTCCATCCACCGGATTCAACTCAATTCAATTCAACTTTATTTATATAGCGTCAAATCACGGCAATGCCATCTCAAGACGCTTTACAGACAGAGGGGAAAACATAATGAAGGCCAATTCATAACAGCCTATATAAGGAAACCAACAGATTGAGTTGAGTCCAACTCAATCTCCCATCCTGAGCAAGCAGGATCAAACTGTAGTTAGTAAAATGACTGTTTCCCATGAAAACCTGCATGAAATGTTTTATAATCCCAGATTAATCGATTGTTTTTGTCTTAATCCAGCAGAAAATGTTCGATTAGTTCAGTCAACTCCCGCTTTTATGTTTTATTCGCTTAATGATGTTTTATAGTCCAGGATGTTTGCAGTTTTCTCTAGAAATGAAGAAAATCACACATTTGTTGTGATGTCAGACTTTAGACAGAAGCTGCTTGTTGAAAACAAACGCGGCTCCTTCGGGCTGCAGAATCATCTCAGCATCGTTCAGTCGGCCCTCACGCCGATCGACACTAATCAGTGTTAAAGTGCTGCTTCGTCTTCAGCGCGACGAGCCGAAGGCCGCGAGCATCTCCAACCGAGTCAGAGAAACGGAGTAATTACGCGAGCTTGACCTTCATCCTCCTCCTCATCACTGCTGCCACAATCAGTCTACGTTCAGATGAAATAAACTCTCCAGAAAGGTAGATGTTTCATTTTCATCAGTAATATCATCACATCTATAACTATAATAATGTCAGTAAATGAACTTAAAAGGAGAAAAACATGAACGTTTCCTGTGAGGACAAAGAGCGTAAAGTTTTAAACATTTGAACTTTTTATAAACACACAACCTGGTGGTGAGGGGGTGTGAATGTGTTGGTGTGTAAAGGAGGAGGGAATGCAACGTGTCTCTGGGTGGGGGCGTCTCCTAGGGGTGTGGGGGCGGTGGGCCCTTGGTCTGTCTCTCCTTCTCCCGCCCCTCCTCTTCTTTGCCCCCCCCCCACTTTTGCATGTGGTTCGTTGGTGCCTTCTGGGGCCGGTGGCGGCTCCTTTATTGGGGTTGCTGAGGGCCCTGGTTGTTGGGGCAGCTGCCCTTGGCCTGTCCTGGCCTTCGGGGGCCCCGGGAATGGGGGACGTGCCTTGTGCTGCAGGTGGCTCATCTTCTTGAGGGAGGCGCGCTTCCCTCGGGACCTAAATCCCCGGACCCCCCTCCTTCCCTTCTTCCACCACACAGGCAGGGCGTTGGGAGGTGGACACGTTGATCTGGATGGTGAGAGAGGCCATCAAGGTGGTCTCCATCGCTGCACCCAGCATCGGTTCACCTCCCAGTTTTAATTACACTTAGTCAACATAACACAAAAAACACACACTGACAACACATGGACATATTTTGGGGGGCGGGCCATGCAGTGTGCGGTGGGCGGGGCTGCTTTGGTGGTCCCGCTCCCAACATGATGTGGTTACTTCTTCCCAATTTTAATTGCAAACAACACACACTTCACAATCATTCATAAGCTGGGAGGGAGGGGGTGACGATGGGGTCCTGCCACGCCCCTATTTCTGGGGCTGTGCCGGAGGAGTTTGGGCGGGGGAGGGGTGCTGTTCAGGGGGCCTGGGTCTGGGCTGGCCTGGCGGGGGTGGGACTGCTGCTGGCCCTGGGTGGTGCTGGATCGGCTGCATGTGTGGAGTGGTGGGGGGGCATTGACAGGGGTGGGGGGTAGTTGTGGGGCCCTGATCGGGGCCCTCCTATCCCCTGCTCCCCCGGGGGTATCTCACAGGGGAAGTGGTGACTGAATGTTAGGGTGGGGGGGGGATCAGGGTGAAAGAATTTAGGAAAGTGGCCGCTGGGATAGGAGGAAGGGGGGGTGTATGCAGATGGGTGGGGGTGTGTATGTGGGGTTATGTTGGTGGTACAGGGAAGTGATGGGGTGGGTGTACAATGAGGAGTGTGAATGTGGATAGAGGGGTGTAGGGAGGTATGTGTGTGTGTGTGTGTAGAGTGGGGTATGCGTGTATGGAAGAATGGGTGATTATAGAGGGAGCAGGGATGTGTGTGTGAGGGGGTGTGTGTGTATAAAGAACGGGGGTAGGAGAGTGTGAGTTTGAGCGTGTGTAAGAGAATGGGTGGATAGGGTGTGTTTAAGGAGGAAGTGTGGATGCGTGTGGGTGTGTGTGTGTGTGTGCACATGTGTGTGTGTGTGTGTGTGTGCGTGTGTGTGTGTGCGTGTGTGTGTGTGCACATGTGGGTGCGTGGAGGGTCTTGGTGCTCGGGGAGCGCTGCTGGCGCACTGGGGTGCGGCCTGGCTGCCGCTCGGTGGCGGTCTGGGGATCCCGGCCCTCCGTCGGTGTGGGCTGGGCCCTCTGCCTGCGGGGGTGGGGGGTTGCTTCTGGGCTCTTGAGGCCGTGGGGCCCGCGCTCTGTCTGCCCTGGGTGGCCGGTGCCCGGCGGGGCCGGTCCTCGCTGGTCCGGGCCTGCTGGGGCCTGTTCCCCCTGACTGCGGGGGACTCTGGCTGGGACCCCCCTCTGCCTCCTCCTGGGTGGGTGCATGGCTGGCTCCGGGGTGGGGCGGTTGGGGTCTGCGCCTGGGGGTGGCTGCCGATGGCCCGGGTCTCTTGCCTTTGTGTGGGAGGGGTCACACTGGCATGATCACCTTTTCCGGAACACGTTCCACTCTGCATGTTCTGCATGTGACACAGTCACCGAGTCGTCACGCAGTTTTATTCACTAACAGCAGCTGGTTTTCTCATTTCTGCTTGTTTCTCATTTATATTTAACTTTTTACATTCATAGTTTAGTTACTATGATCTAAAGTTGGCTTGTATGTGTATGTATGTGTGTTAATACTGGCGAGTGCGTATATGTTTGTACGTATGTATGTGTGTGTGTGCATAGAGGTGTGTGTGTATATGTATATGTGTACATATGTATATATATATATATATATTATGTGTGTATACGTGTGTGTATATGTATGTGTATTTATGCGTGTGTATGTGTGTGTATGTATACATCTGTAGGTTGTTTTCTTTCTTTTTGTTTTTGGGTTATTAGTTTTTTTTTCTCTCCCTTTATCTCTTTCACTTTTCTTATGAGGTGTTTTTTCTCCTTTCTCTTTCTGTCTTCCGTCTGTCCTCTCTGGTCCAGCAGTACAAACGCTACAATTCAAACAACAATACAAAATAAATATAGAAATAAAATAAAAATTCAGAAAGTCAAGGGGATCATTATATCTATAAAGCTTCCCTTGGCAGAGAAAATTTGCTCAGCAGAACATCCAGACCATCATTCTGCTGCCTAAATGCTGGACAAGACAAAAAAAAATATATATATAAACACACAACCTGCTGTAAATGTCATGTTTTTCCTCAGACTACAGATCCAGGAGATGCTTCCAGTTTTTCTGCTCTTCATCCTCCATCTTCCTCGTCAGGATGTGGCTTCTATGTGATTCCAGAAAAACCGCATCATGGATTTATTCCTGCAGCAGCAGGTCAGATTCGTGCCGTCAGCACGCTGATGTACGGTGAGAAATGATCCAGTTTCACCTGGTTGGTATAAAAGCAGCTCTGTGTTCATCCAAACAGGCTGGAAGATCATAAAATTCCTTTTTCTTGTGTTTATCTGATTTCTATCAAGACAATTTGACAAGATGGATGTTTTATTGTTAAAACAGGCAGAAAAACTGTTTTTGGTTGTTCTGGGCCTTGTGGTGTAAAAATCCACGAGGGAGATGAAGAAATGTAAAAAGTTCAGGAGACAGAAACTCAGATTAGTTTGAAAGCCGATGAGTAAAAGTTTATTTTAGATGAAGAAGAGACAACCTGTAGGGGAGCTCGGGCCAACTTCGGTTCATCAGCTGATCTAACAGCAGCGATAGTCGGACAACCTTGTCCACACGAAGCAGGTATCTCACAAAACCAAAACATTTTTCTCTGATTCTTCATGTCTTCCACACAAAAATGCAGATTTATTCATCAAAAATGATTCTTTAATAACCTCCGACCGAGGTGAAGATGTGTGAATACTCCGTCTGCATGTGGACGTGTATAACCGGGTTTTAGGTGCTGAAACGTTGCCATGACGTCACACGTGCGACCTTTGTTTCCAACAACATGGACGTCCTCAGAACTGTGTTGGCGTTATTTATTGTCCCGGCGCTTTGTGTGTTTTTTACACCAGTAGTGCTCCACGAAGGACGAGATGAAGGACAGTTGTTCCCTCCAACCAGATCACGTTAGAGGCGAGTTGTGTGTTTTGTGGAAGTGACGTCATGAGATGGAAAGTTATCTGATTGGTCAGGATAAGAGGCGATGTTTTTAACAATGCCGTTATGCTGTTATGTGTGGATGGATTTGTTTCTAAAAATAGAGGTGATGTGGACTCAGTTTTTTTTTTTTGGGTGATAGAAGCTGCTGAATCTTCTCTGATAAAAGCGTGTTCATCTCTAAAGAAATTTGGCCACCGATGGCCACCGTCCAGTTACAACTCTGTGTAACCGCTGTTCTCATCTCTACCTCTAGATGGCAGAAGTCCTCGCCGTCTCGTCCGATCGGAGCTACAGGTGTGTGGAATAATCCAACGTTTCCGACCGAACTCTATGCTAGGGCTGACTGATTAAATCGGATTTTAATCTCAGTACGATCTGGGTTTTTTTGTTTTTTTTAACTTATTCTTTATTCGCAATCTTTAGTGCAAACATCACAGTTGTACTAAAAACAAAACAAATCAAACAAATGCAATAGGCACAGTACAGTGTAGGCATTTTTCACAAAAATAAGCAGAAACTAAACTAAATCCGAAATATAGTTCTGAATTGTAGACCATCTGTCCATAAATATATCCATCTTCATTTGTAGTCTTGCTGTAATAAATTCCATATTATAAACTTCCTTCAGTTTGTTCTTCCATTGTATAATATTGGGAGGTTGAGGCTTGAGCCAGGAGACCGTAATCATTTTCTTAGCAAGTAAAAGTAATAGTCTTAACTGGATAACATTACAATTTGGTCTGAGAAAATTCCCAGTATTATGACATTTGGATCCAACGGGATTTTGACACCTATACAGTTTTGAATTTCACGTTGGATATCTTTCCAATAATTTGTCAATTTTGGACAATCCCAAAATACATGAGTATGGTCTCCCACATGGCCACAACCTCTCCAACACTGATTTGAAGTTTTACCAAATTTTGATGTGATGAGAGGAGTTCTAAAAAATCTAATTTTAGTTTTCCATTCAAACTCCCTTAGTACCGGACTATTTGTTATTTTATGTCCCTCTTTCAATGTCTGTTCCCAGTCTTCATCCTTGATAATAGTGTTCATTTCCAATTCCCACTTTCCTTTTATATCCAGTGTGTTCTCTACACTTTGCTCTTGTAATATTTTATAGGCATGAGATATATATCTACTAGTTGTTGTTTTTTTGATAACTGACATAAAAAAACATTCTATATTAGAAGGTGGAGTCTGAAAGGAAGTCAAATAGTTATGTTTCTGTAAGTAATGTCTTAATTGTAAATATTTATAGAAATCTTGGGTTGGGAGGTTGTATTTTTGTTGAACCATTTGGCCCAACAAAACGAGGCCTTTTTCAGCCCAAGTTTTAAACTCAGAAGAAGGAGGGAACTCCAGGTTATGATAAATTCTTATCAGCCTACAGATAGAGCTAGGGATATTTAGTATCTTTCTGATATTAGACCATATGGAGAGAGTGGTTCTGACCCATTCATTTGCAATTTTCTTTTTTGGCAGTACATCAAGATTTAAAAATGGAATTGTATCAAGAAAAATATCTTGACAATCAGCTTGTTCCATCCTATACCATATTGTATCCTCCTCTTGACAGATCCATGTTGTTATTGACCGAAGCTGAGCCGCAAAATAATAATTTTTCAAATTTGGAACATTTAATCCACCAAGTTCCTTTGGACACATAAGAGTTTTAAGTTTAATTCTTGGACGTTTATTCTGCCAAATAAATTTTGAAATCCATTTATTAAGTGTCTTAAATGTAGACATTGGAATTTTTATAGGCAGTGACTGAAACAGAAAAAGCAACCTTGGCAATACGTTCATTCTAATTGTTTCAATCCTCCCTACAAGTGACAGAGGTAAAACTTCCCATCTTATAAAGTCTTTTTTAAGTTCATCCATTAATTTACCATAATTAGCTTTGAATAAATGTGAAATGTTTGGAGTGATAATAATGCCCAAATATCTGAATCCTTGAGTGGACATTCGAAAATTAAACTGATTTTTAAAATTTGTAGGCCATTGGCCTTTTAACATCATTGCTTCTGATTTTGATTGATTTATTTGATAACCTGAAAATTTACCATAGTCTTCAAAAACTTTCATAAGTGAGGGTAAAGATCTGGCTGGGTCACTAATATATGTCAAGATATCATCAGCAAAGAGGGAAATCTTGTGTTCTTTCTTATTTCTATCTTCAATGCCTTTGATATCTTTATTCATCCTGATTAATGCAGCAAGCGGTTCAATATTAATTGCAAATAACAAGGGGCTGAGACAATCGCCCTGGCGGACACCTCTTTCCAAGTAAAAGAAATCCGAGCAGCACCCATTCACCCTGACCCGCGATTTAGGATTTGTATAAATTGTCTTTATCCACTCCACAAATTGTGGGTGAAAGCCCATAACTGACAGTGTTTTGTAGAGAAACTGCCAATTGACAGTATCAAATGCTTTCTGAGCATCAAAACTAATTAGCATTGAATTTTGACTATTATTTTTGGCCTGTGTCATGATATTTAAGGTCCTTCTCATATTATTGGCACTGTGTCGATTTGGAATAAACCCTGTTTGATCTGGGTGAATAAGTTTTTTAACATGGTTTTGTATCCTTTTTGCTAGGATATTAGTCAGCAGTTTTAAGTCATTGCATAGCAGACTAATCGGTCTATAGCCATCACAATGCGCAGCATCTTCTTTATGAATGACTGAAATTATGGCCTCAGACCATGAGACTGGCATGTTACTATTCTTAAGTGTATAATTAAAAACCCTGGTACGATCTGGGTTTTTAACGATGATAAAACTAAAAGGGTGTGATTATTTTTCTCTCTGCAGTTTCCTCTCCTGCTGTCTTCAGCTGCTAATCGAGCGTCTCTGGCGTTGCAGCGCTGTGCTGTAAACTCCTCCCACAGCCGCTTTGCTTTCATTCAGACACTGTTGCCAACTTGGAGACTTTCTCGCTAAATCTGGAGACTTTTTTTGTTAAAAGCGACAAATCTAGCAGCTTTTACTGGAGTTATTGGAGACTTTTCTGGTGTTTTGGCGACTGACTTGAAGGCACATATTGTTCTGCAGTTACTGTAAGGAAGGAGCAGCGGGAGCCTCTCCCGTCCTAAAGCACTCCCAGGCGGCCAGTCTCAGTCGGCTCCGGCTGCAGGTCCATGTAGAATAACTGCAGTAGGTTGTGGAAGTTCACCTAAACATAGTTTATACCATTGTCAGTGAGAACTGGCTGCATTATTTTCCTATACATAGTTCGGCGAGTTAAACACTGTAGGATCCCTCCGTTACGGGGCGTTACCATAGCAACGCGTTAATCAACTGGTTCAGATCAGCCGTCTTTTAACAGGTGAATGAGACAAACGTTGTTTGGCATAAAACGTACATCCAGGCCAACGTAAAATATTTCCTATATAAGCGGTAAAAGTGGATTAAACAACTCTGAACCGTCCATTAGACGGTTATAATGTATGACACGGAGTCTAGAACACCACGACGTGCAGCGTTGTTTATAAATACTGGATAATTGTGTTAATCAAGATCTGAATTTCAGTCAAAATAATTGTGATTATAATTTTTGTCATAATCGAGCAGCTCTACTCTACGCTGGACTCTGTGTGAAGAAGTCGTCCAGTTCTCCAGAATTCATTGTGATTTTCTGTCAGCAGGGTAACAGAGACGTTTCATGGTGATGCCTTCAGGTATGGGAGGAAAAACCAGGACTACCAGGCAGATATGCTTGTATTTATGACGACCGATCAAACGCTGTTTGCATATCCAGAACGTACTGCCAGCTGTCCACCATGGAGACTGCAGACACGGTGAGTCCAATCACGACTTAGTAAAAATATCCCAGACAAACAACCAACAACAGTATAAAACTCTTTATTTGCTGAAATGTAGAAGCAAAACAGAAATCCAGGATGTATTTCTGTATTAAAAATAATTTAATTATATTACAAATCTTCATGTTTAAGAGCGAGCAGAAGGAATTAATATTCTACTTGAACTGGTAAAAAGTCTTTTTAAGGAAACTATTAGAATGATTTATGAGTCAGTTTCTCTCTAACGCCTCTGAAGATCCTCTTTTCATGGCGGCTCGTATGTGCGCAGCTTTAATGAAGCTCTCATGTTTCCTCTCAGCCGAGCGACTCAGTCTTCCATGTAATTGTCTAGATTAGCTCCTGTGACATCCAGTGTCATTAGCCTCAAGCAGAGCAGATCATTCTCCATCTTTAACATTCAATTATTCAAATCAGGTCACACGGCCCGTTTGAGTCGTGTGAAGGACGTTCAGGAGGCGTCCAGCTGATGCTGTTTGTGCTGCAGGTGGGACGTTTACGCTCTTCCCGCCTCCATCAGCGTGCAGCAGCTAACGATGCTTGTGCTTGTTCACAGGGAGATGTCTGAGCAGACGTGAAGCTGTTGTCCTGGTTTCCACTTGTTGCTGCGGCGACCGCCGTCCGCCCGTCTGTACGGCTGATTCCTTAAATCTGAGGTAAAGACAGACACGCGTCAGAGAAACACCTCAACACCGTCTGCATGTTGAATATTCTGATAAACCAGCAGGTTCTGTTGAAGCTGTTGCTTATGTTGCAAATTATCCAGCTTTGCTGGCCTGAGTGGGTAGCCGTGGTTAGCTTGTGTGGCCTGAGTGGGTAGCCGTGGTTAGCTTGTGTGGCCTGAGTGGGTGGCCTGAGTGGGTAGCTTGTGTGGCCTGAGTGGGTAGCTTGTGTAGCCTGAGTGGTTAGCTTGTGTGGCCTGAGTGGGTAGCCGTGGTTAGCTTGTGTGGCCTGAGTGGGTGGCCTGAGTGGGTAGCTTGTGTAGCCTGAGTGGTTAGCTTGTGTGGCCTGAGTGGGTAGCCGTGGTTAGCCTAAGTGGATAGCCGTGGTTAGCCTGTGTGGCCTGAGTGGGTAGCTGTGGGTAGCGGTGGTTAGCTTGTGTGGCCTGAGTGGGTAGCGGTGGTTAGCTTGTGTGGCCTGACTGCTGATGGCAGAACTGTGTGAGGTTGATAACGTAGCAGTTATGTATACGCCTCCTGTCTGTAGGTGATTTTGTCTTTGGGACTAATTAGGCGTCCAAATTCATCCTGTCTCTTCTCTGAGCTCTCTCCAGCCAGCAAAAGTCTGATAGTGACTCGAGTTTCTAAGCTTAGAAAGTTGCAGTGTGGCGTTCAGAGAGCACATGTTGATTCCACTTCATCCAAGGCAAGCCGGTCTGTCACATGGATGCTCATCTGCTCACAAATACCATTTTTATTGGTACTATTGTACATGCTTGTATAACATATCACACAGTTTTTACAGTTAATGTGCTGCTCTGACATGCATGTAACATGCCATTGTGTCAGCTTGCTTTACAACCACACATCAGCATCTAGATGACACACCAGTAACTGAATGGATTCAACCAAGAAACACAGGAGGAAACATCAGCTGCATTTTAATAACCCCTAAACTTAGCTAAGAAGTTTATAAACTATAGAAGATCACAAAACACTTGTTTTTAGCATTTATGCGTATGTTTATTTCTATTAAATGGATTGAACAATGAATTTAAAGGGGACATGAGGGAGAAGGGTTGTTGTAGTGATGCTACATGGCTACCTTCCATACGCTGCATTACAAACACCAGTCATGACTTTTACTGGCTGGAGAGATCTCAGAGAAGAGACTGGACAAAGACAGATGCTGACTCATCCAGCATTAGGAGACACCATAATGACCAAAGTTCAGCAATGCAGCTTTATTTGTGTTACAGTTAGTTAGCACACTGATTCCTGCTGAGTCATTTTGCCCGTTCAGCTATTTATTACATGTATGTAATGAGCCAATCACATGTGAAAGACTCGGCGAGCTCCAAAATGTCATTGAGTGTCTTCTGACTCACTGGATCACCATGTTAACTTCAGATAAAAGTTGCTGGAACAGTTTTATATAAAGTGTCCTCCTTTCATGGAGTCCACCCCGGGCTTTTATCTAAAACAGATGGGCGTGGTCACCGTTTCCATCTAAACCTTCATGAATGAACCACTAGCTTCCCTGCTGAGTTTAAACATTTTATAACAAATGTTTATTTCGTTGTACAAAATGTATTAAATATCCAACTGTATAGGAACTATTATATGTTGGGCTCAGTGTAGTAGTTGTGTGTTTCGCTGCTGCACCTGTCAGAAGCTGACAGTTGATCAACACTTTGCTGTAGCGATGCCGGTAAGGAAGCGATATTACAGTGATTTAACTGGCTGAACTATGTGTGTGTACCCCTCTTCCTTCAGGACAGAGGTACAGGGTGCTCAGGTGCAAAAAGGCTCGGTTGGGAAAAAGCCTGATCCCCTCAGTCATAACATTTCTAAACAGCAGGGGGCGCTGAGTGTACTCTGTTCATTGTATTTGCATGTTGTTTCTGTGGTCTGTTGTCATTCATGTGCTGTGTACGTGAAAAAGAATTTCCCTTTGGGGACAATAAAGTCTAAGTCGGAAGTAGTGCAGACAGTTGGCATTATAATTGCTATTGACCACTGTGTCTAAATGTGTATAAGTGATTAACTGCCGTCATATAATGAACATGAACACACACAGACACTACACATCAGGTATGGGGAACTGTGGTCCTGCAGGTTTTCATTGGATCCCTGGTCGATCACAGCTGATTTAATTTAAAAGGATCCAACAGGGCTAAGACCTCCCCACCCTTCCCATACATCATACTGTCAGTGTGTCTGTTCACAGCCCCTCCCTCAGTCAGTAGGACCTTTGCTGTTGTCAACCGGCTCTGGGACGTGGGCAGTAGCTGCATTGGCAACCCTCAAAAGTTTTGCTCAGACTTTTATACTAGGGCTGTGACAATATGCTTTTGTCCCGATTCAATTTAAATTGTGATTCTGACAATTCTTCCATATTGATTTTTGTAGATTTAAAAAAAAAAAACAACAACTTTTGCTTGTCATTTTTCTTCATTTCAATGAGAAAAAAAACCAGTAACCAGACCATCATTCTGCTGCTATAATGCCCAAGTAGACACGTAAAAAGATCAATAAAAACTAACACATTTTTTTAGTGGATTAACAAAAAAACCTTGATTTTCCCACCCATGATGCTTTTTAAAATCTGTAACTTTACAACATTTTATTTAGCCTTTAGGAAATGCTCCTATTTCCACATCCTTTTACCGAGAAACACCGTTCAGCCTTTAGTCCAATCCCTTGTGATTGGATATTCAGATTGGACTTTACATTGATGTCATGTTTGCCCCTCCCACTCTAGCCTCACTGTAAATGTTTAAAGTTTGTGAAGTGTGAACAAATTCTCTTAAGTCCTTCAGCTTTTGTCCTACAGACATACATGAAAATGTCACAGATCTTTGGTTTTAACTCCAAGTCCAATGAATGGAAGAGCTGGGAGCTGCAGCTGTAGAGGTGTGGCACTCCAAATGACGAAAAGTTTGCTTTTCCCCTGACAGACTCCCAATAGGGACCAATGGTCTCCAATGGGAGTCTATTAGTCCCTGCTCCGCTGGTTAAAAATCTGTTCACAGTGGGATGAAATACGTTACATGCCTGTGTTCCTCATGGTGAAAGATTGATTTGGATATGTTATATGGTTTGTTCTCAGAGGAGCTCACAGTGTCTCCCTTTAACGGCCTGTCTGTTGGAAGATGTTGTCATGACGACTAATGGGCAACAGGTGACGGCGTCCGTGGTTCTTCCAGCACCTTTATGCAGAACTCTTCCTGTCTCCTTGTCCTCCCCCAGTCCACATGTATTGTCCTTGCAATCAATCACACCACATGTCGTCTTGAGTGTTTTTCGGCTCATTTCCACAGGAAATACACGGTTTTTAACTACACAGCATGAGATGAAACAGCCTAAATCAGCAGTGGCACCATTAAGTATTCAGATATGTGTAATGCACCACAGTGTAGCTGTGTGTTGCAGAGCATTAAGCTGTTCTCCAGTTGTGTAAACCTGAGAAAAAGACTTCATTTGAGTGTTGTATGAGTACATAACAACCATATTTAGTAATGTCAGTGGAATGTCCAACCGTTGAAATCAAGAAAAACGACGAGCAAAAACAAAAACTTTTAGACATTTTTTGGGCGTTTCCTCCACAAAAAAACAGCAATATCTAAGATTTGGAAGAATCGCAATTTAAATATAATCAGGACAAAAGCGTATCGTCCCAGCCCTAATGTACATATGTCATGTATGCACACACATCCACACAGGTAAAGGTAAACTTATCTCTTCTTGCCATTTTCATGCATTAAAGTTTAAAGCATTGATGGTTCTTTACTGTCAAAAACTAAAGCTGCTGCAGCGCTTACTTCACTGACACTTGGAAAAGCAGCAGTTTGACTTTTACTCTTTGTGTGCATGTTTTATGGCTGAACACCAGAAGCTGCTCGGAGGGACTGAAAAACGCATCACCTCGTCGCTGAAGACAGAATCACAGAAGAGGCGAGAGGAGCGCTTGGCAGAGCGAGCCGTGAAGGGCACAGACTTAAGAGCTGAAGCAGGAAGGGAGGAGAGACAAAGAACAGAAAGAAAGTACACAGCTTAGCATCCACAGCTAGCTTAGCTTTGTCCCAGCCATGATAGAACCCGCCGAGTTCCTGCTGGTTTCGTACCTGTGATGATGTCCTCTATGGCACCGTCCTTCCCCTCCCTCATCAGAGGAGACACCTGTCTCTTCTTCAGCTCTGCTATCAGATCCATGTGCGGTAGTTTGGACATCGCAGGAACCTGAAACAACAAGCAGTCGTGATGAAGAAAACGCCGCGCTTTAGCCGCAGCGTTGCTGTGAAGGTGACGCCACCTTGTTCCCGCTGGCTTCTGGTTTTGGAGTCGTCAACGACGCTTCAACGTTCAGGGTGTGCCTCTTCCTCTGCTCGTTGTCCTGCTCAGCTTGCTGTCAGAGAAAACCAGTAAAGATGATTTGATGGCACCAGCAGAACCTGCCGTCTGACTGAGCAGCTCTGACCTTGAATGCTTTGATGAACCTGACAAACACGGGGAAGAACACGGAGGGTGGCGTGGTTTTAGGGCTCTCTCCAAAGTACTCCACGGCTGACTCGTACGCGTCCTGTCAGGTGGATTTAACACAACGTGTGAAGCCCGGACATGACGTCTCACAAAGCAGACGATGAGCTGAAGGAACCCACCTGCGCCGTCTTTCCGTCGGCCGCGAGGGAGTCGAGCAGCTGAGCGTTGCTGCTGAGGAACTTCTGCAGCACGGGGTTGTTGTTCTCCTCAGAGAACTCCCTCCTGGTCCCCTCCATCCCTCTCTGCAGAGCTCGCACATCCTGCAGGATGCTGTCCACCGAAACTGGAGAGGAGAACCACACATCCAGTTATCCCATCATAGGGGGACGAAGTTCCACTTGATGTCATGAATCAGCGTTAAATGCAGAAACATCCACCATCTAACACACGACGCACTGTGTTTAATATCTGCTGGATTTACAGACACAACATAACTCACACTACAATAAATAACTTTGCTTCCTTATTTACACCGAACCTCATTCACATGATGGTTTGTGTCAGAGCTAGAATCTGGATTAACTCCCACTGGTCCACATCCAGGACAGATGGGTTCTCCTGTAAATGTGGTCCATCCATCCAAAGACCGTATGTGAAAGATGGACGGAGCCTCCGGCGGTTAAAAGTGAAGCCTATGTGGAAGTGCATAAAACTGCAGTTCCCCCTTCATCCACTAGGGGCTGCAAAACAGGGCAAATCCCCATAGACTCCCATGTTAAAAAGACCAACTTCACAGCAGAAATAAACATGTTTACAGCCTGGTACAAAAATCCATTTTAGGTTTAATAGGTCAGGTTTACCTTCATGACAACTGTGGGGGGAGTGAATTTTTTTCTAACTCGCCCGTTTAAAAGTAATTTTATCTTGAAGTTCGGCATATTTAGGGGCGTGTCCTTTTGATTGACAGGTACCCGATCTCCCGCTTGAAGTAGGAAGAACGTAGAACAACCGCGGTTTTTAGCTGGTTAACAACGTGACTTAGCTTTAGCTCGGTAAGCTCTTAGCTACAGAAAGCTTGTTGTTCGCTCAATGTCAATCATCCACCATGACACTAACAGCCCCCCCCCTCTCAGCTCCACCTCTTTGCCCTTATTTGTATTTTCCGGGTGAGACGACGCGCATGCCCCTGCCTAGATGGTGATGGTAGGAACCGCCCACCGAGCTTCAGTTCAGCTGTTCAGAAACCTACAGGTGACGTCATGGAGGCTCCGCCCATCTTTAATATACAGTCTATGATCCAGACACAAAGCTTTAGCAGGTGCTGACGTCACACGACTCAGACTGCAACATGCTCAGTCTTTCTGAATGTCTCAGATTCACCCTGCAGCCGATAACCAGTCTAACATGTAGCTGCTATAACATCCAGTTCTGTCCTGCGGTGCGGGCTCAGCTGTGGTCCAACCAGGCTGCAGGACTCTGCTGAGACCTGATTATTCAGCAGGTGGAGCTCATTTCTTCTCTCCAGACCACAATGTGCCATTAAAGGTTACTTTAATCTCTTATTTGTGTCTTATTCCCAACGAAACGGCCTGATGCCACCGATCCTATCCACACCTCAGCAACTGAACACGTCTCTCCCTCCATAGAGGTAAAGACAGGGACAGATGTTAGCGGACACAGCATCGAGCAGCTGGACAGAATATCTGCATCATTCCAGTCAGCTCTGAGCAGTTTCACAGGATTCCTCCTGCTCAGTAAACCACCTTCATCAGGACACAGATTTACAGATCTGGTATCAACGGATGAAAGTCCTGCAGGTTTCACATGTTTTCTGTTTTCGGTGGACACTCCTGCTTTAAAAGTAAAACTTTTCTCCATTTTCTGTGTTTTTGGTCTCAACTTTCCAACCATTTGTGGATCAAGTGATGGAATTTCACACCTGAGTGTCACATGGTGATGATTTTCCACTGCGATGCGACGCCAGGTGGGCTTGTCTGAAATAACATCCACTCTATTAGACTACAAGTTACATGTATGGAGGTCAGACTAAAGACCTTCACAGAACACAACCGCTGTGAATAAACAACACAAAGTTGTGAATAATTTGGAAGTGAGTTCTCAAAGTTTCACACCGAGAATGATGAGAAATTGTGGATAAATGAGGAAAACTAGAACAAAGTGGATTCAACGTGAAGCCACGGCAACGTCACGCTGATGATGTTTAAACGTTCATCCTGTTCTGGAGACGAGAGCAGAGCTCGGGGAGTTTTCCTGTTTAATCCCGGATCTGAATCTGGACCGCTGCAGGACAGACTTCCAGACGTCTGCAGGAGGATCTGCTGTAGCAGCAGCTGCTTGCTTTCAGAAGCAGAGAAGAAGTAATAAAGTCGCTCGTCATGATGACACAGCAGCCTGCAGAGCTGCAACTGCCGATCTATCAGTCCACGTCTTCTCTGATTGGTCGAGATGCCAACGTTCATGTTGACTTCACACCGATCCGATGCAAAATACTGAAGTTTTACTCAGAAGAAATATTCATAGTCGGTGTGTGAAGGCTTCAACGCTGCAGCTGCAGACGACCCGAGGATGAAATCATTATTACATTATCTTGTTTTACATTCACAGCCCAAAAACTACTTTTAGTCCGGTTAGTCAGTCTAGTTAGTTTAGTCGTTTCTCCAGAAGAAAACTGAATTTAATTCAATCCCAGCTTCTGCTGCATCCAGAAGACTGGAACTACAAATCCAGTCTCAGATGTTCACGTGGTGTCCCAGCAGAAACGTCTCAGATGAAATCGGTTTGGATCTGACGTCTGACATGGTCGGATCATCTCCTGCTGGAGTGTGAGGTGTGTTTACCCAGCGCCGCCTTGTCCAGGAAGTGCAGCTCTGCGTAGAAGCTCTGCAGAGCCGGGTATTTCTCCTGGATGATGCCGACGATGAAGTGCAGCAGCGTTTGTCTGCGGTCGGTGGATTTGGTGTCGAGCAGCTTGAAGGACACGTCAGAGAGGTTAAAAAAAAACCCGTAAAATCAGCATCTTGCTGCAGATGAAGCTTTAATCTCACCAGATCTAAACTCTGCAGACGGAAGCCGTACGCCGCCCCTCGCTTGCTGCTGTTCATGTAGTTTCCAAACGCCAGGATGATCTGGAATCAGAAGACACAAGTACTTGTTACAACCAACACATTTTACCTTCTTTCCTGCATGAAATCCTCGTGGTTTGAAATAATCTGTTTCTACAAATGTTTAATTTATTCTTATTTAGAATTTATATTTGCAACATGAACTGATTTTCTTGCTTTCAGCGTTTGTGGGTCGTTGGCTGCAGGTGAACTTGAACAGAGTTTCAGAAGTAAAAAACCTATTTTTCCTCCCTGAAAATCAGGTTGAGACGAAATTGACGTGCATCTTGTGGAGGCAGGCAGATGATGGGAAACTGCAGCTCCCAGTTTCATCACTGACTTTATAAAACATCACAAGGTGAAGGAGAGAAGATGTGACGACACTGGCAAGTCGCATCTTTTCACATATTTCACCAAAAAATGAATAAAATACCTACATGAACTATTTCTGACTTGTTTGACTAAAGCTTTATTTGATAAATAGCCCCAAATATTTATAAAATAAGGGTTGGGCAGTTAAATATCTTATTTCTTTACACAAATCAGACGTAAAATGAAGCTAAGCTGAAGGTTTCAGCTGATTGTGGAACAACAGAAAAACAGCGAGTTGCTGTTACTACATCTTCCTTCCAAAGCATTTCACCGTTTAATCGATTCATCTCGAAGCACCGCGTGCCGATTCATTTATTATTTATAAGTGTTCTAAAACGATTATTTTTCATGATGGAAGAAATGCAATGATGAAGCTAAGAATCCTGCTGCCACCAGGACACTTCAGAAGGACGCGCCAGTACGTCACTCTAAAGTGTCCGGGTGGTAAACACCAGAGCTAGCAGGAAGCTAGCAGCTAGCCTTGCAGCTGCAGCTTCAGTGTGTGAGATTTCCTAATCGGGTCTGAAGGCGGCGTTTGGAAACATTTTGCTTCATGCCAAAATAAAATCTAAGAATAAAACAACAAACGTTACAGCAGCTCCATTCAGCCCAGTTAGAGGAACTGGTTGTTCCAAAACGTTTTTCCAGATTCCACAGAAACAAGATCAGAAATAAATCTAATAAGTGTTGCATTTATTTCTGATTCCACATTAACAACAGATAGTGGAGATAAATTGTTTGGTAGAATAAATTTACCCACAGAGGGAGAAAAAAAGACGCTTCATTTCCTAAATGAATCGTGACGTACCCAAGATGGCAAACCTTTTTCCTTTTCTCGTTTTATGTTCTTATTTCCAAACCTTTAAATTTCCTCTTTTTCCTGCCAGAAGGACTCTGATGTAAAACATCTGGACTTAGTCAACCAACCAGACTCATCCGGGAGAGAATCGGATTCTTCTGTGGAACTTTCTGTACATTTAATTCATTTTAAGATTATTTGATTTGTTTTTAAAACGTTAAACGGACCGGACCCTCCTTACCTCTGAGCTTCTCCACCTCCATGTTCCTGCCTCGGGTCAGCTGACCTCCTGCTGGACGCACCGAGGTCCAAACGGAAGCTCAGAGGGGACAAAGCTTTTTCAGTTTCCGCTCCAACACTGTGGAGTGAGCTCCTCCTCCACATCAGACGAGCTTCCTCACCGTTTCTCTTAAAACTTGTTTTTATTCCTCGGCTTTCCGCGCAGTGTGACAGTCCTTCTGGTCGGTGTATAGTCTGGTTTTATTTACTATTCATTTATTTATTCTGTTTTAATTTCTTATTCCTTAGAAGTGTTAGTTTGTTATTTATCTTTCAAGTGTTTTATTCTCTTGTTGTTTTGGCTGATTATCTACAATTCTGGTCGTTTTAAAAGGGTTTTATAAATAAAGTTGAGTTACAGCTTAAGCCTCAGTTTGCATCAGCGTTACATTAAATGAAAGTATTGTAAACATATAAAAGTAGTGTTTTAATCCAGAATCTGGCGCTGGGCAGGTGTGGAAGAGGACCATCATTACCTCCAG
>NC_136630.1:5845847-5858347 GCF_933228915.1 Telmatherina bonti
GTTTATTACAGAGATGAAAAACACAAACTATAAGACTGAATAACTTTAGCTAAAATGATTACCTCAGCTGTCCCATAGTTGTCTTAGTTGTTTTATTTACATATTGTCACATAAAGTCTCCAACGTCTAAGGCTAACTAATGTAAATGATATAACAAGTACATTTTAGAGAGGCTAAATAATTTGTTAGGCTGCAACACATTCGCTACACCCCTCTGCTGGGCTAAACTATGCTAGGTTAGCTTTAGCAACACACTTATGTCTGGGTTACATTTCATTAAACATATTTTCCTGCTGTATCATTTGTGGAATAAACTCAAATTACGTGCATAAATGAGCTTTAAGCACTTTTTGTCTAAATTAGAAAACTGAATAAATCAGCGGAAGCTAAGGTAATCACCGAGCTAACTGGGTAGTCACCTGTGGCGTAATTAATTAGTCACTTATTTTTCTGCACTTTTTGTCTAAATTAGAACACTTAATAAATTAGCTTAAGCTAAGCTAATCATCCGAGCTAACTGAGTATTAACCTGTGATATCATTAATTTAAGTCACTTATTTGTCTGCACTTTTTAGTCTAAATTAGAAAACTGAATAAATTAGCTTAAGCTAAGCTAATCACCCGAGCTAACTGGGTAGTCACCCGTGACGTAATGAATTAGTCACTTATTTCTCTGCACTTTTTAGTCTAAATTAGAAAACTGAAATTAGCATAAGCTAAACTAATCACCCGAGCTAACTGGGTAAACTGTGACGTCATTAATTAAAGTCACTTATTTCTCTGCAAACTCACCAACAGATCTGCTCGCTCCTCCACACACACCCTGGTGTGTTTACTTCACCAGTACCCACATTAAAGGGTTTACAAGCGATGTAATGGAATATCATCCTAATTATCATGTGACTAAATGTAATTTCTGGTTGGTGAAGTGCAGGTGTGTGTGAGTAGTACACCCACCTGTGTGTTGTGTTCCTGCAGCTCTTCTATGTGCTCCAGCAGAGCGTTCTTGGTCTCTGCATCCTCCAGCAGAGCTCCCACATCAAACACGTTATCCAGGTAGGCCTGGATTTGCACCAGCAACCTGTCACTTTCTGTGAACTTCAGCATCTGCAAAGTCAAAACCGCAGATTTAGACATTATTTAGACCATTTCATGAAGACTCAGAGGAACTTTAAAGTCTAAACAACACAATAGATCGAGCCCCGGCTTGCCTCCAGGTAGTCGTCCAGCCCGTGCTGAGTGAACTCATGCTGGAGGTGGACTCGGAAGTTCATGTTCTCCACTGAGTGGACCACGATGTTGATGAACTGCATGCACGCCACCTGGTGGACAGACGAGGTAAACAGGCTGGTAATGATTAAACACGCCACATTAAAGTTAACAGGGTCGTACCGGAGTTTCGGACTGGTTAATGGTTTACATGAACTGGTGGGTCTGGGTTGGACCCACAATGATAGGAAGTAAATACAAATGTTCCAGTAAGCAGGCGTGTGCAGGAAACATGAATAAATGCTGGAGATTAAACATTTTAACATTAAAATTTCTGCTTTGTTGGTAGTTCATGTATTTGTGTATATAATTTATATATTACACTCCTAATATGGAGATATTACACAAAAACATCGAGGTTTACCATGAAGTCGATGTTGCTGTCTTCATTACGGAAATACTCCATGAGCTTCTCAAACCGGCTCTTCTCTCCACACACCTGAAACACAGAGACATCACATGATCAGTTTAGGCTTCTCTCTGAGTGATGATGAGGATGCTGCCTTCACCATCAGCACACACATGGGGGCAGTGTGTGCTCAGATCTTCCTCCTCATCAGCCCTCCTGCAAACTGATCATGCAGAGGGTCTCATATCTGATGCTGAAGAATTAATCAGCAGTGTGTGGACAGAGGAGGGTCACTGCTGTGTGTGTGTGTGTGTTTGGAATAAAACCAGCAAAGCTCTGACAGTAGAAACAAAGCATCTCATTAGCAGATGGTGTTGCTGCAGTATAAACGTGTGATTTTTACTGAAGCTTTCCCACCTCCTGCATCTTGGACCACCACTCTACCTACTTCTTTTTACACACTCATGTCCACTAAATAATGCAGCTTGTCAACCTGACGGGCTGCACGGGCCTAAACAAAGCCCTCGCTCTGCTGGGACATGTAAGCCAGCTCCTGGCCTGGCGCCCGCCTGCCTCTGCATTAACGCTCGCCATCTCCTCCTGAGTCGCCCACGCACATTCTGCTGCTGCACCACAACAATACAAAAACTCGAGTCACCGCGCAACTGATCCCAACCGGGCGGGTTTGTCGACTCACCGCTTCATCTTTCAGTTTTGCTTTATTAAGCTGACTGATAGGACACAAGCAAACAATAAATCAGCTGCATATCTGTGTTCTGCTCCAGACATCTCATCATGAAACGCATCAGTAAACCAGACTGTTGCACAGTGACGTCCTGCTGCTTCACCATGAACAGCAAACATGCTAAACATCCTGAACTGTAAGATTTGCAGAGAATAAAAATGTTTATATTTATGTGAGATGATCAGAATACATCCTTCTTAGTTCCCCTGCGGTTTGTTTAAGAAGTGAAATCCAGCTCATTTCCTCCACTCAGGCTGGCGAGGTTGCAGGACGGGTTCCTGACATCCTGCAGTAAAAATAAACCCTCTGAGTTCAGGTTTACGCTCCAGTCCATCTGCATTGTTGCTGCCACATGAAGCAACAGTTGCTGCTTTCTCAGGCAAGGCCAAGGAGGGGTTAGAGGCCACTCCACGAGTGTTGCAGGTATTTATGGCTCTTCAGCAGGTTTCATCTGGCGGCGTGACAACTGGTCGGAGCAGCTGATGAGGGGGTTGGGGGGGGGGGGGGGGGGGGGGTTAGTCTGGGGATCCACCTAAGTAGCTGCTCAGATCAGCGAGAGACAGACTGGTATGTGATCAGTGTGAAAGTGCTGTCTGAATGTGTGTCGAGTCATCTCTGCTCATGCTGGTTAGACTCTTTGCAGCTAACTGGTTTGAGTGGTTTTTATAAGACTGTGTGTCTGTAGGAAACTCTAGATCTGAGTGAACTAAAACAACCTGTGGAGTTCCACAAGGCTGCATGGTGGGGCCACTGCTGTTCAACATCGGGTTCCCACTCGCCCAAATGATGAAAAGCAGCTCAACACGTTACCATGGTTACGCTGACGACACATCTCGGCAGGAGGCTGCAGCCCGATCAGATGCATTGATCAAACTAAAGACTGTATGTGTCGAGAAATGAAGACAAAACCTTAAAATGAATGAAGTGTTGGTGTAGTCCTGGACTCTGATCTGGATTTCAGCATCACGTTCAGACAGATGTGAACAGAGGTGTGTAATCCAGGTGCCGTAAAGTGCTGTCCAGCGGCTGTTCCAACCAGTCACTAAAGATGAGGCGGTTACCTGCTCTAAACGCAGGTAGATCTGAACACATGGCAGGACTTTTACCTGGAGCTCTGCTTGTGAAGTCGTCTGGAAAATCTGGAGGGTTAGAGGACTGATGACTCAGCAGGATTCCTGCATTTATCTTCAGCAGACTGGACCCCTGTCCTTACTGGTCTTCCTAAAGTCCACCAGAACGCTAATGATCCAGTCCTCAGTAAGACCAGGAAACTGGATCACATAAGTCCAGAACTGAGACCTTCCTGCTGGCTTCTAAATCCTGCTGTTAGTTTATAAAGACCTGAATCCGCTCAGGATCTTCTGGTTCATCATGAAGCGACCAGATCTATCAGGTCATCAGAACCAGGTCTACTTTCTGTTCCCAGGGTAAACATGGAGGCAGCATTAAGTTTTCTGCTCCTCACATGTGGAAGAAACTTCCAGAAACCTGCAGAAACTCAGATAACTGTTGATTCTTCACACTTTCATTTCATCTCCTTTAATGTCTCCTCGTTTAATGTTTTATGTGAAGCACGTGGAACAGTGTTGAAATGTACAAACAGACCTGCCTTAAAGCAGAGTGAAAGTGGTGAATTGACAGAAGCACGAGGAAGTAGATGAAAGTTAATCGTTGGTTTTTCCTCTGTGATCAACGCTGCTGTTAATTAAACCAACACTCACCAACGTTGGTTTCCATTCCCTGCATTTCAGAGTTCTGGCTTTTCCACTGACCAGTTGCTTACACACATCCTGCAGGTGTGTGTTCCTCGTTAAAAACACACAACCTCAGCAGATGCACAGAAGCGTTTACCCGACCGACCGAATCTTCTACCCGGATACGTCCTCCTTTTGAGATAAATCCTAACATCCTTGCTTCGTCTCAGCATTACACGTTTATTAGAGATTTAGTGATGTTTTTCTCCCCAAACTGGCTTTTTACTTAAATTGCTTTTAAATATTATACTTTACTACTTCTTCTTAATTACTTAATTATCAATGACTTATTACTGATGATTTAATTACTAATTAGTAATTTATTTAATTACTACTACTTATTACTACTTACTACTTATTAATTACTTATTACTTAAATATTACCAATTAGTAATTTACTTAACTACTACCTATTACTACTACTTATTTACTTAATTACTACTATTTATTTATTATTACAAATGTAAGTATTTACTTATTTACCTATTTAACTTTTTAATTTAAATTATTCATGTTTTTATTGTGATTTTTTGCTGGTTTTTACTCTTCTTAATGCTTTCTTTGCACCATGAGTGATGCTTTTAATGTTTCATGTAAAGCACTTTGTATCTTCCTGTACGTGAAATGTGTTATAGGAATAAACTGTTTTATTTATCTGCTGGTTCAGACGCTGTGCATGACTCCCCTTCCTCGCATGTTTTGGCTCGTTTTCTCTGCAGTTTTGCATGAACAGGTTAAGACGAACTGAGGAGCAGGCGGGTGTTGTGGACTGATGCTGTGACGGCGTTATGTCGGAGTGTCCGGTTTCTGGTCGAGCTGGAAAATGCAGAAATGTTGGCTAAATGTAAATTCAGGGATGAATTACAGAAACATTTCCATGTTCCTTCTGGTGGTTATGGAGCTTGAAACACGACATGCAAAGCAGCGAGTTGGAGTTCCACATCCGGCCTCGTTCCAGTCCTCGTTTTTATTTATCAAGTTATTTCTTTATGAAGGGACTGAAACTAAAAACAGCTGCTTAAAAACTTGTCTTCACACTGAACATGGAAATGTTTTTCCCCTGTTGGGAGGCGGTGAGGGAGAGAAAAGCATAGCCATGTAAACAAAAGGTGTGCTGGTGTTCACATGACCACGTCACCATGGCGACCCATCTGACCTCTTTGAAGTTGTCGAAGGCAGACAGGATGATGTCATGACCTCCTCTCACCAAACACACGGCCGCCAGCAGCTCCAGCACCAGAGCTTTGGTCCTGAGGAGCAGATTTACGTTACATTAGAAGCTTTCTCCACCAGATTTCATTTCCAGGATTTACAGCGACGTCACAAACTTTACAACCGAATAAAAGTATCACAAACACAAGTGATGACATATTGATCACATTTCATTCATGTACTTATAAAAGTATTAAAAAGCGTTTTATTGAAGTATTTCAGGTATTTTTATAAAGAAAAGGCTTCTGTTCAGTAAAACCTTTAAAAAGGCTCCTCAACAACACACACTGTGTTTTGTGGTTAATTAAAAGAAGGTTGGATCCACACAGAAGACGTTTCTGGAGGCGGGGAGGGTGTTGGACAAAGTGAGGAGTGGACAAACAATGTCAGATGTGTAAAAATGTGCCCAAAACTTAAATATCTTATTTTGTAATAATTTCCAGAGAATCATCTGTTTATTTGCGCTTATAATTTATTTGTTAAATTATGAAGAGACTTTATGAACAGCCTGTAAATTCATCTTCTCGCATCAGCTCTGGTTTCATCATTTAAGCTCCAGTAAATCTTCTGTCCAATCAGGTGACAGGAAAGGATTTTCCTGGAAATATTTAGATAATTCTTCTTTTTATTTTGAAAGTGACATTTTCACTTTTCAACATGAATAATTTGATTTTTATTCTCTTTAAAACATTTTTATTTTGAAGCTTTGAACTTTTCTGTAAAACATTAAAAAAAAGTTGCAGAAAAACAGATTTTCTGACGCCCAGCTGTGATGAAACGATGCAGGACTTTTCACACCGCAGGCTGACAAACCTCATCAGTCACACGCTCAGACGGACCTTACCGACCAGTGTGTGTGTGTGTGTGTGTGTGTGTTCCTCACCTCGGGTTTCTGTCGTTGAGGCTGAGCGTAATCTCATTGACGCAGCAGGGATGCTTCATCACTTGGTTGAACCCCGACTGAGAAAACAGAAGTTAAAAAGAGACCAAACGACTGAATCCAGATTCCCATCAGATGATTTCACATTTTACTTTAAATCTTTTGTTTTTTTCTTAACGTCATTCTGAAGCACATCGCACCGGTTTCCTTTGCTGTTCGTACCTGGTAGTTCATGATGGCTCGCAGACACATGATGCAGAGATGAACGTCGTCTTTCTGACTCGCAGTACGAGAGTTTCTCAGAGCTCTCCTGTTTGGAAAAGAGTCACCGAGTCAGACACCAAAACAACGGACAAACATCGTTCATTTCCTCCTCACAGCATCACATTTATCTAAAGTTTTATTTAAAAAGTATCATAATAATGCAGTAATTGTTCATTGGAAGAGGCCAAGCTTCCTGCTGATATTTCCAGCCAAGCCAATTTTAACTTTACAGCAGCAGCTGCTGAACACAAAATAACTAAAACACATGAAATCAGACAGAAAACAGAAATAAAAAGGGAAAAAAGAAACAATAAAAGCAACTTGTAGATGTGTTTTTGGCAGATAAACAAATGTCATGATGATTATTTTCCCTGATAACGATCAAAGTCGACTGAAGTGTAAATAAAAGCAGAGGCGTACCCACTGCTCTGATTGTTTTCACACATTTCTAACATTCACACCTGAACACACCTGCGGCTGAACTGCAGGTGGGTGGATGAGGCATGATCAGAATGCAGTCACCTCTCTGCAGAGAGCAGCAACCGTTCTGCAGTCTCAGCCTCCCAGTGAACACAGTCCAGCTGTGTAAACCACCACTTCCAACATCTCAGCGCAGGAAGAGAAACCAACGGAAAACATCATGTTTTCCGTGGTGTGTGTTACTGTGGGCGCTCGGGCACGCTACTCTACGTGCTCTCATGCGGTCACAACATGCTTCAGGTGTAAGTCATGTCCAGAAAGACAAAGCTGCTGCAGTAACGTTTCTCTGCTATTTTTACCAAAACACCTCACAGATCAAAGACTGGTTCTGGTACCAGGAGACACATGGACTGGTCTCCACGGAGTCCAGACCTGAACCTGACTGGGGACGTACTGGAGAAGACCTTCCACAGGGGTCAGACTCTCCATCATGAATAAAATGAAGCAACTCTGGATGGATGGAAATGAATTAAGCTTATCGAGACGATGCTACATGCTAGCTGCTGTTATTGCAGCTAACGGCGTCCAACCAATCACAGCCTGACTTGTTTACGTCTCCATTTCTGTCTCGTTACGACTCATGAGAGCAAAGCTTCCCAGTTTATCCCATCCAGGACTGTGTCCCAGTATCCACCCTATTCCATTCATAGTGCCCTACATGGCGCTCACGCCATTTTCTAGGGGTGTCCGAATGTCCAGAGAGGAAACAGCAACGCACTCAAAATTACCCACAATGCATCTTGAACACCGATGGTCACTAGACGGGTCAATATAGACCACAATGCATTGTGGGAAGGAGCTCAGAGGTCAAAGCAGGTTAAGAAAAAAACTATAGATAATTCATTTTATATCCTTATTTGTTGAATAAATGTAAAATACATTTTTTAAAAAACGGGTTTGGATCGGATTTTGAACGACGTGTGGTGGTTGCCACGGTGACACTCAGTAGTTACGTGATCTACGATGAGGAGAAAAGAGCCAGCTTTGTGTCTGAATCGGCAACAGAATGAGTTTACTATGCAGTCTGCGATCGTGTAGCCCTGTGTGGTGACTGGCCGTATCGGGTGGACATGGTGTCCAGGTGGCGTCCAGGTGGTGTCCAGGTGGCGTCCAGGTCCAACCAGTCTCTCTGATCAAACCAGGACCAGTTTCTGAAATGTTGACGACTTTAGGGACTCTTGGTTCAAGTCTTTTTTTCCACATATTCTTCTTCTTCTGATGCTCTTTGACACTTTAAGTGAAAAATGAGACTCGTTCCATTACATGTATGACAAACCGCACAGCACCCGGCGTGGATCCTACCTGACTGTGAAGGCCTTGTTGGCCTTGGAGGCGCTGTTGGTAGGTGAGTTGCTGGCACTTCTGCTCAGGTCTTCCACCGACTTGTCCGTATGTTTGCTTTTGTCTGAGGGCAGTATGCCGTTTTCCAAAGTGTCCACGTCGTACCTTTGAGCCACAGTCAGGACAAAAACAACAAAAAATATTCTGTTTCACAAATGTTACCAACTTTCTCGACCTTCCTCGGCAACATTGTCCAGCGTGGCTGTGTGAAGGAGATAAGACACAGTTTGATACCTACATGACAGCGCTGTGGGCAACAGAGAGATAATCCACAAGGACGTCCAAACCCTGGTTCTCCTCATTTAGGAACTCCTGAGCCCAGCTGCAGAGAGAAAAGCAGCGCTATCTGGAATCTCTGCTGAGCTGCTACATCCTGCATGCGCAGCTGAAACGTCGCAGTTTCAGGACGAACAAACGTATTTTCCTCAGATATAAGCTCAGTGAGACTCACCCAATGTGATTGGTCCTCAGGGAGATCTCCAGCTCTCTCAGGATCTGTGTGGATTCCTGGACACGCCTCTTAAACTACAAAACACAGACGAAATTAAGACACAAATTAACCTCTTCCTGCCTGGAGTCGCAAATGTGGAAATTAATTTTTTATTCATTATTTCTTTTAATAAAACTTTTATTTGCTTTTAATCCATCAGAGTTCTGTATTTATTTTGTTTTATTTATTTATCTTTATTTAATGTTAATAATTCGTTTAATATATAATTGCACTTTATTTCCTTCCAGTCTTTCTTTCCTGTATTTACATTGTTTTTATATAACTGTATATAAAACAAACCATGAAGGGGATTAATATCCTTATTCAGAAACTAATACCCATTTCTGGAAGCAAGATAATTAATAAATGTGTTTGATTAATTGATTTAAGTTGCATTTGAAGTTCATTTTAGGTTTGTGCTTAAGTAGGTGACAGACTTTGCACCTTTAAATATCTATTCATTAAACAATGAGGTGACTTGATATATATATATATATATATATATATATATATATATATATGTATGTAAAAATGTGACAAAATATGTTTTGAAACTTTAATGCAACTTAAAAACTGATCGATTCCAAAAGTTTCACTATTTAGCAGTTTTTAGGAAACAATGTGGCAGTTAAGCTAGTTAGCTTAAATTGAACTTTCTTTGCTAGCTTTTAGCTAAAGTTAGCAACTGAACTTAAAACTAGTGTAAACATACAAAATCTTATCTGTACAATACTGTGATGTAAATACACTGAAAATTATTTTTAGGAGGCACTTGAAAGATTTAAAGGATTAAAGAAGTTAGTTGCTCAGCTAAACGCTGGTTAGCTAAAGCTGGAGGTGATTTATAATCAGGCTAACTATCCAGAAATTCCTGCACTACTTGGAAAAGATTTTGAACCCTTAAAACTCCACAGGATCACCAGGTGCTATTGCTTATGTCTCCATCAGTTTGTAAAGAGCGGAAGTGTGTAACTCTGGGAGGTAAACTGTTATGAATAGCTTTCCGTTATTGTTCCATCCAGGAGGTTTACAGTCCAGCTGAAAAATGTAGTGCTTATTCAGACTCTGTATCATGATAACACCGTTATTTATCACATTTTCATCTTAAGAAAAAAAGATAACCTTTACCATTATGTTGCTAAGAAACATCTAGTTTGGTCTGGAAATGATAATAACGCCACTTCTTGTCAAATTTAACAACAATCAGAGAGCATAAATTGACTTAAATGTTTAACAGTGTGTGATGTGTGCGTTTCAGACGTGAGAGAATGATGTGCAGATGAGAAAAGGCTTGGTCACTGCTGATCTATGTGTTATTTTTTTACAAACTTCTGGTTTCTCTTTATGCTGCTAAATCTATTCATACATTCATTTTACATCATTTTAACATCACGTCTCCATGGAAACATCACGTCTGCATGGAAACATCACATCTCCATGAAAACATCACGTCTCCATGGAAACATCACGTCTCCATGGAAACATCACGTCTGCATGGAAACGTCACGTCTGCATGGAAACGTCACGTCAGCATGAAAACATTACGTCTCCATGGAAACATCATGTCTCCATGGAAACATCACGTCTCCATTGAAAGATCACGTCTGCATGGAAACATCACGTCTGCATGGAAACATCACGTCTCCATGGAAACATCACGTCTCCATTGAAAGATCACGTCTGCATGGAAACATCACGTCTGCATGGAAACATCACGTCTGCATGGAAACATCACGTATGCATGGAAACATCACGTCTGCATGGAAACAACACGTATGCATGGAAACAACACGTATGCATGGAAACAACACGTATGCATGGAAACATCATATATGCATGGAAACATCACGTCTGCATGGAAACAACACGTATGCATGGAAACATCACGTATGCATGGAAACATCATATATGCACACTTACTGTTAACTTCTACCAGAACTTTTTTTTTTTTTAATTGAAAAAAAAAACAAAAACAAATTTAAAAAAAATTGAGGAAAAAATAATACAGCTTGAGGTTTTTATGGCTAATCTCAAACATCAGACACAATTTTTGACCAAATTTGGGTTCTAGCGATACAAAGTATAGTTTGGACCCTTTTGTTATTCAAATGTTTATTATTATCATTGTAAGAACAACTCACTCAAATCTGACCCCTAAACATCGATGAAAAGTTGTGAAATTTGGCACACATCAGAAGACCAGCAGAAATTTAGATAGTCTATGGTCTACATTCACTCCAATGCAAAAACGGCTCTACAGCGCCCTCTAGACATGGAAAAAAAATCTCCAATGAATTGGGTCCACTTTGACATAGGATACTAAAATTTGGCACACATGTAAAACACCCCAATACAAGCAAAAAAGTCAATCATACGCCTGTTGCCCTGTGTGATGGCAGCCTGAGCTGCCACACAGTAAAGTTAATGTACTTTCCTTTTGAGTTACCAGTTCCTGGGTGGAGTTCCCAAGCCTGCCAAAGAAAAGAGTCGTGGCTGTACTGGAGCTCTTAAATCAGGCTGAAGGCCTAATTGGGCAGTTCCATCTTTTTTTAAGAGGGAAGTGTAGGAGGGGTTTAGGTTCTTCTATTGATTATCAGTTGTGTTTTGCATTATTTAGGAATCTCATTGTTTAGTTTATTGTCTTAACAGGTTACATGTAACACTATAGTGATAAGTTTATGTTATAGTTGGTATAGAGTATTGTACTGTCCCCCCCCTCGTGTGACAAAATGGCCTGATCAGCCAGTGTATATATGTGTCCCTTGTGTGTCTGTTGGGTAGGTCAGTTAGTGTTTGAGTTCCTTATGTTAATGCCTATGTTGAAGTTGGTTTCTTTGACCTCTTTTATGGGCCCAAAGTTATTGCACTAAAAGATTTATTTTGATGTTTTCGTTAAATAAATGTGGACATCATATTTTTCTAAAAGAAATTCCTTGTGCTTCTCTGGTTTTTTCAGCTCGGTCCCTCACACCCTGGTAAATGGATGTCTGCCAACTTGGATTTTACGCCCATTTTTTCATTTTACGCGGATCGTTTTTGAACGAACTAGTCTGAGGGGATTCATGTGACTGACTCCAAATTCGGCAGGAAACTTCGTGACAAAATGGGGACCAAAAGTTATTCAAATCTTTCTAATAGGAGAAATCGTGTTACCGTGGCAACCCAGGGAAAACTTCTCGCCATGAAAAAAGGTTTAATCATATCTCCTTAGAAAGACATGCGATCTGCACCAAAATTGACAGCAATCATAGTTGTTAGGTCCTTTACACATTACACCATTCATTGGGGGGGGGTTGAGGCTCGGACCCAATGGATGCCGCTTGTGGCTTTGATTTTTATTATTAGCTGTTAAACAGAAATTCAACTTCTTTTCAGATTGTTGTGTTTTACCTTCCGACTGACGCCTCCGTGTTCCAGATAACTTTTGAGCTTTTCCACATAAGCAGATGGTGGATTCTTCACTTGAAACCGCTCCTGAAGATGCAGAGAAACACGCAGAGGCCTGTAATTAGTTCTGATTGCAGCGCTGCGGTGAGAGGAAAGACAGGACACAGCTCAGCCAGGGTCTCACACAGGCACTGTGATTACACAGCTTCTCTTATGCAAATGTAAGAAACTACTCCGCTGCGGTGCAGCAGTTATTTTCAGCTGCACTGCTTCATTCGTGGCCTCTAATTACATATATGCTCTGAAATTTGTCAAAGAGCCTCGATGAT
>NC_136630.1:5863347-5975847 GCF_933228915.1 Telmatherina bonti
ACAGGTCGGTAACATGACCAGTTTAACTGGGAACAGGTTAGTAACATGACCAGTTTAACTGGGAACAGGTCGGTAACATGACCCGTTTAACTGGGAACAGGTCGGTAACATGACCAGTCCAACTGGGAACAGGTCGGTAACATGACCAGTCCAACTGGGAACAGGTCGGTAACATGACCCATTTAACTGGGAACAGGTCGGTAACATGACCAGTCCAACTGGGAACAGGTCGGTAACATGACCAGTCCAACTGGGAACAGGTTGGTAACATGACCAGTTTTACTGGGAACAGGTCGGTAACATGACCAGTTTAACTGGGAACAGGTCGGTAACATGACCAGTCCAACTGGGAACAGGTTGGTAACATGACCAGTTTAACTGGGAACAGGTCGGTAACATGACCAGTTCAACTGGGAACAGGTCGGTAACATGACCCGTTTAACTGGAAACAGGTTAGTAACATGACCAGTTTAACTGGGAACAGGTCAGTAACATGACCAGTTTAACTGGGAACAGGCCGGTAACATGACCAGTTCAACTGGGAACAGGTCGGTAACATGCCCAGTTTAACTGGGAACAGATCAGTAACATTACCAGTTTAACTGGGAACAGGTCAGTAACATTACCAGTTTAACTGGGAACAGGTTAGTAACATGACCAGTTTTACTGGGAACAGGTCGGTAACATGACCAGTTTTACTGGGAACAGGTTAGTAACATGACCAGTTTAACTGGGAACAGGTCGGTAACATGACCAGTCCAACTGGGAACAGGTCGGTAACATGACCAGTTTAACTGGGAACAGGTCAGTAACATGACCCGTTTAACTGGGAACAGGTCGGTAACATGACCAGTTTAACTGGGAACAGGTCGGTAACATGACCAGTTTAAGTGGGAACAGGTCGGTAACAACACCGGTTTAACTGGGAACAGGTCGGTAACATGACCCGTTTAACTGGAAACAGGTTAGTAACATGACCAGTTTAGCTGGGAACAGGTGTAACATCACCAGTTTAACTGGGAACAGGTTAGTAACATGACCAGTTTAACTGGGAACAGGTTAGTAACATGACCAGTTTAACTGGGAACAGGTCGGTAACATGACCCATTTAACTGGGAACAGGTCGGTAACATGACCAGTTTAACTGGGAACAGGTTAGTAACATGACCAGTTTAACTGGGAACAGGTCGGTAACATGACCCGTTTAACTGGGAACAGGTCGGTAACATGACCAGTCCAACTGGGAACAGGTCGGTAACATGACCAGTCCAACTGGGAACAGGTCGGTAACATGACCAGTCCAACTGGGAACAGGTCGGTAACATGACCCATTTAACTGGGAACAGGTCGGTAACATGACCAGTCCAACTGGGAACAGGTCGGTAACATGACCAGTCCAACTGGGAACAGGTCGGTAACATGACCAGTTTTACTGGGAACAGGTCGGTAACATGACCAGTTTAACTGGGAACAGGTCGGTAACATGACCAGTCCAACTGGGAACAGGTCGGTAACATGACCAGTTTAACTGGGAACAGGTCGGTAACATGACCAGTTCAACTGGGAACAGGTCGGTAACATGACCAGTTTAACTGGGAACAGGTCGGTAACATGACCAGTCCAACTGGGAACAGGTCGGTAACATGACCAGTTTAACTGGGAACAGGTCAGTAACATGACCAGTTTAACTGGGAACAGGCCGGTAACATGACCAGTTCAACTGGGAACAGGTCGGTAACATGCCCAGTTTAACTGGGAACAGATCAGTAACATTACCAGTTTAACTGGGAACAGGTCAGTAACATTACCAGTTTAACTGGGAACAGGTTAGTAACATGACCAGTTTTACTGGGAACAGGTCGGTAACATGACCAGTTTAAGTGGGAACAGGTTGGTAACAACACCGGTTTAACTATGAACAGGTCGGTAACATGACCCGTTTAACTGGGAACAAGTTAGTATCATGACCAGTTTAACTGGGAACAAGTTAGTATCATGACTCGTTTAACTGGGAACAAGTTAGTATCATGACCAGTTTAACTGGGAACAAGTTAGTATCATGACCAGTTTAACTGGGAACAAGTTAGTATCATGACCAGTTTAACTGGGAACAAGTTAGTATCATGACCAGTTTAACTGGGAACAAGTTAGTATCATGACTCGTTTAACTGGGAACAAGTTGGTATCATGACCAGTTTAACTGGGAACAAGTTAGTATCATGACCAGTTTAACTGGGAACAAGTTAGTATCATGACTCGTTTAACTGGGAACAAGTTGGTATCATGACCAGTTTAACTGGGAACAAGTTAGTATCATGACTCGTTTAACTGGGAACAGGTCAGTTAACTGGTGATGTTACTGACCTGTTCAGTATAAAGGAGCATATCAGAGTGTCCCAAGTGGAAAGATGTTCACCAATATGAAACAAACCAAGATAAAAAACTTTCAGGAAAATGTTCCTCGGTGTAGAAGTGGAGAGACTGACGCTGACTCATCTGCTTCAGAGTATACGATCAGGAATCAGAGAATCAGAGAATCAGGAGGAATCCCTGTATGCACATGACCCTGCAGGTCAAAAATGGATGATTGTGATCTTTAAACCCTCAGGAAGCATCAAAAACAGATTCTGCACAGAAAATCTCTCCATGACACCTGGAAAACTTCCAGAAAAGTGATGTTTTTTTATCTTAACTTTATCAATATTTGTGCCTTCTTATGATTCAGAAAACATAAGGGCAAAATGTTTAATAAGTAAAATAAATGCTAGCTTTGTAAATCTTAATTTTTCTTTTTGTTAAAAAAAGGTCTTTTTAACATAATTCTGTTTTTGTTCTAAATTTTTCATGTGGTTTAACTTTAAGCTCAGCGTCAGAAACACTGAAGTTTGTCCTGTTTTGTGTTTTTCTGCATCTCCTCTCTCATCACATTACTTCCTGTTGTACTGTGGACTGATGAATCCACGGCGTTAGCGTCGCCTCAGCAGGAGTTGTGTTTGAGGACAATGCGTCACACAACCCGTGAGGGGCTGCAGGCATCAGGTTTCACATCTGTTTGAGTTTCATTTTTCATCTCCAACTTGCTGCACGTCTTCTGTGCAGGTAATACAGACAGAGTGAAAGCTTGTGGTCGATCTCGTCACGCTCAAAATGGCTCTCACCATGGCAACCGGCACAATAACTTCTGATTAAAGTGACATTAGTAAGTCGAATCTGCTCCTTTTAAACCATTAGATCACAACACTAAGTCAGTGTTGGCTGCAGGTTGCTGAAGGATGCATGCAGACACTTCCTGGATGTCCCAAAACTATGCTGAATGGAGTTATTCTGTTCTTATACAATGAATGATTACAGCTAAATCTATGTTCACCTGAATGAATACGACTGTCTGAAAAAACTCCTCAGCTCAGAACATGTTTGTTCTATTTCATCCAAAATCCTCCAGAGAATATTTCTTTTGTGTCAGGTGTTTATATGAAAAGCAGAAAACTGGATTGGATGGTGTCTGGAGGGCCTGTCCTCCTGGGCCTCTGGCAGGGGGGTGGGGTGTCTCCTGGGCTTGTGGGCTCCTCTGCCAGCTCATGCGGTCATCCCTGCGGTGGGCCGCCTGGCATCTTGCATTTAGATGTTATTTAATCTGGAGGCGTGTCGTTTTGATTTACAGGTATCTGGCTGCAAGAAGGCAGCAAAACCGCAGTTTTTAGCTAGCTAACAGCACACCTTAGCTTTAGCCTGCCTACCTTCATTAGCCAGTTAGCTCAGATAGCTCTTAGCTACCGACCATAGACCGTATATGAAAGGCGGTAAAAAGTGAAGCCTATGCGGAAGAGCATAAAACTGCAGTTCCTCCTTCATCCATTAGGGGCTCCAAAACAGAGTAAATCCCCATAAACTCCCATGTTAAAAAGACCAACTTCACAGCAGAAATAAACATGTTTACAGCTTAAAAAAAAAACACGTTTACAGCAGAAATAAACATGTTTACAGCCTGGTATAAAAATCAATTTTCGGTTTGATAAGTCAGGTTTACCTTCATGACAACTGTGGGGGGAGTGAATTTTTTTCTAACTCGCCCGTTTAAAAGTAATTTAATCTCGAATTTCGGCATATTCAGGGGCGTGTCCTTTTGATTGACAGGTACCAGACCTCCCGCTTCAAGTCAGAAGAACGTAGAACAACCGCGGTTTTTAGCCGGTTAACAATGTGACTTAGCTTTACCTCCGCTTACCTCCATTGGCTGGTTAGCTCCTGTTATCTCCGGATTAGCTTGGTTAGCTCTTAGTTACAGAAAGCTTGGAGTTCGCTCGATGTCAATCATCCACCATGACGCTCACAGCCCCCCTCTCAGCTCCACCTCTTTGCCCATATTTGTATTTTCTGGGCGAGACGACACGCATGCCTCTGCCAAGATGGTGATGGTAGGAACCGCCCACCGAGCTTCAATACAGCTCTTCAGAAACCTATGGGGGACGTCACAGAGGCTCCACCCATCTTTTATATACAGTCTATGCTACCAACACCTGTGAGTCATATATGTTAACCATCCACCCCCACGCTCACAGCCCCCCTCTCAGCTCCACCTCTTTGCCTGTTACTGTATGTTCCAGGAGCGACAATGACCCTGTCAAGATGGCGATGGTGGGAACCGCCCACCAGGCTTCAATTCTGCTCTTCAGAAACCTTCAGACGACGTCATGGAGGCTCCGCCCATTTCTTATATACAGTCTATGCTTCTAACATAATCCAGACCTGATGAGAAAACTGGTTTTATGAAGTCCCACATCTTTAGAGTTCATTTCATTGTCATATCTACAGAGTTAAACAGTTCAGCAGGGGAGCGTTTGCATCAATCCATCTGCTGAAAACTAAAGTTTTATGATTGATGCAAATAACAGAAAACCACAGCTATGCAGGGCTGTAAAAATAAAGATAAAATTATTTGGCTTTTGTGTAAACATTATGATGCAGTTGCATCAGGCTTTTAGTTTTTGTTTTCCTTTTTTTTCATTTATTCTTAATTATGAACGTTTTTGTTACCAACATCTTACAAAAATCATTTAATTGTGAACAAATAGATTTAGGATGAAAACAAATATTTACAGATGAGAAAAGAATAAAACTGCAGTGTAAAACACAGAAACATCTCATAAATACAAGGAAATATAAAAATACAGACTACAACGCTGCTACGTGCAGACTTCATCAACTGTTTCCTCCTTTTTCTTCCCCACTTTTCCCTTCCTGTACATTCTGTACACAAATCCACAGATTTACATTTACAATTCCACCCACTGCAGCATTCCCTGTTGGGAAATATGCAAAGTGTTATGTAAAACACTGACGGGGTGGGGGGTGTCCAGTGTAGAGCCACTTTGTCAGGATCTCCTTTTACTGCCAGTATTCTCTCTTCATTTTCATACTTCATCAATAAACGTTCAGGATGAAACCAAAAGGCTTGTTTCATGCAGAAAAGAACACGCGTCCCATGATGCCCGTCCTCCTCAGAGGCGGCTTTGTATGCAGACGGTGTCTCTTCTCCGTTTGTTATGCTCACTCAGCAGGAGACGAGGGGTCTGAGGAGAGAATCTATACTTGCTGGGTTACAGTGATGTAGCATAAACAGAGCGGAGAGGAGGAAAATGTGTTGAACTGCTGCAGAATGAAGCTGCACATTCATGCAAACACACCCAACTGCAGCTACACACACCAGCAGAGCCTGCAGCAGTCGGCAGCTTTGCTTTAATTCATCGCAGGTTTTAATCGACAACATGAAGGCTTCTGCAGCAGCTCCGACTGGTGTCCTCCTCTGGTAGACCAGGAGCTGATAACAGAGACATCCGAGTCACACGGAGGCTTTGTCATCTGGCCATCAGGTTAAAAAAAATCACCTGAAAAAAAAGACTTTTCTTTACTTTTCTCTTTTATGACCCCAACTGTTTGCTCCGTTTCTGGTCAGTGACTGAAATTCATTCGCCTGAACTGGTCACAGTTTACGTAGAGGGGCATTCGCAGCTGGATAGTTTGGGGGACTCGGAGTGATTAGGTGAGGATTTTCAATAAGTTTCACACCTTTCTTTGGTTTGGTTTGTGTTCAAGCTGCATTAAACTCAAACGGACCAAACCGATTAGCAGCATCGCAAAGTTCCAACAACTGCTTGCCATGAAGTCACTCTCCTGCAAAAACACTTTTTCAAGGTAAGAATTAGATATTTAGAGCCAGCGGGTTTGTCGGATTTAAAAATCTCCTTTGTCTTATTTTTCTGGATATGATAAAGTTTTTTTTTTTAACTAACGGATTGCTTTTATTGTGAAGGAGGGTGTCCATAGCTGTGCTTATTGTGAGGAAAGTTGCATCTCGCTCAGTGCAGCTGTTGGTTCTGTAATTTCTGGATCACGGAGCACAAGCTGGAACCGGGAGGCTGGATGACATCTGGTTCTCCCAGCTGCATGAATAAAGCCTCCCGGCAGCAACGACTACAGGGAGGCGGTCTGCTGGTTCAGTGCCATATTATAAGAGTTAAGAACAACAAATCTGAAGATCAACTCTGCTTCAAACAAACATTCACAAAGGATATCTTCACTATGTCGTCTTTTCCTTTGATTGTACATGAAAATGTTACTTGTATTGTTTAAAACAAATAAAAATCTGGTGCCAGAAAATATTCAGAAAATATTTATAAAGAGAGAAAGTCATTATTTATTAAAAAATGTGGGCATTTTTAGGATATCGTATTTTAGGACTACATTAAAGGAAAGATGTGTTTTAGTGAAAGGAGTCAGTTTGTGGAATAATTTGGACCAAAAAGTGAAAGAATTAACATCAAAGTTTTTGTTTAAAAAGGGAATTAAAGAAATTTAATTTAACAGATATTATGAATAATGTGAAAATTACAAAATGACTAATGTTGTCAGAAATGCTTAAAATGAGAGGTAAACTGGGAGACAGAAGAAAAACGTGTGTTTAGTCTGCGGGATGTCATACCTGACTAAGTTCTGAAGATTTATTATTTTCATTTTGTATAAAGTTTTGGTTTTTCTGATTATACACTGTAATGATGGTTGGGTGAAAAGGGAGCAGATAATATAAGAATAGACTTCTGCTGCTTTGTATTTCATTCAAATTTAACTTGAAGATATGTTCAAGTTTCAAAATATGTTCTGATTTATTGAATGAAATGAATAAATAAAAAAAATTAAACAACATTGGATGTATGAATGAATAAAGTAGATTTATAATTACCTAATGTGTTAACGTGCAGGTCGAGTCGCCGGTTCTACATAAACAGGTCGGGTCCAGGTTTCAATAGGAGGTAAACGGGTCGGGTTTGGTCACCGTAATTCATTTGGTTGGGTTCGGGTTGGTAAAACTGGACCCGAGCAGGATTCTGGTCCTGGTTTTCTGAACACATGCTGCTGGTTTTGTTTCTCCTCCGACCAGAAACAATAATCTGCATCACTTCCTGGTTCGTCTTCAGGCTTTACTGCGGTTGGCAGACGTCACTTTCTGATTGGCCGCTGGATATTGTGTTTGCATGCGAACCGAGACGCCCGATGTTCGAGTGGACCAGGAATCAGCAAGCCCGGAGAATTCATGACGAAGATGTTTACAACCTGAAGATATTTATTTTCCTTATGTGTCATTTGTGTTATTTTCCAAATGTGTCACAAATATTAGTCAAACTGCTTCCAGCCTTTTTTTTTAAAACTTTCTTTTTATTTTATTGATTTAATCCATTTATTTATTATTATTTATGCATTTTCATATAGCCTGTTTGCTCTTCATTTTATTTCTTTAATATGTTATTGTTATTTAATTCCAGTCTTTATTTATTGTATTTCTATATAACTGTAAATAGATTTAGGCGTTGAGAGATCCAATAACAGACTTAAACACCCCTGTCTGGGTGGCGAGGGGTCCTGCACCGCAGCCCTGCCTTGATCTGGGTCGTTGCTATGGTGACGACCTCTGCTGACATGGACGGACTGGCTCCTGATTGGATAGAACCAATGTTGTTTCCTCACATTAGCATCAAGACAGATGTTTATTACGTTTATGTTTTATTTTATTTGACTATTTTATTTGAAAAGGGTTTATAAATAAAGTTTGTTTTGGCTTGGTAAATAAGAGCTGGAAGTGTGTCAGAAAAAATGGAGAAAATAGCAAATTTAAAGTGTCAATGTTCAGACGTTTAGCTACTTGAGTTACTCGGCATGGTTCTGTGTTCAATTGTTTGTTTGAATAAAACACTGAACAGAACTTTATTTTATAATAAAAAAAACAAAAAGCTCTCAAAATAGAAAAAAATAACCAAAAAAACAGATTACCAACAAACAAGCCACTCATAAGTCGCTAAATTAATGTAACAGAAGTTCTGAGCTAAACTGAAAAAAGAACCGTTTGGGAACTGAAAGAGTCGACTCTTCTAGGGGAGTCAAGTCAAAAGAATCTAATCTTTGCAAAGACCTGAACTTCCCATCACAGCATTCAGTGAAAATCTCTTTATGAAAGTAAAATCTGGTCAATAAAGTCATCTGTTGAGTACACGATGCTGCTGCGAGGCCAGAAGAGACAGAGGTGTGAGGAACGTTCTTTAAGCTTATTGGATCATCATCACCAGCTTGTTCTGCAACACTGAGCTGGTAAAGTTAAAGAATCTCTGCGAGTTTAGGATGAACGGATTTAAGCTGAACCTCAGGAATGATCCGACTCTGCAGACTGGAATCCATCCGAGCTGCACGGAGGGAGAATAAAACATTAGCTCCTGTGCAGAGGTAATTACAGTTCTGGTTCCTCCCTAATAAGAAGCGTCTTCTCATCGATCGGATCGCCTCACTGGAAGGAAGCAGCATTCATCAGGGTGTTAACTGTTTGACTTTCACCTCCAGGGGTAAGTATACATCAGCCCAACGTCATCATGAAGCTCAGAGATCTGATGATAAGGCTGAGAATGAGAGGAGGAATGCAGGTAATAACATAGCGAGCTGTCTGGTTGCATGTCAGGCTATGTTTTCCAGTCCAGTCTCTTCCTGTTTTAAGTTATCATTGTCACCATCTTGGCACGAGTTCAGTGTGTCATGCTCTTGTCGCTGTCAACAACTCAGAAACAGATAAAGTCACTCAGCAGGAATGTTAATCACCAAAGAATAAGATCTTGTTTGGAAACTGGTGAGAAAAAGCTCTGTTTTCTTGCTGACATCGAAGCGTGATCGGCTCGTATAAATACTGGCCTCCGTACACGGGCGCTCTGTTCACTCCAGGATGAATTTTATGGTTTTACTGCCTGGTTTTAAGGCTCTACATGAGCAGCATCATTATGAGCCAGTTAGAGCGCTACAGCTTGGTGAACCAGACGCCCAAAGATCCAGACACAACAGCAGAGATGTTCCTGCAGCCTGGTGCGGCAGCTGCTGAAACTTTACAAACTTTCCTCTTTTCAGATCGTTTCAATTAATAACGTTAAAATCAATGAGGACAATAACAAATCCAGGCGTTCAACAAAGCAGCGTTGAAGTGTTGGGGACGTTTTACCAGCAGCTGATGAAAGCAGCTCTAACAAACAGGTCAAAGGGCACTATGAGGTCATTGTCTCTGTTTTGTCTGGAGAACGTTTTTAACTCGAGGACAAAATCTAGTCTGGAATTATTGCTTTTTACAGCAGAAATGTCCAGATTTTATTCTGTTTAAAGCAACACAATAACATCCAGACAAGAAATCAGATAAATTAGAGGAGGAGAGATTTTAAAGGCAAGGCGACAGTAAAAAGTTATTTTTTTTTAGTATTGGGGTAAAATTATGGAACAGATTAATTATGCACAAATAAAAGCAAAGTAAAACATCTGCCAGTGTAAAATGAGGTAAAAGAAAGCTTGTTTTAAATAAACATAAGCTTTAAGCCCCACAAACTTAGTGTTATGTTGTTGTTCATACTTGCGTCTACGCCTTTTCGCATTAACATGCGCTGACAGCAGAATAAACCGGCACACACACGACTAGTGAGGAGTAAAAACTTAAAAATTAAAACCCAGCCAATCGCAGGGTTACTGAAAGTTTCTGTGATCATTTCTTCAACATGAACTTCTAAAAAAATGTTTAAAATATTCACATTTTCCTGTGAAATTCACAGAAAGTATAAAAACTTTGTTTATCGTGAAAGCAGGATGTTTGGGTGAATCATATCTCAATTATTCACTGAAACGACAGCTAACAGCACTGAGGGTTTGAGGTTTTTATGGTTTCTTTAGAGTCCAGATATAGAGTTCACTGCACATGTGCATTTTAAAGTTCAGAAGAGGTTCATGTACGTTTAGAAGTGAAGGTTGTGGTGCATTCTGACATGGTAAAAAAAGCCAAATGTCCTGACTTTTTGTGAGCAGTGGATGTATCTTGGATGGAAATGTTTAAGGTGGAAGCAGATACATAAAAATAATCTGATCTGCAGCAAAGCAAATAAAAACATTATTGCATTAAATCTGGTTCTGCAAATGAAAGATTTCCACGTTTTAGCTTTACAGTATTCCTTTAATCCTCTGGAGGAAACGTCGGGAGGCTGTGAAGTCAATCAGGATGTAATTTTATTAAAGCCTAAATAGATCTGACTCTCATTCTTCCTCACATGACCGGTGAATGTAAAGCTGCAGCGAGTCCTGCATAAAGGTGCTCTTATTGCACAGCGGCGTTGTGTACCTGGCACAAAGATAAGCCTGTCCTGAGGACGTGCACATTTCCTACATGTTCCACATTCTTCGCACAGACTGCTTTGTGCTCTGGAAGTTGCCCGGCTGCACAGAGTTATGCAGAGGACTCACCAGCGCTGCGCTGAAGCGCTCCTCCAGCTCTTCCTCAGGTGGCAACGGGAGCTTCACTCCGGCCGTTTGCTTCTGGGACCCCGAGGAGCCTGGCGGGGCCGCCTTGCCCTCCTTCCCCTGGGAAATGTCAATGCTTCCGGCTGCATTTCCCATTATTATGTCCAATAGATCCAAACAACAAAAAAAAACTTAAATTGTCTTCAGCTGCTGAGAAGTCCAGTCGATCCGATGGAAAAATAAAAGTTCTAGTTAGTTAAAGTTCTGCAGGACCAGCGACCTGCCGTCATCTCCACAACCCCACCGTGTTGACTCACAGCCTTCATTACTGGCTGGTATTGTCCGCCACGCAGAGGGATGAGATCCACCCCAGCCTCTGAATGAGTCAGACCTCGCAGAGATCCCGCTGCATTATGAAACCCTAGAAAGATGGAAGGGGATATCCTAACAGTGACGGACTGAGTGACAGCTGAGCGAGTGAAGAGGGGGGAGGAGTTCAGAGCTTGTCCAGGATGAGGCTGCAGCGAGAGGAAAAATACAACTCAAGATGATAAACAACAAACAAGGTGTGACTTTTCAGAGAGGAAACTCTGAGGTAAAGTACTGATGCGGCTGCTGCATGTCTGCAGGTGGTCTGTAGACGTCCTCCATCTGCTGCAGGAAGCTGAGACTTTCTCTGGGCTTCATATCCACAGAAAACAGCAGACATAAAGGTGAAGGCAGAGATCCAGCAGGCAGCCACTCCGTCTATCTGGTGCGGGGACAGACAGAGACTAAAGGCAGCAGTGGCTTTAGTTGTAACAGCAGGGAGAAACCTGGGTCCTAATGCCTCCATGTTCAGGCTGCACCTGATCAAACTCACTCCTACTCTACACAAACATTCATGTTGTCAGACTGTGGTCTGAAAAGCAGCAGGGAGGTGAAGAAACCTGGGTTTCAATAAATATTAAACATTTGTGTGGGTTTTAAATCTAAGGCATGATTTATTTTGCCCTTTTCTTAGATTGCATTTTATAAACTCCGTAAAGTTTAACTCTCCTCTCATCTTAAAGCTTATACATTTTTTCCAGCAGTTGGCTGTCAGAGATCCGACAGCTTTGTTCTCAAAGAATTTCCTTAATTCCACTGATTCCTGAAGTGTTTCGATTGAGCTTTACTGGCAACCAACTGTTTCTGTCTGAACCTTTAAATGTTCATTGGTGGACATGTTCACACCCACTCCACGCCCCTCTGGAGGAGAGGATGCAGCTTTCGTTGGCTATCCACTACCAGAGGAGTGGTTATTTTGCTTAGTGAGGTCACAAAAAGAAAAAACTCACCTGTTAGAGAACACATTTGCTAAAAAGTGATAGAAAAGAGACAGAATTGTCTCATTTTTAGGCCTCATACACGGAATATGGAGGCTCATATGACTGTTAGAAAACACACAATTTTATTTCTCTTATTGTTATAATCACTCTTAAGGCTCTTTATGCTTGACGTAGTTTGTCTCCTGCGTTGGTTAGGTTCGTAATTTGGTCCGTTTTCAGAGAGCTTAGCTTTCCATCACTTAAACAGACAAAACGAAGCAATACCGTCGGAAAACGTTGGGGGCAGTGTTGAGTCATACAGCTGACACGCAACCAGCCAAAGGAAGAAACCAGAAGAAGAGCAGCAACGGGAAAAAGACGACAAACCGCCAAAAAAAAAAAAGCACCTAAAGAAGCTGAGAAGGGAAAAAATTTGTGGTTTTATTCTTCTGGTGTTTTCAGAAGGTTGGAAACAACTTCGCATTACAGCGACCAACCAGCATGAAAACACAGACGTGAACTCTGAACACTGCCCCCTAGTGGATGAACTGACAACCATGGCAACATAAAAGATCTGAAACGGATGTAAGGGAGAAGAAATGTGTGCGTTGAAAGATGAAAGTAATCAGTCTTATTGCATTCTGACCTGAAAGTTTTGTGTCGGTTTACAAGGACACAGAGGTAGAAAGTAAAATAGATGTTTAACACCACCTGCCCAACCGACTTGACCGTTGTGAACCATCAAAGCTGAGCTATGTTACGCTATGCTACAGGATGCCAGCTGTGTCTGCCGCAAACTTTTAGATTTAAGCTTTATGGCTCCTTTAGGCTACGGTCACACTACAAGCTGAAGTGACTTTAATCCGATGTTTTTGCCCGTAAGCGACCTGTAACCGATCTTTTCTTAACAGTCTGAACGACACAGATCTGATATGTTCGAATGCGACCCAGGCCGCTTGGATATGGGTCCTAAATCCGATATGTGTCTGATCTTTTGCCATGCGACTTCGGTCAGGTCGCATTAATCCGACCGACGAGTCATTGACACGCGACACGATTATTCTCCGTTTGTTGTTTATGAACTCTTTATCGGTAAATGCGCTCACATCACTCTCCCACCAATCCTGACTGCGACTCCGTACCCAAACGTTTCTCTCTGCAGTTGTTGCTGCCACAGCTTCACAAAAGGCCTCGACCAAAACTTTTACTTTCCTCTTCCGTAAACGTCTCCTTAAAACGAACCCATTCACAATGTTGTGGCTACGGTTGGACAAAACGTTTAAAAAATAGCAAATGGTCTGCTGCCGTCCATATTTACTTCCACAAACACAAAGACAAAGACGTCACACGCACGCTCACTGCACGTCGCCGTGTCTTCTACGCATGTGGGACGCATCTGGTGCGCATGAGGTTCATATAAAACAGAAATCCGAATTTCAAAAAATTCGGATTTCACAAAAACATCCGATATTAGCAGCAAGCCCTGCAGTCTGAACGTAGCCTTAGATCAGATGATATAAGCTAGCCTTTGCTTTTCCTCACATGCATCATGGCTGCGTTCATGCCAACAGCTACGATTCAGTTCTGATCAGGTCTAATAGTTCACAACGTGAATTACTCGAGTCTCGTGTCTTTTAGTGTATTTTAGTCTGAATTTAGTTTAAAGTAACTTAGTTTCAATATGTTTTAGAGATATTTTTTATTCTTTGTTTTCAGAGTTTTGATGTAATTTGATTTCAGAATCTGGTGGTGTGCTGAATGTCTCTATTTGCAGCACACTGGCAAGCATATTTTTATGATGCACTATACAAATAAAATGGCTTGAATGATGCATATATGAACAGGACACCAAACGACAACAGAAAAATATTTGCCAGACAACTTGGGAGATTCGATCATGAGACACAAACAGTTGAAAAGTTTTCACAGATAACATGTGGATGACATTTAGCTCCAAAAGACAGTGAAGCTACCAAGCTAGCTTCTTCTGTGTTAGCAGCTATTACTGGCAGTGTTGTTGTAAAACAGTGGCTCAGGTGGTAGTTCCACTTGTGGTTCGAGTCCTGCTCCTCTACGCTGCTGCAGCTCTGAGGGACACACTATTGTTCTCTGACAGCCAGTCCCAATGCAAGGCATTGCGTCACAACATGCGCCAATCCACCTGTGTGATGGCTTGCTGTGGCGACCCCTTCAGAGGGACAAGCCGAAAGGTAAATAACAACTGGCAGTGTTGTTGTTGTGCTGCAAGTTTACGACAACAGCCGTTTATATCAGACATCCGACTAGGCCTGTCACAATAACAAATTTTACTATGCAATTAATTGTCTCAGAAATTATTGCGATAAGCGATATTACACTAAGCGATTATTGTTGTCATTTTGAGACCATTTTCAACTAAAGTAACAATAATGCCATAATTATGCAAGTACACCCTTTCAACATACTTTAATTTCTAAAGAACATTTAGCTCGATGTTTGTCTCTGTGTGGCCCTGCGATGGATTGGTGAGCTGTCCAGGGTGTACCCTGCCTTCGCCCAAAAAGACAGCTGGGATAGGCTCCAGCTTCCCCGCGACCCTGAATTGGATTAAGCGGTTAGAAAATGAATGAATATATATATATATATATATATATATATATATATATATATACATATATATCCAGTCTCCACTCTGCTAAAACAGAACAGGATTTCTCCTGGGGTTTTGGTAACGTGGTTATCTGGAACATCTGGTCTCTAAACACCATTATATAGTCTATGGTCAGCTCATATAAGGGGACATGTTTGGACTTGACTAGAGGTGGAATGGTAGAACCTCATTTTTCATGTCATTGTAAAGTCGTGGAAATGCTGTTTGTGACATGTATGTTCATCCAGGTGATTCATACTGGCTGTGAAATATTTGCAACATTTTTCAAAATGTCGCCTTTTTAACAATATTAAAGGACAGCATGGCTTTACCAGTCACGCTGTCTGAGTACACGCCATGTTGCACTGTCCTGGTTGTAGTTAATCTGTCGGTTAAACACCACAGTGATGCTAGACTGTCGGGAAGTTGGAGCTAGCCTGTTTGTTAAGGTCTTAAGTGAAGATGGAAGCTTGTTATATTGGCGTGTTTAGTTAATATTGTCTTAAAACAAATGCGACAGAAAAGAAAGACAAATGAAAATTATTGCTTCTGGCAAACTTACTGCATGCATTTTTCCTTATTGTGCGATTATTGCTTATTGTGACAAGCTAGCATCCGGCCCAGCTGTTCAGCATCAGACCTTTACACTTTATTTTAAAAACTTCCAAAGCACCAACTTCAAAAAGTGTTCACTCAGAGCTTCATACATCCTGCCCACTTCCAGGAGCCTTCATCACAAGACATCCATTTTAACTTAGCTGCCGTTAAGTTATCGATCTGGACCCTTTCTATGACAACTGCATCTATGAATATACAACAAAAAGGAGATGAAATTACCTTCAGAAGCATGAAAGGAAACTTTCCTAAATGAATTTATTGTCATAATTAAGATCAGGATGTCTGACATTGTGCAGCTGGGCTGATTCACCTTCATAAAGGTAACGAGCAGGTGAAGGTTGGCAGCTCACACAACTAGATTGGCGTGATCAAAGCCTCTGGTTACGCAGCAGCACTCGCATGCTGCGTAACCAGAATGTCTCAGAGCAGCTTTCATTCCAGCAAACCACAGACGTTACGCAGCTGCTGAGCAGATTAAACACTTAAACTCAGCCGTGAGCAGCGATGACATGAAAACCGCAGCGTTGCTGGAAGTGTGGCTGCTTTTAATTAAATTAATGATGAGCACCACAGATACCTGAGTTTCTGGCCACACCTGGTTGGCCTGACACATCACATAATGATGAGTTTATATAACCAGTAGAGTAACACAAACAAATAGACGTTCAATTTAAAGGGGCAAGTTGTGTTTTCTGTCTTCACTGCATTTGTGTGTTATCATTAAGTAATAATCCAAAACATTCTCGTAATGATGTCGTAGAGTTTTTTTTCTCACTCAGTGGCTTCTTGATGCTACTTTACACGCCGTTCAGTCTCCATTACTTCAAGTTAGCAAACAAATTTATCTCCACTATCTTTTATTCCTGTAGAACCAGAAATAAATCCAACACATATCAAGCGTGCTTTTAGTTTTCTCTTTAAATGTTTCCCTGGAATCTTCAGGAGAAATGTGTTAGCGACAGTTCTGAACCACATTCTTTTAACAGCACTAATGTTTTTAATGCGATTAACGCATGCGCCGTCTGCATAGTTTTGGAAGGTGATGCAGAAATAAGGTTGTGGCTCGGCAGCAGAAATGGGGACAGAATGGGTCTTTTACATGGACACTTGAGTTTTAAGGTGCCAGAGACTGAAATTTAAAGACTTTAGTCTTTAAACCACTCTCAGATCAGACTAAATGTTACATAGCATTTAGTCAAAGGAAAATCCAAAGGAAATCCATAGCAGAAAAAGTTGGTAAACACATTTTTCCAAAAACTGCAGTTCCCCCCTCATCCAAAACAGAGCAAATCCCCATAGACTCCCATGTTAAATAGACCAACTTCACAGCAGAAATAAACATGTTTACAGCAGAAATAAACATGTTTACAGCCTGGTACAAAAATCCATGTTTGCTTTAATAGGTCAGGTTTACCTTCATGACAACTGTGGGGGGAGTGAATTTTCTTCTAACTCGCCCGTTTAAAAGTAATTTAATCTTATAATTCGGCATATTTAGGGGCGTGTCCTTTTGATTGACAGGTACCTTTTATCCTGCTTCAAAAAGGAGGAATGTGAAAAACCATGGTTTTAAGATGGTTAAAGTAATTTAGCTTTAGCCCGTTTACCACCGTTGGATAGTTAGCTCCTGTTAGTTCCAGGTTAGCTTAGTTAACTCTTAGTTACATGCAAGTCAGAGTTTGCTAGATGTCAATCATCCACCATGGCCCCCTCTCAGCTCCACCTCTTTGCCATTTCAGAATTATCCTTTTTTTCTTTTCTTTTTCCAACCTGTCCTGTCCAGCATCTCAGCATACAGAACAGCAATCTGCGTGCCATATTTTTGCCAGACAGGTTTGCTCTGTCAAGGGAGACATCTCATGTATATAGCTGCCCTTGATAATCTGAATTTTTTGGGGTTTTTTGGTAATCATCATCAGTCTTGATATAGCCGTGCTGGACCTGGCAGAGGAAGAGGAAAAAAAAAAAGAAGTTGAAGGGAGATAAAGAGAGAGAGAAAAGAAAGGCATGTCTAAGCTGCTAAAGTCACAGTATACACAAAACAATATAAACTACTACAGTACTGCAATACAACACAATATAAGTAGAATAGTGACAATATGCAAACAAAAAAATAAATCAATAAAAAAAAATAATTACAATACCGATCGTTATCAAACACACCAACAGAGAGTCATCAGCAACATTTAGTCAGAAGCAGATGGGAAGATGAGCGCTTTGTGGGCGTGCACGTGTGAGTGTTCAACCTGTGATACTGCAATCAAAGATCAGCTGAGTGCTTGTAGTTGAGCACGACCACGATCGAGGCGTTGAGGAGAAGCCTAAGGCCCCCAGGGCCCGGCAAGCCCACCGAACACAGAGCCCAGGCAAGAAAAGCAGAGAAAGCCGCCGTCCCCCGAGCCCAGAGCAGTGGAAGCACCCAGGCAGGCGCCCCCCCGGCGCGACGAGGCAGGGGCACCGGGTAGCACAGGGTGACGGCAAGCTGGCCTGGCGGGCACTGGGCGCCAAAGCACGGAGAGTTTAAAGAGTATTTTCCGGAAAAGACGACACGCATGCCCCTGCCAAGATGGCGACAGTCAGAACCGCCCAATGAGATTCAATTCAGCTCTTCAGAAACCAACTGGTGATGTCAAGAAGGCTCCGCCCATCTTTTATATTCAGTCTATGATCAGGACAGAGTGGAGGATCTTAAATTAAGGGACGGGATTTCCATAAGGGTCACTTGATAATTATAAAAATACATGGAGGGAGCCTGAATTTATTAGAAAGAGGTTTTTTTTTTACCAGTGTTGTCAAGTCATCAATGCAGAGAAATTAGCACCTCAGTTTTATAACGTGTGATATCACAAATAAACTTCGTACACATATGAATATGGCATTAGATGCTAGCCATTACATTTTTTTGCAAAATAAATTTTAAGTTTCGACAAACAACAATTGTGATTTGCAAGTGTTTCCATTGAAGGTGAATAAGCCTCAGTTCTCGTAAAACCTTGTCAGCCAAACGAGATTTTACGAGAATTGTGGCTTATGCAAAGAAACCACGTAGCGTTATTTTGGGGATTTCTACTTGCTGCAGAGAATTTGGTATGGCTTTTTTCAGCTTTTCTCATTTTCTTTTCTAAAACTCTGAAATTTGCTTTTGTTTGTTCCACACCGCTTCATCTTTATCAGAAAAACTACATCACATCCAGGGACATGTAAATGCAAAAAAAAAAAATGTTTCCATTACACTTTTGCGATATTTTACTATATCTAAACAGTGAAAAAACCACATCATTGGAACATACAAGCTTTTTAGCGATATTTGAGACTTTTTTTTCACAAATTGTAGATGTTTCCATTTGTGTTTTTTTTTTTTTATTACGACATTTAATTTTTGAGCAGGTGTAATGAAAACACATCGAAGCAGTGAACCGAATCCAACAAAAAACAATAATAACTCTTAATCTGTTCCTGTCATTATGAGTCAGATATTTAAAAAGACACTCTGGTTGCTCAAATACTACATCCCTGCAATGCAGTGAGGATGTCTCTGCAGAAGACTAGACGACAGACAAGGAGCTCAAAGGATGAAGGAAGGATGGAGAATGTTTGGTTTGTCTTCATGTGAGAGGAAACTGCTTTAAAACAACGGACACATCAGAAGAGATTCAGAAATTTGTCCTGTTCGAGTGCAAGATGTCAGAAAATTCAAGAAATCTGAAATTCATGTTTATAAAGGGAAAAGTCCGAGTAAGGATACCTCCACATGGACAAGGGGTTACTGGTGAGGAATCTGGGATGGACCGTCACAGAGGAAACATGTAATCCAGCCCAAACCATCATCCCTCCATCCCCGTGTTTCACCGCTGGTGTGCTGTTTGGTTTTTTTGTGCATTCTCATCAAACATCTCTACTGCTTCTGCATATATCTGCTTTCTTCCTCTCATGTAAAACATTTTTCATTTGGCTTTTTAACCGACAGAAGACAAAACGTTGGGATAAAAGTGTTTATCTGGCACAACAAGCTTTAAATAAAGGAATTAAAAGCTGTGAAAGTGTTTCCAGGCATGTAGTAATACTGTTTGTCAGCGACGGTGTTGCAGACTGTGGAAAATACTCTGCATTACACTGACACCTAGTGGTGAAAACTCTGCACTACAAGAGAAACTTCACCACAACTTCACGACCTACCGACTGAACATTTTCTCATTTTCAAGCTGGTTTTTATAAAACACAGATAAAGACTTTAAATAACAGTGTGAATTAGTTCATATCTGACTCTTAGCTGACTGAACACCTCCTCACCACGGTCAAAGCAAAGCAGTAAAACTACATGTGGAGGCCATTTATGTGTTGTTTTCTTTTATAAGAGATGGCTGTTATGGAAGTTAAATTATTATTTCTATTATATGTCAGTATATTAGTTTATATTACACAGATTTTTATTTAAAGTTTATAATTACCTTTTGATGAGTGTGAGAACGAGGGCAGACAGGTAATTTATGTCACGTCCGGGTGGTGTTTTTTTTTCTTTTTTTTGTTGGAAATCAGTGTCAGGTGGTGTGAGACAGGTGAAAGGATTTTTTGACCACATTCAGGCGTTTTGTTGGGTTTTTGTTTTGGTTTTTTCTTTTTTGTTTAAAAAGTGGAGTATGTAAGATTTTCAATATTTTCTAAATAAATTAATAAAATAACTACAATCATAATTAGAAAGTTTTTTGAACATGTAGGTTCCAGTTTGTCCATATTTGATGCCTTATTAAATTACAAGTTTAATTAATGACAAATGACAAAAAGCACTTTTTTTTTACTGGTAGGCAAACATTTAAGAAGGGTCTTTGTCATTAATTAACTTGTAATTTAACAACACATCAAATATGGACAGACTGGAACCTACATGTTTAAAAAAAAAACAAAAAAAAAACTAATTATGATTGTAGTTGTTTTTTGGTTCTTTTTTTTTTTTTTTTTAAAATATTGAAAATCTTACATACTCCACCTTTAAAGAAAAATAAATTATTTGTAATTTTCTAAATCCTTTTTTTTTTATTATTTGGATCTTTAGAAGTGCGTACAAAATCAGACACTCCACACTGCCACCGCCTTTAAAAGAAAAAGGCTGGTACAACACATTTTCATAGTTTCTGAGGAACTGAAACAATCAGTAGTTTTTATATTGGTACTGCTAAATTTTTCCTTGTGCTTTATGTTTACATCAGGACGGAGCTTCATTCCATTAAAATAACATGAACATGTCCTGTCGCGTCCTCAGACTGTGTTCATACCAGAGTCTTGACGATGAGCAGCAGATTCATGTGACTCAGACGTCTTCCTACCAACCAGCAGAGTGTCCGTGTGAGAAAGATGCTGCAGCAGCTGAGAGCTAAAACCACTGGCCCACCTTCTGCAAAACATGGGCATGAAAAACATAAACATCGTCACGTTGTTGCTCGGAGATATTTCCGGTAAACAGACAGTTTAACCTCATTTAAAGCCATTAAACTTGTAAACAAGATTTTTTTTTTTTTTTTTTACAATAAACTTATATGTGTACTTGGGTACTTATGTATTCAGTGCCACTGAGGCCTGTTCCTGAGGTTAAAGATCTCATGTTAACATCATGTGGTAGCAGGTTGTAAAGTTAGCTGAAACACGGCTGGGTTGAGAGGAGATGTACAAGATTTTAAAAATCCTGTTTACATTTCAGGAAAAAATTCTTCATAAAAAAAAAAAAAAAAAAGCTTAAAAAAAAAAAACAGAAAATGTGTAATAATTTAGTGTTTTACATTACTGCCAGAAACGAGGGTAAAAATGATCAAATAAATCAAATTAGAAACACAGAAATGACATTTAAAAGCTTTTAAAACGGTGATGAGACAAAGCAGAATCTTTTTTTTTTTTTTTTTTTTTTTTTTTTGTCTTGTCCAGCATTTAAGCAAGCAGACTGATGTTCTGGATGCTGTGTTCTGCTGAGCAAATTTATTTTGCCAAGGGGAACTTTTGTAGATGTAATGATCCCCTTGTATTTCTTGATTCTTATTTTATTTTTCAATTTGTTTTGGATAATAGCTTGTATTACAGAGTTTATGCTACTGGACCCGACCGGAAAGGACAGGAAAGGGGCAGAAAGAGAACAGAAAAGAGAACATAAAAAAACAAAAAAAAAACAAAAGAAAGAGATCAATGCATACATGTATATGCACATACATACCCACCTACATATATATGTATATACACTCGCACATACATTATATATATACATATATACATACATACATACATATACACATACATACACATGCATACACACACATGTACACATACATGCATACATAAAGATAGATATACATACATACATATACACATACATACACACACATATATATATATATATATATATATACATATATACACATATACATACTCACATACATACACATACACATACACACACATACACATACATACACATACACTCACACATATGCATACATATATACATATCCATACACATACATACATACACATACACATAAGTACACACACATACCCACCCACACACATAAATATATACACCCACACAAGCCAACTCTAGATTCGTGGAGAACAAAACCGTTGACAATCATGAAGACCAGAAACTAGCAAGTTAAGTCAAAAAGACAGAAAGAGAGGTACCTGCTGTTAGTGAATAAACTTGCTGGATGACTCAGTGACTGTGACACATGCAGAACATTCATGCAGAACATTCAGAGTGGAACGTGTTCAGAGAAGAGAGATCATGCCAATGTGACCCCGCCCGCCTACAGCTAGAGGCAGGCCAGGAGAACCCAGAGACCCGGGTAACCGACAGTCACCCCCAGGTACAGATCCCAACCCCCCCACTCCAGAGCCAGCCATGCATCTGCCCAGGAGGTGGCGAAGGAGGTGCCCACCCAGAGTCCCCGCAGTCAGGGGGAACAGGCCCCAGCAGGCCCAGGCCGGCAAGGGCCGATCCCGCCGGGCACCGGCCACCTAGGGCAGACAGAGCGCAGGCCCCAGGGCCCCAAGAGCCCGTGAGCAGCCCCCCGCCCCCGCAGGCAGAGGGCACAGCCCACACCGACGGAGGACCAGGATCCCCAGACCGCCACCCAGCGGCAGCCAGGTCGCACCCCAGCGCACCAGCTGCGCCCCCGGGTACAGGACACCACCCCCCCACCACCAAACCACACACACATATACATGCATACCCCCCCCCCCCCCAACACGCACTCCCCTCACACATATACATGCATACCCCCCCCCCCCCCCCCCCAAACACGCACTCCCCTCTCAACCCCCATCCACACAACCCTCTGCAATCCATGCACATCATCCATCACATATACAACCCCACCCCACCTCTACTCACTCACCCATACCAAGTCACACGAACCCCAATCGCCCCCGCCCCCACTCACCCCCCCCCCCCCCACACACACACACACACACGCTCACACCCCGCCACCCCATCCCTCTACTTCTACCCAACCACACATGCCCCACCAAACACCCCTCCACCACCCATAGCCCCCCTCCAAACTTCACCCTCACTCACACATCCCATTCCGCATATACACCCCCCCCTACACACACACACACACACACACACACACACATACCCTCACTCCTCCAACACAGGCACACCCCAATACAACCCACGCGCCAACATACCCCTCCACACACACATCTACTCATCCTCACACATCCCTATCCCCTACCCACCTATATCCCCAACCCTAATCCCCCCCCAGCCATCCCACCATCCATCTGTAACCCCATACACCCACTCCCACACATCCTCACCTCACCCCTCCATCATGTCCCATGTGAGATACCTCAGAGGGGGCAGAGGACAGGATGGCCCCGATCAGGGCCCCCATAATTACCGCCCACCACTCCCAGCGTCCCCCCCACCACCCCACAGATGCAGCCGACCCAGCACCCCCCCAGGGCCGGCGACGACCCTCCTACAGCCAGGCCAGCCCAGACTTAGGCCTAATGGACGGCACTCTTCCCCCACCCGTACCCCCCCCCCAGTAAAGCCCCGAGAGCAGGGGCATGAGAAGACCCTATCGTCCCTGCCTCCCCCCCGCTTATGACTGATTGTGAAGTATGTATTAGTTGCAATTAAAACTGAGGGAAGTGCCACGCGGTGTTGGGAGAGGGACCACCTAAGCAGCCCCGCCCACCATACACCGCATGCTCTTCCCCCTAATCATGTGAGTCGTCAGTGTTTTGGTGTTTGGTGTCTAAGTGTAATTAAAACTGGGAGGTGAGCCGAGGCTGGGTGCAGCGATCAAGACCACCTTGATGGCCTTTCTCACCACCCAGCGCCACGTGCACACCTCCCAATACCCTGCCTGTGTGTGATGGGGAGCGGGGAGGAAGAGGGGTTGAGGGATTTAAGTCTGGAGGAAAGTGAGCTTTCCTCCAGAAGGTGAGCCGCCCGCAGCACTGGGCATGCCCCCTACTCCCAGGGCCCCCCAAGGACCAGGACAAGCCGGGGACAGCCATCCCCGTAACCAGAGCCTTCGGCGACTCTAACCAGAGAGTCATCACTGACCCAAGAGGGGACCAACTCACCACATGCAGAAGGGGGGCACGAGGACAAAGAGGAGGCGGGGCGGCAGAAGGGGAATCCCAGACCGATTGTCCACCGCCCCCTCACTCACAGAGGACACCCCCACCTGGGGACATGAAGTCCCCCCCTTGTCCACACATCGGCACTTCACACTGTCTCAGCACAAACCTACAGCCACACACACACACACTTCCGGACACATTCAGGTCCACCCAGCCACCCGTTCAGCCCACCCTTAAAACCATCCTCCTGACCCCCACGTCACATCCAAATCTCCCCCACTCCCATCCATCATATCTACACTTATCCACCAACCTACCACACACATGCACCACCCACTCCCCCATACATACACCCCTGCCCCCCCCCCCCACACACACAGACAGCACGCCCCCCCTCCCCCCTCCTCCCCCCCCATACACACACCCGTATACATGCACCACCGCCACTCCCCACATACACGCATCACCCCACTCCCCTACACACACGGCACTACCCCCCCCACAGACACCACCACACCCCCCCCACACACGCATCATCACACTTCCCCACCCACACACATCCACATACCTATGTACCGCCACCAGTCCTCAACGCACACCCCCTACACACATCCCTCCATACACACTCACATCCCATCCACACTATCAAACACCCCCCACTCAACAAGTCCCAGGGTCGCAACCAGGCACCAGAGCACGTACCTGCCCGCCGCCGCAGCGGCAGGTCCAGGTCAGCCCAGCCCCCCCCCGGCACAAGCCGACCCCCCACCCCCAAGAGACAGGGGACAACCCCGGGCACCGGAGCCCGGGACCCCGCCCAGCCCACCCCACGGCGGCACAGGCGCCCGTTACGGAGTCACGCCCGCCAACCCATCCCCCGCCAGCGACCTCGCCCCGCCGCTGCGCGGCAACTCCAGCCGCTGGCCCATCCAGGTCCACAGTAGGGCTAGAAACCTAGCCACTCCAGCAATGGAGCAGTCAAAATCCCCCCCCCCCCAGGAGCCCACCACAGACCCACAGCCCCCAGAGAACCCCAACCGGCCACCAACCCCGAGCGCAATAAGGTCACATTCTCCCCCCATACTAAGTGATGGAGCTGATCACAGGGGACCAGAGGGAATAAAGTTCAGCTGACTGATCTCTTGAGGAGGCAGACATCATCTCGACACTGATGTGATCTAATAAGAGATTTCTGAACTGCTGGATACACAGACTTTGTTTGCTTTTCCAGTTTAGAAGGATAGTTTTCTTTGCGATACATAAACTGGTGAGGATTAAGTTTGCAGAATTAAATTCTATGTTAATTTCACCCAAGTAACCCAGTAGGCCCAGTTTGGGGTTTGTAGGGATGTTACATTTGAAGCAATTTGACAGATCTTTACATACCTGAAACCAGAATTCCTGGACAGGTGGGCAAGACCACAAAGCATGGTAGTAGCTGTCAGTCGTGTTGCCAGTGCAGTGTGGACAGATGTTTGATTGTGACAGACCCATCCTAAACATCCTGTGTCCTGTATAATGAGTTCTATGCAGAATTTTAAATTGTATTAGTTGCATGTTTGAATTCTTAGTCATTGTAAATGTATTTGAACAGATTTGTGACCATTCATTTTGGTCAAAGTTACTGGATAAGTCTGCTTCCCATTTAGAAGTTGGGAGACATATGGAATCGTCTAGCTTTGATAGTAATCTATATATTTTGGATAACAGTTTCGGGGCATTGAGATTTAAGAATTCTGCAGCCCTGATAGGTAGCTGCAAGTTTAATTGATCAGGGGTGTATTTCTTACCTATAATAGATTTAAGTTGGTGGTATTCTAAGAATTTTGTGCTGCTGATTTCATATCGTGAAGTAATTGTATCAAAAGGGAGAAAGTTCCCATTTTCTATTAAATGTTCTAACTGTTTTATTCCTTTATTCTTCCACTGAGGGAAGTTTATCATTTTCCGGTTTTGCTGGATGTCGGGATTGTTCCAAATAGGTGTAAGTTTGCATGGAATAAGCAAGGATTTGGTTAGTTTAAGAAATTCCCACCAGGCCATTAGTGAGGAGCTGATATTAATGCTTTTAAAGCATTTTTGGCGTTTGACAGCTGTGCTGATAAATGGCAGGTCTGAAATTGCCATATCCTCACACATAGCTTCTTCTATATTAAGCCATGGTTCATCTAGATAGCTAGGTTTAAGCCATTTAGAGATGTATTGTAGTCTATTGCTTATAAAGTAATTTTGGAAATTAGGCAAGTCTAAGCCACCGCTATCTTTAGTCTTCTGGAGTGTTTTTAGACTAATCCGTGGTGGTTTGTCTTTCCAGAGAAATCTAGTAACATTAGAGTCCAGTGATTTAAACCAGGTGGAGGGAGGTTTAATGGGGATCATTGAAAACAGATAATTGATTTTAGGTAGAATCATCATTTTTATAGTTGCAACTCTTCCCATTAGTGATATGGGTAAAGATTTCCACCGTGTGAGATCGTCCTCAATTGTTTTTAGTAGAGGGACATAATTTAGCTTTGTAAGGTCTGACAGTCTGGGTGAGATGTTTATTCCCAAGTATCTAATATCTCCTGACTGTAAAGCAGTGTCAGGAGTATTATGGAAGGAACAGTTGATGGGTAGAACGGTGGTTTTAGACCAATTAATGGAATATTCAGAAATTGATGAGAATTGATTGATGAGTGCGATTGTCTGACAGATGGATGATTGTGAATTTTGAAGGAAAAGTAATACATCATCAGCATAAAGACTGGTCTTATGCTCCATATTTCTACAGTTAATGCCTTTAATGTCTTTGTTTTGTCTAATGCTAGCTGCTAAGGGTTCAATAAAGATTGCAAAAAGTGAGGGGGAGAGTGGACAGCCTTGTCTGGTGCCTCTCTGCAATCTGAAGCTGTGAGAAGTTTGATCATTTGTCCTGACGCATGCATTTGGATTGCTATACAGTATCTTTATCCAGTCGATAAACGATGAGCCAAACCCGAATTTTCTTAATGTTGCAAATAAGAATTTCCAGTTCACCCTGTCAAATGCTTTTTCAGCATCTAGAGAGATTATTGTAGTTTCCAGGTTATGTATGGTGGCATAATCAATTAGATTTATTAGTCTGTGCGTATTAGTGGTGGAATGTCGTCCCTTGATAAATCCTGTTTGATCAGGATGTATGATAAGTGGAGTTATTTTTTCTAGTCTTGTAGCAAGCACTTTACTGATTATTTTAAGATCTACGTTCATTAGTGATATTGGACGATAACTAGATGGGAGTTTGGGGTCTTTTCCTGGTTTTAGTATTACTGTAATACTAGCCAAATTCATGTTTTGAGATATTCGACCTTTTTCCTTAATTTCTGAAGCCATTTTATAAAAAGTGGGTGCTAGTATAGACCAAAATTCTTTATAATATTCAACTGGAAAACCGTCTGGTCCTGGAGCTTTATTGCTGGGCATGTGTTTTAAAGCTTCATGTAGTTCCCCTACTGAAATGGGTGCGTCCAAAACCATTTCCTGATCCTGTTGTAACTTTGGAAGATTGAGGTAGCTGAGAAATTCCTCAATGCTGTTGTCTGATGGATCTGTTTCTGAGGAATATAATGTTTTATAGAAATCCCTAAATGTGTCATTTATTCCATCAAGATCATGGAGGATATTTCCTCTTGAATCTTTAACAGAGGAGATGGTTGTTTTCTCCTTGTTTGCTTTTAATTGATTTGCGAGAAATCTTCCAGATTTGTTGCTATGTTCAAAATTCTCTAAGCAAAGTCTTTGTAACAAAAACTGGGTTTTTTGGTTAATTATTTCATTCAGCTCTAGTTTAGCTTTTCTTATGTGATTCAGAACGTGCTCTTCTGGAGAAGCCTTGTAAGCATCTTCTAGTGATTTTATTTTAAGCTCTAGTTCAGATATTTTTGAACTCTCCTTCTTTTTCTTATGTGATGAAAATGAAATTATTTTCCCTCTCATTACTGCTTTTCCTGCCTCCCAAAGAACACATGCTGATGTTCCTGGTATGTCATTGTTTTCTATATACAAAGACCACTCCCGTTTGAAGTAACTGATAAAATCAGGATCTTTAAGTAATGATGTATTAAGTCTCCATTTGCTATAAGATGGTTTAGTTTTCTTATTCATTAGGGTAAATGATACTGGTGCGTGATCACTGATAGTGATGGAATGGATTTTAGTTTCTGAGATATTGTTCATCATAGAGCTGTTAGTGAGGAAGTCGTCTATTCTGGAGTATGAGTGGTGGACAGATGAAAAGTAAGTGTACTCTCTAGCAGTGAGGTGTTGTGAGCGCCAGACATCACAAAGACCAAAAGCCTCCATATATTGTTTAACAACTCTTGCTGACTGCCAGACCCTGTGTTTCCCTGCTCCGCCCCCCTTGTCCATCCCAGAGTTTAAGGTCATGTTGAGGTCGCCCCCAATGATAAGTGTATTATCAAGGTGATCATATAGTAAGGAGAAGAAGGAATGAAAAAAGGAGGGGTCATCAGTGTTTGGGCCATAAATATTTGCAATGCATAACTTCATGTTTAGGATAGATAATGTCATTATTATGAATCTTCCACCTGGGTCTAAAATTATATTATTAGCAGTAAAATTAATTTTCCTGTTTATCAGAATGGTTACTCCTCTTTGTCTTGAGTTGAAGCAGGCCGAGTACACGTGAGGGAACTGTACTGTAGAGAGTACATTAGCTGTTGTTTTTAATAAATGAGTCTCCTGTAGCAGGACAATGTCTGCCTGTAGATCATTCAATCTGCTAAACACCTTCAACCTCTTCTCCCTGGAACCAGCTCCCCGTATATTCCACGTAACAAACCTCAGGGTGGTCATGCTCAAGCTACTGAAGTGTTTCTATAAAAGTATGTGTGTGTTTGTGTGTGTGCAAGCCCACATTAATGCATGCATGCTGCGTGTAGATTGTGTGCGTATATAAATTCATCTGTGTGTACAATGTTCCTATATGTCTGTCCACATGCTTAGAGTGTGTGTGAGAGTTGGGGGTGAGTGTTGATGTGATTAAACGTGCTCTGTGTTGTAGGTGTGTTATGTGCATGACATTTAGTGTCTGTGTCATGTGGATGTACGTGCGTACCCTACCTATTATTGTTGTTATGGCATAATAGAATGAAAGAGCAGCTAGAAAGGAAAGGAGTGAGAAAAGCAAACAACTACAACTACACATAAAAAGAAATAGCACAAACAAAAGAGCAAAAACAAAAGCCCTAAAGGGGGGGGGGGGCAAAAAACAAAAACAGAACAAAACGAAAGCAACAACAACAGCAAATTTACAAAGACTGGCAGTAAATGTACAGTTCTGAATTACCATAATTAATGTGCTTATAGCAGATTAACATGTAAATTGAACAATAATTAGCTGTATGAGTGATAGATATTACCTGAGGTTAGTAGAGCCAGGGGGTGGTATTTTTGTCACGGTAAAGCTGTCCATTGACGAACAATTTGTCCACCGCGATGACTGCACGGGATCCTTCGTCTCTGAGCTGACAAAGCAGAATCTAAAAACATAACAAGTACATTAGTATGATAATTTCTAATGCAGCTGAAACAGCTGGTTGCATTTGTTCCCCGTGTTCTTATGGTTGGAAATAACGTGAACTGGCTGCAGAGAACAAGAAGCAGAGATGTGTGTCGTTACTGCAAACTGTGCAAAAGTGATTTAATGTTCCAACTTAACTGTTTGAGGGAAAAAAGCATGATTTTATCATATTTACCAACCGACAAAAGAAACGGCATCTTTCTTTCATCTTTCTTCCATTTTAAAACAAATCCAGGCTTAAAACATACCTGCTGAAATGACTTCCCTCCATCTCCAACACTTTGTTTACTTTTGGCTTTTTAAATAAAATGTCTTATTATAAAGTTTTTTTGTTTTTTGTTTTTCTCCAGAGTTTAAGGTTAAAATGTTGTGTAGGTGAGAATTCCAGGTTTTCCTGCTGCAGACTTAACAGAAACTGATCGTTTGATCAGAAATGCTTCATAGCTGGGAAAAATGTTATAATGAAAGTTTTTCCTCTTTATATGTGTTTTTTTTTAACCAAAATAAATCATTTTTTCAGTGTTGGTAACAGTCTTAATCTGGGAGGGATCTTTTTCCCCTCTAACTCACCCTCGTAAAGCTGAAGGAGGATGTGGATACGTTCATCTCTAATTCTGCAACACAGAGCATTAGAAGAAAACAGGTCACTTCACGGCAGCGTTTTACATGCACTGATCTCTTGTTGAACCTAACCTGCACAACGGGATGTTTTACCTCCACAGGTTGCCATGGTAACAAAAGTAAACCAGCTTCATGATGGAAAACCCAGAGCTAAACTTGAAGGTACCTCATTTAGTCACTAATCCTGCTTTAAAGTTCAGACCTCAGTTTTTCAACCACGAAGGAGGAGGATGTTACAGGAGGTTCTGGTGCATGTTGATCCAGAAGACTGATAGACATGCAAATATGGCAATTATAGATATTTTAAAAACGTATTTATATGTTATTATCAATGTTGTGAAACACTGCAGAAATTTACTTCCTAAAACAACCCACTTCCCTGTATTTCAAAACACTTCATGGTTCTCGTTTCAACATTTCAGTGTGACTTACCACCTGCTCTGGCTGTTTGTTTGCACCACGTGTGACGAGCTGATACCAACATTTTTCACACTTATGTTCTACATGCCCTCGCTGACAACAGCCGGTGAAAGCTTGATGACTTTAATGTTTTAATAGAGTGACATCTATCATGAGCATTTCTGAAACCTCTGCTGCCCAGAGGCTGAGAAACCGACACTTTACAACGTTTACATCCAGGATGCTGCGTGACGCTGCAGCGGAGTTTTGCTTTACATTAGAAAACAGATAATACACTGTTCAGAACGCACATGGTGTAGAAAACATTTCATAGTTTATCTTCTCTCTCATGATGATGCCGTTACTCTTGTGCTCCACATTAATATGCAAGCTCTGGTTGGGCTTTCTGAATTTACAAGTCAGCATCACTCTTCCTCCCCCACCCCGCCTGAAGCAACCTGACCCCAGGGAAGGATCTGGGCAGGTTATAGACAATGAAACATATCTGAAGTTATCCCAAGGATAGGGACACTTCCTTTTGCTGTCATTTTTCTTGATTTCAATGAGGAAAAAACAACACAGTATCATCGTACTGCTGCTATAATGCCCAAGAAGACAAGTAAAAAGATCAATAAAAACTACAAAAATGACCATTTTATAATGTATTATTTTTATTTGAAAAACATTTGTTACAATTTTGAGTTTGTGAAGCAAAAAATCCCATTTTATTTCATCTCATCTTCTGCCACTTATCCGGGGTCGGGTCGCGGGGGCAGCAGCCTAAGCAGGGAAGCCCAGACTTCCCTCTCCCCAGCCACATTTGCCAACTCTGCGGGGGGATCCCGAGGCGTTCCCAGGCCAGCCGAGAGATATAATCCTTCCAGCGTGTCCTGGGTCTTCCCCGGGGTCTCCTCCCAGAGGGACGTGCCTGGAACACCTCACCAGGGAGGTCCAGGAGGCATCCTGACCAGATGCCCGAGCCACCTCAACTGGTTCCTCTCGATGCGGAGGAGCAGCGGCTCTACTCTGATCTCCTCCCGGATGACCGAGCTCCTCACCCTATCTCTAAGGGAGAGCCCGGCCACCCTGCAGAGGAAACTCATTTTAGCCGCTTGTATACGAGATCTGGTTCTTTCAGTCACGACCCACAGCTCATGACCATAGGTGAGGGTAGGAACGTAGATCGCCTGGTAAATCGAGAGCTTCGCCTTCTGGCTTGCCTGAGGCAAAAAATCCCGATATTCGATTTTTTTGGTTCGATTTTCCCACCCCTAGCCAGAACTATACAGTCATATATGGTCTTCTGAACATCTTCTCTGATTGCGACCATTACCATTTTCCTTTTTATTCTAATAAACATTGTTAATCTTTTTATAACTCATCCAGACTCTTTGGAAATTATTCTTTTAACCAAAACCGTCGCTGATTCAGCAAAGAAACAAGACCAAAAGAGAAAAAGTCACTGTTAGTCTTTTTCTGGCTGGAGAGAGCTAACAGGTCAAGTAGGATACAAGATGGATGCAGAGTTAGTTGATAGGAAATTCATCACGGAGAAAATGGCAAAAGGTCTCCAAGTTAAATGTCAGTTCAGATTAATTTTCACTCACTTGCCAGCCGCAGTCCTGAGAGATGATGCCAATACCCTTATACATAAACCACAACCAGGTCAGATAAGTACAAGCATGTTTATTTACATAAAATAATTAAACAAGATTCTGTAGGTTTACAAACATATGAATTGAAAAACATACTCTGTTCTGAGCAAGTCTGGTTCACTGAACATCTCAAGTGGTGTGCACATTTAGACATGATTCCAGGAGTTCGTTCCACCATTTTATTTACCACAGGATGGGTAACTGGTGGATGATTTAGTCTAAAATAAGATTCATTCATTCATTCATTCATTATCCAAACCGCTTAGTCCGATGAAGGGTCACGAGGAAGCTGGATCCTATCCCAGCAGTCTCTGGGCGAGAGGCAGGGTACACCCTGGACAGCTCGCCAGTCCATCGCAGGGCAAATAAGATTGATATAAACAACATGTCAAGTTATATATTTCTATTTAAAAAATGAAAATTACAGCAATACAGAGAACATACTTCATTAATGCATCCACTCAGCTGGGTTTGGTATGGTCATCAGCAAAATAATGACTGAGTATATGAACACAAATATATTTCAAACACCATTGAACATCAAAGAAGGGTAAATTATAATCAGAGTCCATTTCTAAACTCACAGTGGATCATTTGTAGGGGTGTAAGAAAATACTGATGTCAAAATATTGCAATATTGTGTGGGAAATATCAATATTCAAAAGCCCTGTATTGATTTTAAAACAACCAATTTTTACTGATGAGGCAGATTTTCATTTCTTTATTCATCTTTTATATAAAGATGAGTGTTTTTATTTATTCTGCAGTGAAATAAGTTTCTGTTCTGAAATGTAGATTTTCTGTTCTTATTCAGTAGGTTGGTTAAGCATGTAACAGTGTTCGGTGTTTACTACTAGTAAAGAAAAATTGTAATATATTGTCTTGTTTATAGTATCCTGATTTATCGCAATATATCGTATTGTTTGCCTGTATTGCGATATATATCGTATCCCCAGACTCTTGCCAATACACACCCCTAGTCTTTTGTCCTCATGGTTTTGGAAGGAAAAGACTGGGTTAGTCGAAAGGGTTGGGTTATACAGCTTCCTGCTGGTTTTAGTTGGGTAACTGGTAAAGGTGGGAATGGCGATATCAGGTAAGGTAGTGGAAAACAAACTGTGATTTAACATTACTAATAGACATTTTCCTTAACTGCTCAGCAATAAACCCACATGTTAAGCTGTATAGAAGATACATTTTTAGGATGGAAGTGGTGCTGATGTCTCACAAAAACAAAAAAAACAGACTCAGTTGGAAATGTCTTACATTCCACCTGATAAGGTGTGAAAAGGCTTCATAACAGACCATCTACAAAATCTACAAAAAGATTCCCCAATTCTTTGACATGAAGGCACCAGGGTGAACCAGGTGTTTACACTCAGTTGTACCAACATTCAGGTGGAAATCTCCACTCCCCATCACTAGTTCCTCATCCCCATGGATTCATTTGCATCCTGAAAGCTGAAACGTGATGGACGGGACTGTGTCATTGCTCGAGTAACTGGGTTCGGTTGGAGATGTCGGAGATGCCGGCGAGCAAACCGAGATCATTGTGAGAGCGGGAGAAGAAGCGGAGATGGAGCTCGAGTTCAAGGTCTTTGACCACCGTTGAGGTCCACACCGGCAGCCGCAGTCATGGGTGAGCTGCAGCATATCGTTACGGAAGCGTACACCCACCAGGGCATACAAGATGGGGTTGAGGGAACAGCGGGTGTACGCCAGAGTGCAGGTGATGTACTCAGACAACAGATCCCCACGACCAGATACTTTGCAAGACAACACCACAGTGTAGGGAAGCTGGAAGATCATAAAGATCAGCACCAGAGCCACCATCAGCTTCAGGGTACGCTGCCGATGCCATCGCTTCCCTTGCCGATGCACATGGCCTCCCCACAGCACCCAAGCAACAGACGAGTAGCACATCACCATGGTGAAGAGGGACACGCAAAAGACTCCAATGGTAGCGCCGTTGGTGGCCATCTTGACCGGTCCGCTTATTAGCATGACACAGAACAATTTCTCGTCAGACTTGACAACCCTGGCATAGAGGATTTCTGGCATGCTAATAAGAATTGCAAAAAACCAGACACCAACAGCACTCAGCATTCCTGCTGTGAATATTTGGCTGCGCAACCGGAGCATATCTTGGGCTCGAACCACCACCATGTAGCGGTCGATGCTGATGCAGGCCAGCAGCAGCAGCCCGCTGTATGTGTTGATAGCGTATAATGCACGCATGACTTTGCAAAGGAAGTTGGAGAAGACCCATTCATACTGAGTCTCCACAGCCTGCAAAGGGACGGTGAGGAGCAGGAGGAGGTCGGCCAGCGCCAGGTGGAACAGGAAGATGTCGGTCATGGAGCGAAGACGGAGGCGGCGGTACCGCGCAAAAGTGGCAATCACTAAACAGTTTCCAGTCACACCGAACAGAAAGATCACGCAGAAAAAACAGGCCTGAAACATTTTGATGATGGCCTCCTCACTCTCGTTTGCCTCACGGAAGTCATTGGAGTCATAACAAAAGCTGATATTTTCCAGATAATCAGCATCATAGGATTGGTTGAAAGATAGGCAGTCTTCCATCGCTGCTGAGGAAAAGAGGAAAAAGACAACTTTAACCACATTTTTCCAAATAAAATATGCACTGAACTTTCAAAAGGTGCTTAAACAGATTTGCTCCAGTTAAACAGTGGAGACAGCGGCTGATTATGGTCACTCAAAGCCTTAACATGTGTACACTACTTAGTTAGCATTAGCTTTTCAGCACTAGTTTACATTTCAACTTATTTTTATTCCATCCACAGAAAAACTGGGTTCAAGTATAACAAAAATTCAATTCAGCTTAGCTTTATTTGTATAGCGCCACAAGTTTTTTAATAAAACTTTACCATCTGCACTTCAAGCCTTTCAAACATCAAGATGCACAATTATGCTCAACTCCTCGAGTTGCTAGCACACCCAGGACACTTCTGTTTGCCATTTTTCAAGTCTCCCCTGATGCTAATCACGTCGCCTGAGTCCCGACGTGGTCCACGCATGTGCAGAAAGGTCATCATCACGCCACATCATTTTTCCCGTTGTTTTAAACCGCTCTCGACTGGATAGAAAATTTATTCTGATCAAGGCTGACTGGATCAGATGAGGTATTCCCGCAACACAATTTTATTTGTCTGATTGAATGGAAAGTGCTCCATGTAAACTCACGCAGCATTACATTTACCCAAGTGCCTCTTTGTGGTTGCAAATCAATCTAATATATTAAAAATGGTGAAATAAAAGATTAGAAATGAGACATTTTGACCAATTCTAGCTCCCACTCTTTACTATTTTATTTGACAGGGATAAAGTTTCAGTTTTCTTCTGGTGATCAAGCTTTTTGGAGGATTTTCTGGGTGTTTATATAAATATAATTTGCATCAAAACATTTTTGCAACACAATTTATAAAAGTTCTTATATATTATACATAGCTATAAATTTTTACTGATTAATTAATCTGTCACTTTCACAAAATTACAAGTTTGCATGTAATCCAGCTGTCGTTAGTCTACCTTAAATCCTCTACTTCACAAACTAATCTGTGAAGTCACAAACAAGCTTAAAGTAGTCTGTCTGGACCAGACAGCCGTACATTTCTTATTAATGCTTTGATGTGTCTGTAGTGAATATCATGAGTCATTCTGAGTTTCTGCAAAATGCCACTCTTTTACCAAGTTGCGTGAGGACTTCTTGTTTAAAAAAAAAAAAAAAAAAAAAATATGTGGAGCTCCCATTTACATGAAGTCTGGGTTGATTGTGAGCAGTTCTGTTCCTTACGTCAAGATATGAGGAAACAGCAAGTCTTACATTCAGGTTGAAAGTCACAACTTTAGCTCTGCTCCTCGATCTGACTAACTGGTTGTGATATTCTAGTCATTTTGCACCACGTTGCGTGACAGTGGCATCGGGTTGTTGGCTCAGGGGAAACCGTGGGTAGCTTGAAGGTCTACAGATCAGTCAATGTCGCGTGCTAACAGCCTTTATAGACAGTTTTCACAATCCCCTTTCATCATTTCAGAGTGGCAATAAACCGACTCTCACTGCTATATTGTCCCTTTTCCTCCTGTAATAGCTCTAACTACTTGTTAAGGACCTAAGATAAGGACTTTCTCTGAGAGGTAAGAGGACTAATTGTTTTGTGAACACAGTGGTGCCATAGAGGAGACGTGTTTCTGGTATAAAAATCTATATGAAAAAGGTTTTTTTTTTATATGAAAGAAGTTTGTAGAAGTTATTTCAGTGTTTTTGTATTAAAGTCTCAATATTTACGGCTACCAACAATTAAAACTAAAGAAGTGCAGCAAACATGAGGAAATTTATCGTGAAAAAGCTTGTCAGAAAAAACGGTTCAGGCATCGGATGGAAAAATGAGAAACTGTCAGAAAGAAAATAAATACGAGACAGATGTGTTCTGCTGAGCCACAAACCAAACTGCCGGAGAGTTTTCCTGTACAATAAAATTTAAAATTTTTTATTTAATAAAGAGATATTTTTGCGTAATTTAACTTCCAAATATAAAAAGTTCAGATTCGTATAACTACAGTGTTTCATAGCTGTTCCTGCTGGAAACAAGGAGTCCCACCTGGATCTCCTCCCGATTCACTGCATTTACAATCAATAAAAAATAATTTTGTTGCTCTTTCCGAACAACACTGTGACCAGTTCCTCTTTGACTCATCTGCCTCATCAATCTGCCTTCGATGCTTTCCAGACATCAGTTTATGTCCGTCACGGCCTCAACTGACAAAAAGAAAAGTTAAATAAACACACCAGTCATATCTGCAGCTCTAAGCTAAATAACACAAGAAACCTGAACAATCTATTTTTAGTTGTTCTGCTTTAACTGCGGAGCAGAAGCTCGTTTTGTTACGTCTAATATTTACGTATTAATTATTTAATCTTTTTATGTATGTATAGTTTACCTGTTTTCCACCCTTTTTCTTTTACATCTAAAAACGACTCATATTATATATATATTATATATATTTAAATTACTTTAAAACTTAAAAAATAATGTCCTCATACGGATCAGGCCTGGATCATTGTAGCATTTATATCGTGGTCCAGATTTAGTTTCTTTCTTAAGAAGTTAATCTATAGTGTAATAATAGTATAATGTTGGATTTTATTCGTTTTTTTTGTTTTGTTTGTTTTTTTTTGGGCAACTTAAAAGTCTTCAAGTGTAAAAACAATTGTTTTGGTCAGATTTTGTATTTCCGTTTGGTGCTCTTGCAGTCTGCTGTTAATTTTACAGACTTTAGAAGATAAAAATACTTTTTTCTCCATTGAGAAAACTATTTTGAGTAATCACACTTTCACACTACATGATAAAACTAACACAACCTGACTCACAATATTCGCAAACGCCCTCACAGTCAAACTGATCGCCATGAGACTTTGCACGCTTTGAGTAAGCAGGACTTACAAATTTCAGCTTTTTTTTTTTTTTTTTTTTTTTTTTTTTTTTTAAAAGCAGCTGCGTGAAATGCTCATTTTAGTTTGTTATTTTAGAAAGCATTGACTGAATATTGACAGTCACAGCTGGATTTCTCCGTTTACAGCAGCGGTAAATATTACAGCCGATGCAGACGTGGCTTCCTGGCCTGATGCAACTAATGAGTCTTTTAAAGACAAGCATGAGCAACAAATGCTGGGAGTGATTACCATCTACTACATCTATTTTTCTGGAGATTTCTCATATTCCGGCTCAGACTGCTGACAAAATTTACTCAAATCACATTGATGAGACAAATTGTGGCCTCAGATTTGCAACCACAACCACACAGCACAACATTTATTTGGACATATTCTAGTAAATGCACTTTAATCAGCTGCTGGTTGTCTGTTTAATATTGTACTTATATTTAAATACCTGCTAATCAAGAATACAATGAAACCAGCAACTAATGGCAGCATCATATCTTCTATTTGCAAAGATTATAGAATACAGCTATGAAATTTCTAAAGGCAATCACTTCCATTGCTGCCAATAATCTGCTTATAAATATTTCAGGCAAAAATCTTGTTCCCAAAAAAAAAAAAAAAAGTGGAAGTTTGGGAGGAAAAAAAAAAAAAAAAAGCATGTGGAAAAACTAAAAATACATATTTACAAAACATAGGACCATAATCTCAGTTGTCACAATAACACCAATAACAACATTTACAATAATAATAATAAAAAGAACTTGACTGATTTGTAAGCATGCTTACCTCTGCTGCTTGATGTGTTTGGCATGTCCCAAGTGGTTTTCCTGTGTTTGCTGAAGAAATTTGTGAACCCGGTGCTCTTTAAAAGCAGCCTGCAGGCTCACCGTCAACCACCAGCCAATGAAAACTAGCTGTGTGTTTTGCTGACTTTGTCATACCCCTGCAAGGGGTAAGTGTGCATCACCAGGCGTCATGATGCCAGCAAGCATCCAGTTATCTTCAATCACTGACACAAATCTCATTCTCTGATTCTGTATCCACAAACTTTTTGGCTGAGTAATCTTTAAAGTGTGGGAAATCACAACTAAGCGCAGTTAATTTAACTACATGCCTTCATCAGCACCAAACAGGATAAAAGAGTTCAGGTGGAGGTTAAAAAGCTGCCAACTCACATCTGGGCGTGACGACTTGTTGGTTTTACAAACTAGTTCACCTTTCCTTGACTTTTTGTGGTAACATGACCGTTTGTGGAGTCACCTCTCAGCAGAAAGGGCACATTTGTTGCTGAAATGTTGGCAATAACAACGTAATTTAACCCTTACAACCACCAACTATTGTATGAGCAATTATTACCATTTACGACGTGGAAAAAAACTTTTAATTTACATTAACTAATAATAATAATGATAATAATAATAATAATAATAACAATAATAATAATAATAATAATAAGGAATTTGCCCTTAATGTGTCAATCATGCAGGAACGACCCATAACTGTATGAACATGTTGGATAAAGGATTCAGATTGAAATCTGTCAGCTTGAGTCAATGATCAGCTTCTGTTCGCGACAAACAGCAAAAAGTTGCACGGAAATCGATGCACACTGATGAAATCTGATGAAATCTTTCACATCAGAAACATGGACTTGTGTGAACCAGAATCATATTCTTCCATCTGATACAAGCTTGTTCAGACTCAGCAGAGTTTCTGCGCGTGGCTTCCACTTCATCTGATAGAGCTTCAAGTCACTGTAGCAGAAATAATTCACCCGTTGGAGAGGAACTAGTTCCCCGTACTGGTCTGAGGAGGAGGAAACCAGGCCCATCGTGTCTCAGGAGAAGTTTAGGTTGGATTTGATAACAGCATTTTAAGCAGAAATGACATTTTGAAGCGATTCTCTTGTTTTCCTGCTTGTGCCGAATGCAGTGAACCCCGACTGTGTGGAAACTGCAGACTGCAGGCAAAATCTCTCAAAATCTGGCGGAAGTGCTGCATCTTTCAACCACATCAAGTTTCTGGATGCACAGGTGGACGGTGTCAGAAAAAGTCCCACCAGCCAGACGTGGTTTCAGTTCTTGGATCTTTACAGATTTCCAACAACTCCTTTGATGTTTTTACAACTTGAGGCGCTGTATTTGCTGAAAGATCAAAATTCTCTCATTTTTAAGATTTTAAACTTACTGATTTCCAGGCAAAGCCTGACAAATTTCTGAGAAACGATTCATTCTTACATAGACTGACCATCAGCCTTTGGTGAATGCTCTTTTTATACCCAATCCCGACACCCTCACCAGTCACACTACTAATGTTAGTTGTATACTTTTGTTTTTCTTCGCTTCTATCAAAACTTTCAATTAAAATTTCTCAAAAATGTTGAAGTTAGTCAGTGAAAAAGTTTCATTTAGAAAACATCCAAACCTTTGCATTAGTGTGATATTGTAGTACATCTGTACAGTTTCACGAGGAAAAGCAGCACAGATTCTTGTTCTGGTGTCCGTAAGAATGCTACTTCATAGCTAATAAAATTTTGCAGCTTTTAAAGATGCCATGTTCGTCGTTGCAATTATCAGGTGAAAAATTAGTGAATGTAAAAAAAAACAAAACTTAAAATAGAAATTATTTGTCATAAGTTAATAACATATTAAGGAGTTTTTACAAATGAAAGGTGCTTTAATAGTCTTGCATGTGGTCTAAGAACTGAATAAAAATGACGTTTAAAGTGGGGTTTTCAGCACGTTCGGATACAAACATGTCTGTATATAGAAGACACTGCGACACCAGACCACAATGTTTGGTTTCCAGAAATGTGTAATGGTTGCTCTGCAGCGCTCTTACCGATGGGAACTTTCTGGCATGTTGACAGCTTGGCTCACATGTTGACAATTCTGCATCCACGGTATGGTTAAGGTCTTACTTCAACCACACTGGTTGTTTATGTGTGTGGTTAATGCAAACTGGTGTGAAACTGGTGACCTGCTCCTCAACCTGTGAGCAACGTTTCGGCTCAACAGGCTCTGGTACCCACCCAGCCCCCGCAGGATGACTCCTGCCTCAGATAAATATAAAATAAAATGTATTGATTTATACTTTATACAGAAATTAAAGTCGTTCTGAGTATCGCCTCCAATTTCAAATCACTTTGCTTTCATTGAATCTGATTACAAACGTTGTTTACAGATATTTATTAAGACTTTCATACAATTTCTTAAAAAAAAAAACTGATTAACCAGATTATTTTAGTATGAAAAGTCTATGTGCACCTCCAACATACGATGGAAAGGTCCTCGTCTGTGTTTACGATTATCCGATTTATTTTGGAGGACGTAAGTGCTAGGTGACATCACTTCCTGTTATTTAAAGCCATTCTGTGTGAGATGAGCCACAGTCTTAACCTCGCACATAAGCAGCTAACGCTATCAGCTAAATACTTTACAGGTTTAATGTGATCCAACAGTGAACAGAATAAAATTTATTCTGTGTCATGTCTTGATTTCAGGCATTTAGGTGACTTATGACACCTGTGAACACAACCAAACATACAAATCAGAACCATTTATCCTCTTTTTTTATGAAGTTTGATCATTTTCAGCCTTACAGTTAAAAATCATCATCATCATCATTATCACGAAGTGTCCAAAAAAACAAAAAGTTATAATAAGTTCTGTTTTAAAAATCTGAATTTGACAATAACTCATGGAGATAAGCTCATGTTGGTGAGAAACAACAGAAAATCGTTCTAATTGTGTAAATATTCTATGATCGGAAAGTCACGCAGGAGTACGGTCTCCGAAGAGGAAGCGTAAAAAATATATTCATCTACCATTTTTATTAAATCTATGCTGGATTAATTAAATGTTGAAAAATTGCAAAAATAAATTACGTGTCGTCGACATTGAATCATGTAAGTCATGCAGCTGCAAGATGGAAAACTAGATCTATATGAAAATAATAAACTTTAAATTGATCTTTTAAAGCAAAAAAAAAAACAAAAACTAAAACTTTTTTTTTTAAATCCACAAAATCTGTAAAACATTTGATAAATAATTCATAAGTGACTGATTATTTAAAACTTACGGTGATTTAACTGAATAAAAACAGATTATGAAGGCTCATCTGTTAAAACTTCAGATTTTTTATTTTATTTATTTCCAATTTTTTTTTGTAAATGGAATTCTATGATATTTTCATGTGAAATACGTTTCATGCATCTTTACAATACTTGAGTTATTGATAGTTTCAGTCATAAAGTGTTTCATGTGATAAAGTAAAAGAAAATAATTTTTATTATTGAGAAGCAACAAACAAAATATCTAAACATTTTTTGTTGCAAAAATAGTTTTTCCAGTATTTCAGCTTTGAGAAAGGTAAAATCTGAACCAGGGACGGACCTCGGAGGCATACGTCTTGCAGGTTTTGGATGTTTTCTGCTGCACCTGAAGCAGATAAACATGCTTGGAGATGGAGAAATAAGATGTTGGAGCAGAGAAACATCTAAAACCTGCAGGACAGCAGCTCCTGAGGACCAGAGCTGAGCAGCCTGGTGGTGCTTCTGTTCTCACTGCGAGACAGTTTAACCGGTTGGGAGAGTACTGAGAACTTATTCAGTCTTTTATCTGCATATTTTTCACTTCCTGGTCATTTTTAATGATTATTCTGCAAAAAAAATAATCTTTTCAGACATGAACAGGTTTCTTTGTTGTCTAAAAGTATCTAGGTTGTAAAGTGTGGTATTGGTACTTTCACTAAATAAAAGATTTACCACAGTTCATGTCAGCAAGAGCAGGAAATTGACCTACAAATGTTGGTAATCTCAAAAACAAATACGAGGAAATAAAAAAGATGGTGTTGCATCCAAACGTTTGCAGCGTATTAATCAGTGAAAGTCTGTACAGGTAGCATCATTTATCAGTTAAAACAGATTAAAGTTTGATAAAAACACACATAAAATGATTAGCCATCTTTCTATCCGTGGAGTTTTCTTTAAGAGAGCGTTCTGAAGCAATGAAAGCTGCTGCGTCCGTTCAGCAAGCTTCATCAGAAAGCAAACGTGCAGTCTGCCTTCTGAAACAGGCAGACGGTGTGAAGAGAGTCTTCGGTCAGAAGCACAGAAAATAGTTTCACATCAGCCAGTCAAGTTAAAAGAAAATAAAGATCACAATGACATCTGCCTAATTTGTCAGAAGGCAAATTGCACAACTTTTAAGTAAATTCCAGCACCTTAATCAAAAACTTTAATTACTATTTTATATTTTCATTTACTTATATAAGTGTCTGAAATTAGTACAAAACTTACACGAAGCTGGTGTCAGATCTAATAGTTTTAATTCCATTTTTCTCCTCATTAAAAATGGTTCGATTTTTTTAGATCGATAAAACTAAGATATTTTCAGTATTTTTGCTTTTTTTTGCCATTTTTATGTAAATCTAGTGACAGGTTTGTGTTTACATACTCATTTGCAGAGCGGTGGTTTATTTGACGTGTCTGCACGTCACAGAAAGTCGTGTTTTTTACCTCTTAGTGGGAGTTTTGGGTAAACGTTTATTTTCTAGCTTTTTCTACCAGATCAAAACAGAGGAAATGTCTTTTTACGGGTATTAAATTTACCAAGAAACTGGACTTTACTGGTGATATAAAATGACTAGATCTAGCAGAGGGATTTTTCATGACAGGATATTTTTAGATCAATCAGCAAACTAAACCTTTAAAAACTGCACTGGATTTAACAATTTACAGTAAGGAAAGTATTCACGGTTAATGTTCCGGTTTGGAGGTTTACATCTCCTTTCATTTTTAACTGACTAATTTATCAGCAAATGTTAAAAAAACTGTTTCTCTGTTTGAAGTTGAGCCGATCGTAGCGGACGAGATCCTGAAAGTCTCCAGGTTCATGTAAAGTGGTTAATACAGTGGTTCACACTACAACTTTCATATCATGTAGTGTGAAAAATAAAAAGCACCGCAGCAAAAGGCAGGATTAGCTTGAATGGTGCGTTTTGGATTCATCAAAAACATGGAGGACCTGATCATTTTTTAAGCGAAAACGGATGTTTTAAAAAGCTTTAAAATATCTTATAAATTCTTTTATATTTAGATTTTCCTGCGTTTAAAACTAAACGTAAAAAACAAAAGGTTAAACATAACTTTTTTGATGTGTTTCTGTACTTATATATTTTTTTTAGATACTTCTGCATTTTAAAAATGTGGATGCAGGACAGACGTACGTCAAGCTGTAATGAGGATGGTAGTGTTTTATTAACCATTGCTTTGAAATGAGAAAGAAAATAAATATGTTTAATCTGCAAGCAGCGTTGGAGGCCCTGGTACCTACGGCGCCGCTCGACCCTTCCAACCTCTCTCCCGCTTCACTGCCTCAATTGGGGCCACGCTACACATCAGCAAGTAATTTCCTGTCGCCAGGATTTTTTTGTGCTTTCTGACCATAGACTGTATACAAAAAGATGGACATAGCCTCCGTGACGTCACCCGTAGGTTTCTGAAGAGCTTAATTAAAGCTCAGTGGGCAGTTCCTACCATCGCCATCTTGGCAGGGGCATGCGTGTCATCTCATCCTGAAAATACAAATATGGGCAAATAGGTGGAGCTGAGAGGGGGGCTGTGAGCGTCATGGTGGATGATTGACATCAAGCGAACTCCAAGCTTTCTGTAGCTAAAAGCTAACCGAGCTAACCCAGAGATAACAGGAGCTAACCAGCTAACGGAGGTAAGTGGGCTAAAGCTAAGTCACGTTGTTAACCAGCTAAAAATCGCAGTTGTTCTACGTTCTTCTCATTTGAAGTGGGAGATCGGGTACCTGTCAATCAAAAGGGCACACCCCTAAATATGCCGAACTTCGAGATTAAATTACTTTTAAACAGGCGAGTTAGAGAAAAATTCACTTCCCCCACAGTTGTCATGAAAGTAAACCTGACCTATTAAACCTAAAATGGATTGTACCAGACAGTAAACATGTTTATTCCTGCTGTAAACAGGTTTATTCCTGCTGTAAACAGGTTTATTCCTGCTGTGAAGTTGGTCGTTTTAACATGGGAGTCTATGGGGATTTGCTGTGTTTTGCAGCCCCTAGTGGATGAAGGGGGAACTGCAGTTTTATGCACTTCAACATAGGCTTCACTTTTATCCGCCGGAGACTCCGTCCATCTTTCATATAGGATCTATGATTCTGGCAAGTAGAACATTGGACCAATTTGCATAAAGATTGATGAGATGCAGTGGTGGGGCACTAAGATAGGTGCCTCAGTCAATTTCCCAAAAACAGTCCTGAGAATCCCAAAGTCAATATTTTCCATATTCCTTCAAGAATGTTTCCTGTGGCATAAATATCAAATGGATCCAACAGCTTTTCAAGATTTGCACAGTGATTTATTAATCTGAGTCTGGTGTTTTGGAACACGGACGAGGGTTTAGCGTTCCCAACACCTGCTTTACATGTCTCCCAGGAATCTTCAGGAATGTCAGCAAAAATGAGGAACAAGCAGCTCTGCTAACTGGGCTGAAACAGAGCTGCATGTTTGTAGTGTTACTGATTTAATTTTGGCTTTAAGCAGCTTCCATATGCAAGGAGTTTTGTCCAGGTCTTGTTTGTTTTCATGTCCGTAAAAACCAGAATGCTTCCAGATGCTGCCTTCAAACCCGATGAGGAAATCTCAGCTCTGTAACTGTAGCTGCAAGGCTAGCTGCTAGCTTCCTGCTATATGTCATTTACCACTTTAGGAGGATGGACCACTCCGTGTTGATTACAAGAATTTTAATAAACTTTTTGTGATGCATTAAATCGAATAATTATCATTGAAGTTGCAGCCCAATATTTTTATTACACGCCATGTTGGGTGGCAAAAAGCTAGCTTCACACTTTCCAAACCAGTTCAGCATTTATTCGGTCAGGTCAGACAGCGATATTTAATGAAAGCGTGCTTGTTGGTGCCTGAAACCGGAATGATTTTCCAAAATCCTGGTTTATAAACCTCCAAAACTGACCTAGCTTCTCGGCAGGTTTACAATGAGCAAGTCAGTTTCAAGGAGCAGAATTAAAAGCCTACAGGTGATTAGAGGTTTATAAATGTTTGGTGGCAGGATGGGAATCAAACCTGCAGCTGTGGAAAGTTCTAAGTATTCCCTCTCCATGCCGAAGGTGTGTAGAAATTAAAAAAAAAAAAAAAAAAAAGATGCAGATAATGTTAACGCGATGCAAAACTAATGTCTCTGTTATATGTAGGAGCTACCGCAACAGTTACCGTGAGAAAACATCAGTGTTTTAGGGGTGGGAAATCCAATAAAAAAAAGAATGGGTTTTTTTTTTTTTTTTTTTTTTTTAATCAAATATCAGGATTTTTTTGCTTCACAATTTAATTTTTTTTTCCAAATAAAAATAATCCATTGTGAATTATTTTTTTTTATTTTTTTTTTTTTTAATCTTTTTACTTGTCTTCTTGGGCATTACAGCGGCATAATGATGCTACTGTGGTGTTTTTTTTTTCCCTCATTGAAATTAAGAAAATGACGAGCAAAAAAAGTTTTGTAAATTTTTTTTGTTTGTTTTTAAGTCTACAAAAAAAAAAGAAAAATTGCAATTTAGATCGAATCGGCCCCCAAAAAAATCAGAATCAAATCGGGACAAAAGAATATCGTCACAGCCTTATGTTTACTGACATCATGAAGGTAGAAAAGTTTGTAACGTTTCATGAACTCTGAAAGTCTCATTCTCATATCTGGCATTTACAACGCAGTGAAGGATTAATTTGTTTAATATCCAACTGAATTTATTAAACTCGCGTTCATTATGTTAGTTCATTTCAAGTGCTGCAAACGCAGCTGAGAAGCTTCCAGTCATCAGGTTCGATTGCAGCAACAGAATTATTTCATTGTTCAGGGTCTGCAAGCGGTCAGGAAAATGAAATCCCATCACCGGGAAGCTGACTGGAACATCCAAAGAACAAACCAGTGTACCATTATCATTTTGTTTGACTGAAAAGCAGCCGAGCCGCTAGCAGTCTGCCTCCTATAAACCTTTATGTCACCCGGCGTGAAAGTCACGTGACCAGTGACGAAAGCTGAGATCTGTCTATCTAGTTATACTCCACGTGTATTTATGTCTGAACTTTAAACCGAACTTTCTCTGGACCACATGAGGTTTCCAGCAGAAGTTGCTGTGGTGAGATACGGTAGTAAAACAAGGACCGCATTTCTGATACTGAAAACCAGAACTGAATTTGAAAGTCGATTTTCAAAGCCTCTGAATCCTGCTTCGTAATACAGCCTGTGGTGGTCACATGAGGGCAGGAACTCTGCTTTTCCTTTCTAAACGTCCATCAGCGTCACCAGACCGAGGTCACACCTGCGCAGGTAGTCTGATCCTCAAATACTTTACTTTTCCTAACAAGTTTCTAACATACGTCATGCAAAAGCCGAGACAATTATCGACTTGTAATTGGCTTCCCAACGTCAGCACTGAGTGTCCTTAAATGTCTTTCAGCAGGCAACAATACACTGGATGCCAGAAAAGAGCTTCCTGTCTCTGCAGACTGAGGCGAAGATGGAGGCCAGCACAAGAAACTCGCATTAAAAACCACCAAACACAGGAAGTTCTTGTTTTCATACTTCTGGCTACGTAGAGTCTGCTGAACGCAAACATAAACACTGATAATATGCCAACTAATGTAGTTTTTCCCACCAAACTGCATGAATTCATATTAAAATCCAGCTTTTAAACATTAATCTGTGTTCTAGAAGATGAACTTCTGTAAAACGCCTCATTACAGACTTTTCTCTCATGCTGCACCAGCTTCCTGTTTCTGGGCTCGTCGCCCTGCTGACAGCTGCCTTCACGGCCCCTAAATGGAGGAGGAAATCCCTTGACTGTTTTCGACGGATATCTGTGAAGGAAAAGGATCTGGGTGTGTTGCACTCATTAGATTTCAATGCCACCAACATCAAGGCAGTCCTGCTACAACTAGGAGACATATGGCTGCAGCTACACTGTGTATTATGTGTCAGTAAATCCACAGTTTGTCAAATTTCAATATTTACCATCATTAAATCAGAATAAAACTTTTATAACTGCCTAATTACTGCAGGGTTATGTTTAAGAATGTGTAACTGGTCCATCCTGCAGGCCAGCAAGATACCTGCAAGGTTTAAAAAATATTTATCAGGGAGGCTAATTGGGGGAAAAAAGCTGCAATGTGCTGGAGAGCATAAAGACTGGACTGTGGAGCTGGAAGATGGTCATGTGGTCTGGAGAGTCCAGACTGACCCTGTTCCAGAGTGATGAAGCATCAGGCGATGAGGCAATGCAGACATCATGCCTGGTGCTGCAGCTGGTCAGGTTCAGACGCTGTGAGCGTCATAGTGAATGATCGATGTCTGTTGAACGCCGACCTGCCTGTAGCTAAGAGCTAACTGAGCTAACAAGAGCTAACCAGCTAACGGGATATAACTAAGTCACGCTGTTAACCGGCTAAAAACCGCAGTTCTACGTTCTTCTGGCTTGAAGCGGGAGACCAGGTACCTGTCAATCAAAAGGACACGCCCCTAAATATGCCAAATTTCAAACTTAAATTACTTTTAAACAAGCAAGTTAGAAAAAAATCACTCCCCCCACAGTTGTCATAAAGGCAAACCTGACCTATTAAACCGAAAATTATTTGTACCAGGCTGTAAACATGTTTATTTCTGCTGTAAAATCGAATCGAAAATTCAAATAATCGGGATTTTTTTTTTTTGCTTCACAACTTTAAAATCAATTTTTTGTTAAAATATACATTTTTTTAAAACAAATAAAATCCATTATGAAATTTTGGTCATTTTTATTGTTTTTATTGCTCTTTTGATGGTCTGGCTACTGTGTTTTTTCCTAATTCAAATCAAGAAAAAACATTTTTTTTTTGTTTTTAATCTACAAAAAAACAATATCAAAGAATTGTGAGAATCGCAATTTAAATTGAATCGGCACCCAAAAAAAAAAAAAAAAAAATCGGAATTGAATTGGGACAAAAGCATATCGTCACAGCCCTATTTATTTCTACTGTTAACATGTTTATTTCTACTATAAACATGTTCTCTGCTGTAAACATGTTTATTCCTGCTGTAAACATGTTTATTCCTGCTGTAAACATGTTTATTCCTGCTGTGAAGTTCGTCTTTTTAACATGGGAGTCTATGGGGATTTGCTCTGTTTTGGAGCCCCTAGTGGATGAAGGGGGAACTGCAGGTTTTGGCTTCACTTTTAACCTGCCGCTCGGTTCAATGACTGAGGTCAGCTGATACCTGAACATACTGACTGAGCAGGTTATTCCAGCAGTAACCCAACAGGACAACACCAGGATCTGGAGTTCTGATTGAGAAAGAAAGTTCAGGAACAGGAGACATCGTCTCCACACATGGACCGGCCACCAGACTTCCATACCTGAAGCCCAGGGGGAATGTTTAGGATGTGCTGGAGAAGATTTTGCTCTGCGGTCCGACTCACCATCATCAAAAGAATTAAAGCAACTCTCGATGGAAACACCCGAAGCAGAAGTTTATCTAAATAATGCCGCTGCGGTTATCAAAGCTAATGTTGCTGTGAGACTATCGGAGGGTGCGAGTGGTTTATTTTCAGGCCTCCTTCCAGATTTAATCATCGCTGCAGTCTGGCAGGGCTTCAATGACAAAGTGTTGCAGCTCAACAGCTGATTTAATTTGTAAAACTCCAGAGCGCCATCACTTATATCGCCAATAAAAAGTAGTGCATCAATGTGGAGTAAACTGTGATCAATAACTTCCCCTCCTAGGTGATTTATGGAAGTTTTGTAGGCATTTAGATCCCATGTAGGAGGGTTACACTGATTATTCTGAGATTCTACACTGTAAATTTACATTATCACATGTTCGTATGTTGCTAAGAGACCTCTGTTTTTACCTGAAATAATGACTGAAATAATGAATGCCACTTCTTTCTAACTTTTGTCAAACTGACAGTAAGGTCCAGTCAGGAGCAGCAAGTTCAGCCTGAAAAGAACAAATTTAATGGTAGTCTATGGCAGGAATAAAACCCAAGAAGATGCTTTTCTTTTCTTTTTTTTTTCTTTTTTTTTTTTTTTTTATTAAAAACAAGCTGATAAGTTGGTTTTGTGGGGATTGTGGGTAAACAGTAACAGTAACTAAATAGTAAAAAAAAAAAAACTAAAAAAAACATCTGTGTAAGTAGTGAAAAAGTGGAATAAATTCAGTTTTTCTTTTTAGGAGAATCTGATAACTCATGAAAAATTATGTTTTATGTTTACAGTAATTTAAATGATTAAAAAAAAATAGAAAAAAAACTTCTTGACAGTGTTAATTTACTGGGTTGTAATCACTAAATCCATTATTCCTCTCCAACTCCGTGCCCGAACGGTACTGAAGTGTGATTTCAGGACAAATATCATTACAATGCATAAGAAACTTAAATGGTTGTTGGTCAAGACTCATATGCATTGACAGTTATAATTAGAAATATATCTGTATTAAAACTACCTGTTATTTTATTTAATAACCTTATTTTTAGTGCTGGAAATCATGAATATAGCACAAGATATGCAAAAGATGGAAATTTTAGCTTGCCTAAAGCAAAATCAGATGCCATAAAAAGAACATTTATGTATAGAGGCATGAAAATATGGAATTCTCTACCGGAGAACATTAAATTAACCACTGACCTAAAAAACTTTTAAAAAAATAGTCTTTTAATAATAATTTAAAGTACAGGTTTCTATATAAATCGTGATTATAATAAAAAATGAATGATGAATAGAGTTAACTAATGATAATGTGGACAGAGGTGTACTAGAAGATTTGTATTATAGATAATCAAATATGTTGATATCCAATTATGAGCGAGCATATTTTTGGTAAATGAATAGTTTACATGATAGGATGTAATATGAATGGACATTACATGCATGTATTTATGTAAAAATTGATGTAAAGAGATGATTTTGAATATGTAAATAGCTTGTATTCCAGGATTGAACTGAAGTGTTGATGTGCTGTGTAACTTTTTACAAGTTTTTGTTTTTGATATTATAATTGTGCCGGACCCCAGGAAGAATAGCTGCAGCTTGCTACAGCTAAAGGGGATCCTTAATAAACTAAACTAAACTCGCTCTCATCTACTCTTCTCCTCTTTATCAGGTATTTTTCCACCAGCCGAGCATAAACACACTGCAGCACATCCACAGCATAGATGAGATAAAGAGGGTTGGGCTTCTCTCCTAACTGGTTCCCAGTCCAGATATGTAGCCTCAGAGTGGTCCTCGTGTCACTGCTCGGCTTTGGAGGTTCCCGCTGAGCCTCTCATCAACATCCACCATGATTCTGTGTGTGCTTCTCCATGCTCTCATCATACGTAAGTCAGACTTTGCATGTATGTTTCGGGTTTACTTCAGTATTTCCTGTGTTGCGGGTTTGCTGTTCGTCTCACTGAGGGCGGTACTGATAAGATAAGAATACGGAGCAGAAAACAAAAGACTGCTGGTGGGTCTTTCTCCTGACAACGTTCTGTATTTATGGTTTCATTATGAACTTCACAGGTCCTGCAGCTTCGCAGTCAGCCAACCTGACAGAGGAGCTGAGTGAAGTTGGTGTGAATCAGACATCCAGCATGTTCAGAAATCACAACAGTAAGTCACAACTGATGTAAAGTGAATCACAGTTATGAGATTCATCATTAAATGTGTACAAACATACCAGATGATATTGTAAAAGAGCTGTATGACGTGTCAGAGGGGCTTTATCTTGCATGAAAATTGCACAGACGTTAGTAAGTGAAACTTTCCCTGCAGGCACAACTAAAGCAAACATGACATCCAGCTTGTATGAAGAAGAGATGGATGAAATTCAGAAAGAACTGCGAGGAAATCAATCATTTCCAGTTATTACTGAAGATGATGGTAAGTGAGAAACGCTCCACCTTTGAAATGTTCTGCTCCTGACATCTGTGCTTCTAAATCAGCTCAAATATCGTCTCACCCTGAAGAAAAAGCTGAGATAGTCGTATGGAGATGTGTTCGACCCGAGGTGCTTCACTGTTTCATGCTGCCTTTAATCCCAGTACGTCAGAGATTTTCCTTGTTCTCTCCCAGAGAGGTTCCAGGACCAGGAGGCTCTGTTACCACATAAACACTGCCACAGAGAGCTGCTGGTGGAATACGGCGACGTCTACTGCAGTGAAACGTTTCACAGAGAGATGCAGGCGATCAGCACCGATGACTGGTGTAACCCGGCGGATTTTATCAGGTAACTGCAGCTTCCAGTGGATTTACTGGTTTTTAAAACACTTTGTGGTATAAATACTTTTTTTTTTTTTTAAACATTAAACCTAAAATTTTAAATGTATAGTTTAGTGGTGGGAAAATCTAATCAAAAAAAAAAAAAAAAATCAAAATTTAGGAATTCACAATTTTAAAATCGATTTGTTATTTTTGTTAAACTCAATTTTTTTTTCCAAATAAATAAAAATAGTCCATTATAAATTTTTTGTCATTTTTCTTGTTTTTATTGATCTTTTTTAGTTTTCTTGGACATTATAGGAGCAGAATGATGGTCTGGTTACCGTGTTTTTTCCTCATTGAAATCAAGAAAAATGACTAGCAACAAAAAGTTTAATACATTTTTTTTAGTTTTTAATCTACAAAATTCACCAATATCAAAGAATTGTGAGAATTGCAATTTAAATCGGTTCCAAAAAAATCGGAATCGAATTTAAACAAAAGCATATCGTCACAGCCCTAGAAAATTAAATCGAAAATCAGGATTTTTTTGCTTCGCAATTTTAAAATAGATTTTTTTTAATAAATAAAAATAATCCATTATAAAATTGGTCATTTTTATTGTATTTATTGTTATTTTTACTTGTCATCTTGGGCATTATAGCGCTGAAATGATGGTCTGGCTACTGTGTCGTTTTTTCCCCAATTGAAATCAAGAAAAATAAAAAGCAAAGAAAAGTTTTGTCCATTTTTTTGTTACAAAAAGCATCAATATCGAGTCATTGTGAGTCGTAATTTAAATCGAATCGGCACCAAAAAAATCGTAATCGAACTGTGACAAAAGCACATCATCACAGCCCTAGCGTAGTTTGTAAATTAAGAAACAACATTAATGCTACGACGCGTCTACAATCAGCTGACAGTCCTGCAGCTGAACAAACATATCAAACCCAGCAAAATTCTTATCAGGGAGGAAAAAAAATAATTTATTTATTTGGGGTTTTTCTTCTCGTTTGATTGTTTGACAAGTTGCAGACTGGTGAAAATGTCACATGACCTGTGGTCATGCAACCCCAGGCCACTGATATGAAAACAAAAACAACTAAATAAACCCGCCTTACTTAATCCTGGTCCTCGAGCATCACCGCCCTGCATGTGCCGGGGTGACCCTACTTTCAGGCGACATTCCCACCAGGACAATCCGGGGGGATCGAAGCGATTGGACGGGGATTTCAGAAAACTTTCACACCTTTGGTTTGGTTGTGTTCATGATGCACTTAAGCGAACCAAACCGCCTGCAACATAGTTAAAGACAACTGCTCACTGCAGGGCGATGCTTCCACAAAAACTAAAACAGTTTTGCAGATAAAGAAATGCAGATTAAATATCAAGCAGGTGGATATTTATTTATAACGAGAGCTGCAGATTTCTATCCTTTTCTCTTTCTTTTCTTATTTTTATGGACATGATTTACCATCTGTTGTATTTTTAACTGATCAGGCGCCTTTACTGTGAAGCTCTCCAGCAAATTTTCCTAACTTTTGTGAAGAACGTTTGCAGGTTTAAACGTTGGTAAACATCAACATAAGAAACAGGATTAATCTGTTTAGTCCAATTGTTACCAATTGTTAAAAAGACTTAAGCGTTTTTTTTTTCCCCAAAATGAAAATAAATTAATTCAGTGTCCAAGTTTGTGCTCAAACAAAAATAGGAAAAAACTGATAAGGACTCAAATTTAATTTTGAATTCACCATTTGAAGCAGCTGTAAGATGCAGAAGTTCTCTCTGCGCTGCAGACATCATGTTGACTACATGTACAATACTGTGTCTAAATAATTCAGTAATTATACTAATACATTCTGGAGATATCATTTAGCTAGAAATACTTTGTTTTCTTAAAAAAAATGTCTGACAAGACGATCACATTCCATCCAAATGGATCTACGTTTCTCTACCAGAAGAAGACTAAAACGCTGTCGCCCACCCCCCGCAGTGGACTTCAACTGATCAGTTCACAGACACTGCAAAGACCCATGGGAAATGTACATTGGACCAAAATGTTCCCATATGTTACTGTTGCCTTATTAATTGCATCATCCTTTAGTTCTGCAAGTGTTCAGTTTCTCTGCTGCAACACAGTTGCAGCTTGATGTCAACCTCTGCTAATTATGCCTGAATCTGAGTCAAGTCTGTTGTAGCACGGACATTTTACAACTTTTCATTGTCAAAGAAGGCTAATTCAACATCCATCCTTGCATCCCATCTCTTTTCTGAGCACTGTCGAACAAGTAAAAGTCAGCTTGAAGTTTAACCTTTTCTGAACTCGTGCTTTGACACTTTCTCTCCTACTTTGATGTCCTTTTAAAACCCTCTTATGTGTTGATGTCTATTAGCTAACACGGCTTTGGAGCAAAATACAGCCCAAGGCTGGAAAAAAGAAACTAAAGTGCAGTTTCTCAGCCTGCAGGGCAACAACAGTTCCAGGAATCTACAGTATAAATATTAGATACCATTAGAATGGATCTAATACACTCTTTGAAGGTTATAAACTTAAAAAAGTGCAGATCATATTTACAGATGGTTACAGGCAAGGATGGATTATCCAATGGGCATCATGGGCATCACAGTCCCAGGGGCCCACCTGGGGCCCACGTAAGGAAAACACCAGCAGTTTGGACGTAAAACAAAATGTACATAAAAGCCAAATAGTTACATCACAGTACCCAGTGTGTTGCTACTGGTACCACTGGCTAAGAGATGTTAGAAATGTTGTTTCACAGTGTATCATTCACAATTTTCACAATGTTGCAGTGGTGACAGGGGCCCTGGGACACTCTGGGCGCCGGGGCCAGTGCATTTTTAATCCGGCCCTGGTTATAGACATGTTTTAAAATGGTTATCTGAAAACCAATCTTAAAATTGTATAAATGAGTCAATCACCATGGCAACCTGGTTGTAACAGCTGATGGACATTAGGTAATCAGCTTCTCTAATCTCTGTTCTATTAACACAAACTTTCCCAAAGAGCCAAATATCCCACTGCAATGTCTCCAAAAACACACACCTGCTGCAAGCATAGCAGCTGCAGAAGGGATGTCACCCTATTATCACTTATCCCAAACACATTCCCACAGAGAGGCATGATATTACAGGGCCAGGGATATCAGAAACTGACTGGAAAATGTGAAATCTTACAGCTTATTAAAGCATTTAAAATGGTGGAACTGGAACAAGTATTTGGTCCATCACTGACCAACCAAAGCTAGCCCACATGTAGCCCACGTTACTGCCACGTTTGGGCTTTAACTGAAGAAAACTAAAGCGTTTATCTTACCTTAAGTAAAACTAAAGTGGTCCATGTCCGTATCTTCTTGTATGTCCTCGCCATGTTTATGAGTTTTGTCCGCTTCTTTTACTTCTTGTTGGCGCAACTGTTTGCCTCGTCAACATCTCCTATGCCGATTTTCTACCATGTCCGCTGTTCAAAGTAATATTTCCCTTTTAATTCCACTGGTTCTTCTTCCAGAGGTCCGTATCTCCACTGTTTCAGATTAGGCTGGGATCGACCGAGTTACTAATGAATTAATTTTCCCAACAGTTTTCACCTGGTTTCTTTTCCCATTGTCACGGCACCTCCATCTGCAGTACCCCTTTCGACCGCACACTAACTCCCATTAGTAGCAATTGTAATCAGGGGGGCGCTGTTTTACATTCTGAGTCAATTGACAGAACAATTGTCAAAACACCTCCAACTGCAGTACCCTTCTTGACCACACAATAACTCCCATTGTCAGCAGTTTAACATAACGGGGGCGCTGTTTTACAGTTGAAGGAAGTTTACAGAATAGTTTGACAGCTAATAATGACTTCAAGAAGGCTATTGATAGCAGTAAATGTGTTTTCATTTTGTTTTAATACTTATGGAGAGATTATGTTGAGATTTGCGATAGATAAAACTCCTGGGGAAAAATCCAGTGATCAAATAATTGTAACAGTAAAATGGAAAAAACACTTTAATCAATTAAAACCAAGAATGAGAGAGTAGCTCGTGGAACCACCTTTAAAAACAATGAAAACAGTAATTTTCTGCACCATGTTATTGTCTCAGATATTGTTCTGAAGGACCTTTGGTGTACTCTTGTTTACAGTGTCGCTTCAGTTCATGAAGATTAGATTTTCAGGTGTGATAAATTAAAAGGCTTCACATCACCAGCCTGTCCATTTTGACCAACCATCTTCCTGTTGAATTCCAGAAGTCCTGAGAAGTGTTTAAATGCAACTTTAGCATCTTTTGCATACTGGTAAAATCATCGTTTTTGTTTCTGCTCATATTTAGTCAATCTTTATGTAACTGCACAGTCACAAACTTTACCAATGAACATCCTAATTGACTCCTGGAGAGTCTGACATGTAACTTTTGAGATTTTGACCATTTTCTTGAATGCTGCATGGTCTGACCTCATGCTGAACTTCCCGGGACATCCAGTCTTAAGAATACTGCCAGATATCCTGAATGTTTTCCACATGTGTAGATTTATGGACTACAAATAGTTGAATTAAATTAAATTACATTTTGACTTTTCCCAGACTGATTTGAGCAACTACTTCTCGAAGATCATTGCTGATGTCTTTCCTCATTGGCATTGGGTTAATTTCTGCTCTTGTAGAGGTGCACACACTTACTTACTAATTCAACTGGGAAAAATCCATAACCAGACTTAAAAACACAAGGTGACTTCCTCTGATTCCGCTGAATGAATTTTAATGACGGTCTTTTCCCCCTGCCCACATTGGCAACTTCAGTCATCGCTCTGTTTATGCTCCAACAGGAAGTAGTTTAACCACAGCAGTTTTACTTCTGTCAGTTAAGTCGCATTGTTTCAGAGTTTTCAGAATTCAGCCTACTAGTTTCACTTGCGTTCGACAAAACCAGCATCTTCTCCTCCACCCCTGCCCCCTCGGTGACAGTAAATTTAGAATAATATGACTGGAGATTAAAGAAAAAGCTTGACCCTTATTAAATCTATTTAAATAATCTTAATTGTTTCATTTTTAAATTAAACAAACTGAACTTTAGTGGATCTTTTTTATTACAGGTTGTTGTAGTTACTTTGAAGCTCTGAATGAGTCTTTGTGGTGTTATTGAAAAAACAAAATATGTTTAATTTGGTTTTGGGTTGAAACTGTCTCCTTCATAGAGGGTGATAGATCAGTTATCATGGTAACAAGTCAACACTACACATAACAATGACACTCGTGTGATGTGTGATTCCTGTGTGATGTTGGCTGGAACATAACTTGGTTCAGTTTTTTAAAACTGATTATTTAATCTATTAATTTGATAAAGAATTTTTAAAAAAAAAAGCTAATTTTTACAAGTTCATTATCATTTGATATTGTTTAAACATTTTGCATGCAGTTGCGTATATGACGGCTAGAGGTCGCAGTTTTATATGCTAAATATGGACCTCATCTGGTTGCACACAAAGAGACAAGGAAGAGAAGGAAAACAGATGAGGAAGAGACGAGAAACAGATGAGAAATAGATGAGGAAGAGACAAGGAAAAGAAGAGGAAGAGGTGAGGAAAAAAGAAAAAGAGAAGAGGAAGAAAAGAGGAAAAGACAAGAAAGAGAAGAGGAAGAAACAAGAAAGAAATGAGGAAGAGATGAAGAAGAAGAAGAGCAAGAGAAGAGGAAAAAAGAGGAAAAGACGAGAAAGAGATGAGGAAGAAAAGAAAGAGAAGTGGAAGAGACAAGAAACAGAAGAGAAAGATGAGAAAGAGATAGAGAAGAGGAAGAGATCAGGAAGAGAGAGTGAAGAGAAGAAAGAGAAGAGAAAGAGACGAGAAAGAAGAGGTAGAGAAGAGGAACAGATGATGAAGAGACAAGAAAGAGAAGTGGAAGAGATGAGAAAGAAGAGGAAGAGTCTGAGAGGCATTACTAGAAAAAAAATAAAACTGGGGAAAAACATTCATAATGATACAATGTTTATATTTAAAGAAATATTATTATATTAGAAGTAAGTATTTTTATTTACATTTATTATTAAAATATTGAAAAGTTTTTTTTTTTTTCTTTTATTTTTTTCAGATTTGATTCTTAAAAAAACTTGTAAATGTAAAATCAAAACTATTTACATGATAGATCCCAGATAGCAGTCATGTTGAAGATGAATCCGTTACGTTTGGTACTTCTGACTCAGTAATGGCACCGGCAAGCGTATTGTGGGCCTGGGGTGGGCCTGAAGTGGGCCTGAAGTGGGCCTATGGTGGGCCTGAAGTGGGCCTGAGCTGGGCCTGAAGTGGGCCTGAGCTGGGCCTGAAGTGGGCCTGAGGTGGGCCTGAAGTGGGCCTGAAGTGGGCCTGAGGTGGGCCTGAAGTGGGCCTGAAGTGGGCCTGAGGTGGGCCTGAAGTGGGCCTGAGGTGGGCCTGAAGTGGGCCTGAGGTGGGCCTGAGGTGGGCCTGTGGTGGGTCTGAAGTGGACCTGAAGTGGGCCTGAAGTGGGCCTGAGGTGGGCCTGAAGTGGGCCTATGGTGGGCCTGAAGTGGGCCTGAGCTGGGCCTGAAGTGGGCCTGAGCTGGGCCTGAAGTGGGCCTGAGGTGGGCCTGAAGTGGGCCTGAAGTGGGCCTGAGGTGGGCCTGAAGTGGGCCTGAAGTGGGCCTGAGGTGGGCCTGAAGTGGGCCTGAGGTGGGCCTGAAGTGGGCCTGAGGTGGGCCTGAGGTGGGTCTGAAGTGGACCTGAAGTGGGCCTGAGGTGGGCCTGAAGTGGGCCTGAAGTGGGCCTGAAGTGGGCCTGAGGTGGGCCTGAGGTGGGCCTGAAGTGGGCCTGAGGTGGGCCTGAAGTGGGCCTGTGGTGGGTCTGAAGTGGACCTGAAGTGGGCCTGAGGTGGGCCTGAAGTGGGCCTGAAGTGGGCCTGAGGTGGGCCTGAAGTGGGCCTGAAGTGGGCCTGAGGTGGGCCTGAAGTGGGCCTGAGGTGGGCCTGAAGTGGGCCTGAAGTGGGCCTGAGGTGGGCCTGAAGTGGGCCTGAAGTGGGCCTGAGGTGGGCCTGAAGTGGGCCTGAGGTGGGCCTGTGGTGGGTCTGAAGTGGGCCTGAGGTGGGCCTGAAATGGGCCTGAGGTGGGCCTGAAGTGGGCCTGAGGTGGGCCTGAGGTGGGCCTGAAGTGGGCCTGAGGTGGGCCTGAAGTGGGCCTGAAGTGGGCCTGAGGTGGGCCTGAAGTGGGCCTGAGGTGGGCCTGAAGTGGGCCTGAAGTGGGCCTGAGGTGGGCCTGAAGTGGGCCAAGTGTCCGTTGTCCATCAGTTTGTGGCTTACAGCAAATATTTTGTGATTTACTCAATGCTGCAATTCAAGATCAAACTGAGGCCAAACAAAAATGCACATTTAGACTTAGACTTAGACTTTATTGTCCCCAAAGGGAAATTCTTTTTCACGTACACAGCACATGTTTGACAACAAAAAGGACAATAACAACAGACCACAGAAACAACATACAAATACAATGAACAGAGTACACTCAGCGCCCCCTGCTGTTTAGAAATGTTATGACTGAGGGGATCGGGCTTTTTCCCAACCGAGCCTTTTTGCACCTGAGCACCCTGTACCTCCGTCCTGAAGGAAGAGGGGTGAGTTGTTCATGAAGGGGGTGTGTGGGGTCCTGCTCCATGGAAAGTGCAAAGCGTCCAATGGCTCTGTTGTTAAGCTCTGTAAGGCTTGGTGTGGGGAGTCCTATGATTTTTGCTGCAGTGTTGGTTACCTTTATGAGTTTAGTCCGGTTCTTAACAGTCAACAAATTGAAAAAGCAAGTTGAACAGTACAGAATAACAGGCTGGATAATGGACTGATATAACCGTAGGAGTAGAGGTGGAGAAACATAGAGTCCTTTCAGTTTCCGGATTATTGATAGTCGTTGTTGGCTTCGTTTTTGAATGTCCATAATATGCTGATCAAATGTTAGTGAACTGTCTATTGTTACTCCAAGATATTTAAAACTGTCCACGATTTCAACTGTTTGATTGTCAATGGCAATGGGTTGCTGTGGTGAAGTAGAGCTGAATATGAGTTCCTTTGTTTTATTAACATTGAGGTACAGATGGTTGTCTGTGCACCATTTGGTGAAGTGTATGACAGTGTTGTTATAGTCCAAGTCCATGGTGGAGTTATTGTCCTTAAGTAATGCGAGAATGGCAGTATCATCTGAGTATTTAAAGTACTTGATGTGAGGTGAAGGACTGATGTTGTCATTTGTGTAAAGTGTGTAAAGGGAAGGACTAAGTACACACCCCTGCGGTGCTCCGGTGTTGATGGTGAGGGCAGATGATGTTGTAGAACCCAACCGTACGACCTGCTGCCTGTTGCTCAGGAAGTTATGAAGGAGATGAATCATTCTGGTGGGAATATTAAGATTAGGGATTATTGTTGCCTTCTTCCAGATAGCTGGTATGACGGTAGAATAGTAGACTTCTCTGAAGAGTGAGTGGAGAACAGGTGAGAGTTCCTGGGTGCAGTTCTTAAGCACCTTTGCTGAGATGCCGTCCGGACCAGGAGCCTTACCCGGCTTGCACCTGCTGAGCTGTCGCCTCACATCTTCCAAAGTGAAGGGAAGAGGTTCATCTGGATCCGCTGGGGGGAGTGCTCCCAGCAGTTCTTCAGATTCCCCTGAGAAATCCACCTCGTCGAATCGTGCATAAAATGTATTGAGCTCAGTTACAAACTGCACTGGGTCAGTTACTGTGTGAGCAACTGGCTTGGACTCACACCCTGTCAGTGTCCGTACTTTTTGAAATGCCTGTTTTGTGTTCATGATTGAGAACTCAGTTTCTAACCTATTCTTATATTTAAGTTTTGCCTTCAACACCTCATTTTTGATGTTACGGTTTGCCAGTTTGACAGCAGGCCAATTCTTTTCCCTGTTTGGTACCAAACATTTCTATTGTCTGCCATGACGGTCTGAAAAACTAAAGAATAGTTTTTCATCTGACGAGATGAAATCCAATCAAGCCACATGGGATATAAAACAACATTCATTAGATGAAACATACAAAAAGCTTGCTGCAATTTTTGTTTTTAAAATATTATTAAATTTCAAGCTGTTGAAATCCAGTTTATAGCTTTAACTTGTGCAAAGTGAAGGTTGAACAACCAGAGGTTGAGGTTACCTAAAGCTAAATAATAATAATATATTAAACATTTATACAAAAATACCTTTTTCAGGGCAATCACAACAGTTTTGCATAACTAAAAGTTTAAAACGTGCCACTGATCGGTGTCTCAACTCACTTCTAATGCTTCAGCCTGCTTAACAGCAGAGTTGGAACAGACACTGTGATATCGACCTTTAGGAGCGTTATTTGAATAGTAAGCAAGAAATATATAATTAAAAGTAGAGGAAAGACAATGTGACCCTTAACAATCTAAATGTCCAGAAAGGTGTCAGTCAGTCCAGTCCCCTTCAGTCTAAAAGCACTCAGAAACTGGAGGAAACTCTGACAGAAAGAGACGTCAGACTCCAAACCACAACAGAATCAGACTTTTCTGAGGGGCTACACGTCGTGTGAGACGGCTCACACAACCATTTTTCTTTCCATTTGTCTACCACAAGTGTTTTCAGCTGATGTCTGCCAAACGTAGCTGCTGCTCAGTCCAACGTTAAGCATGCTTAGATTTTCCTCTGTTAACTGACTTATTGGCGTCTCCTCGCCCACACAGGCCATACCACGACTTGACAGTATGTTTGGAGGAGATCACCAAAATCGTCGGCTGCTTTTTCCCAAACCCGGACGTTCAGGACATTTTCCTCTCCATCCACTCCATCTACTTCCAGAACTGCACTGAGGAAGAGGACCAGCCTGAAGACGCCCCTCACGGTGTGGTGGTCGTGCTCACCATCATCCCTGTCAGCCTCATCCCCGTACTGGTTTATCTGGTGGTTTGGAGGAGTTAGACCCCAGTTCTAGGGTACCCACTTCAGCATAGTCCAGTTGGAAGTCATGATGAGTGTATTTTACAGGAGATTAGAAGATTTTAATCGCAGGCTGGATGATACTGGAAACACCAAGTAAATCCAAGGCAAGTATCGCTGATAACAATATCGAGACTGATACCAATATAAATGCAAATACAGATAAAGATACCAATACGGCTCTAGATACCAATAAAGATACAGATAGAGATATACTTAAAGATACTGATGTGGATACCCGTTCCAATACAGATATATTTTACTTGATATTTTACTGTCTTTTAATGATTTTGCCTTTAATCATTGATTAGGATTATGATCCTAATCAAACAAAATACAAACTAAACTGAATAGCAGAACTGAGAAATTAAAAACACAATTGTTTGATAAAAAGAAAGTAAATGATGCAAATTAGGTAAACAAAAGCAAAAGCTGGTATTGGTTGGCTCTCAGTAATATTCTTTGGGTTTTTTTGTCCCCAAAGCATCTCATGACACTGGTGTTGAAGGATACCGATAATTACGTGGTTTTTCCAGACGTTTCAATAGAGAAAAATATTGCAAAAGTGTAATGGAAACACTTTTTTCACATTTACATGTCCCCAGACGTGACATTTGGGTTTGTTTCTGGTTAAGATAGTGCAGTGCGGAACAAACAACAACTAAATTTAGAGGCTTAGAAAAGAAAATGAGGGAGAAAAAAGGTTTGAAAAGATGTAGCAAATTCTCTGCAGCAAGTAGAAAACCCCTAAATAACGCTAAGTGGCTACCTTGCATGAGCCGTTATTCTGGTTGATGAGATTTTACAGAAACTGAAGCTTACGCACTAAACACTGTTCAATGGAACCACCTTCAAATCGCAGTTGTTTGTCAAAACTTACAAATATCACTTTTATTTTGCAAAAAAAAAGTAATGTAAAAGCAGCTTTAATAGATTAAAGATGAGGAATCTGGTTAAAATTTTGGCTGTTTAAACTTTTGTTTCCTCTTTTAAAACAAAGAAACAAGAGGAAACATAAAGGAAACATAAAAGAGTTTCTTTTTCTTTTATGTAGAAACGACTTGTGACGAAATATTTGGCTGCTGGAAGTCAGCACTAACCCAAAACCTAATGCTGTCAGTCTGGGGTCAGTCTGGGGTCAGTCTAGGATCAGTCTAGGATCGGTCTGGGATCGGTCTGGGATCAGTCTAGGATCAGTCTGGGGTCAGTCTGGGGTCAGTCTGGGGTCAGTCTAGGATCAGTCTAGGATCAGTCTGGGATCAGTCTGGGGTCAGTCTAGGATCAGTCTAGGATCAGTCTAGGATCAGTCTGGGATCAGTCTGGGGTCAGTCTAGGATCAGTCTAGGATCAGTCTAGGATCAGTCTGGGGTCAGTCTGGGGTCAGTCTAGGATCAGTCTGGGATCAGTCTAGGATCAGTCTGGGGTCAGTCTGGGGTCAGTCTGGGATCAGTCTAGGATCAGTCTAGGATCAGTCTGGGATCAGTCTGGGGTCAGTCTAGGATCAGTCTAGGATCAGTCTAGGATCAGTCTGGGGTCAGTCTGGGGTCAGTCTAGGATCAGTCTAGGATCAGTCTGGGATCAGTCTAGGATCAGTCTGGGGTCAGTCTGGGGTCAGTCTGGGATCAGTCTGGGATCGGTCTGGGATCGGTCTGGGATCAGTCTGGGGTCAGTCTGGGATCGGTCTGGGATCGGTCTGGGATCGGTCTGGGATCAGTCTGGGGTCAGTCCGGGATCAGTCCGGGATCAGTCTGGGGTCAGTCTGGGGTCAGTCCGGGATCAGTCTGGGATCAGTCTGGGGTCAGTCTGGGGTCAGTCTGGGATCAGTCTGGGGTCAGTCTGGGGTCAGTCTGGGGTCAGTCTAGGATCGGTCTGGGATCAGTCTGGGGTCAGTCTGGGGTCAGTCTAGGATCAGTCTAGGATCAGTCTGGGATCAGTCTGGGATCAGTCTGGGGTCAGTCTGGGATCAGTCTGGGATCAGTCTGGGGTCAGTCTAGGATCGGTCTGGGATCAGTCTGGGGTCAGTCTGGGGTCAGTCTGGGATCGGTCTGGGATCGGTCTGGGATCGGTCTGGGATCAGTCTGGGGTCAGTCTGGGGTCGGTCTGGGATCAGTCTGGGATCAGTCTGGGATCGGTCTGGGATCGGTCTGGGGTCAGTCTGGGGTCAGTCTGGGATCAGTCTGGGATCAGTCTGGGGTCAGTCTGGGGTCAGTCTGGGGTCGGTCTGGGATCGGTCTGGGATCGGTCTGGGATCAGTCTGGGATCAGTCTGGGATCGGTCTGGGGTCAGTCTGGGATCAGTCTGGGGTCAGTCTGGGATCGGTCTGGGGTCAGTCTGGGGTCAGTCTAGGATCGGTCTGGGATCAGTCTGGGGTCAGTCTGGGGTCAGTCTGGGATCAGTCTGGGGTCAGTCTGGGGTCAGTCTAGGATCGGTCTGGGATCGGTCTGGGGTCAGTCTGGGATCAGTCTGGGGTCAGTCTGGGGTCAGTCTGGGGTCAGTCTGGGATCAGTCTGGGGTCAGTCTGGGGTCAGTCTGGGGTCAGTCTGGGATCAGTCTGGGGTCAGTCTGGGGTCAGCAGCAGATTTTCAGCAGAATCAGGTACAAACCAACACTAACTGTGGTTTAAGTTTTTACTAGGTGTAATGAGACGTTCACACCTCTAGATGTCACTACATCACTGAGCCTTTAAAATGAACAGAAAATGTTATTGATTAATTTTAAAATAATTGTTGTAGGTTTGTTTGTGTTTCTTGGCCTTGTTTATCCTCATATTCAGTTGTTCCAGTTTTATTTGTAAACAGCGTAAATCCAGTTATTACATTTTTATGTATTTTTGTTTCTGATCATATTTAGTTTAGATTTTCATTATTTTGTACTTCTTGTTTGTTCTTTCCTCTTTCTCAGTAAGTTAAATCCAAAATATGCATATACACATAAACACTTGTCTAGAAAGTATAATAAGCTAATACACGAGAACAAGATTATCTCAAATAAAATGCAAAAAAAAAGGTATTTTCTTTCCTTTATTTGGGTCTTGATTAGCTGGAGCTAACGCTGCATGTACTCATTTAACAAACATGACACCACAAACAGAAAACAACGCAACAACCTAAATATGAAACAAGATCCAGAACATGCTTGGAATAGGATTCATATATCAGACCAAATCCTCATCAACAGTTTATATGAAAATGATCTTAAATGAATCTTTTAAAAGTGACTTTACTAGATGCTGCAGCAGCCGGTAAACACCAGAATAAAGCCAACAGCTAGCATATCTATGCTCTAATGTTCCTTCTTTCTACTCCTTTGTGAAGTTTATTATTATTATTATTTATGATTTATTTCTGTTCTGCGTTCGTTTAGGTCAGTTTAACTAAACTGTGCCCCTCGAGGCTCACTGTCCTGCAGGTTTTAGATGTTTCCCTGCTGCAACACACCTGATTCAAATGAATTAAATGTCCAACATTCCTGCACGTCTATTCATGAGCCACTAATCTGAGTGAAATGTCCTGAAGCAGGAAACATTTAGGGATTGTCCCGTGTCTAGTCCACCAGGTTTTAGATGTTTCCCTGCTGCAACGCACCTGATTCAAATGAATTAAATGTCTAACATTCCTGCAGGTATGTTCATGAGACACTAATCTGAGTAAAATGTGTTGAAGCAGGAAACATATAAGGATTATCGTCTCTACTCCACCAGGTTTTAGATGTTTCCCTGCTTCAACACCTTCCACTTTAATCAGAGGCTAAAGCAGGGAAATGCCTGAAACCTGCAGGATGGTGGCCCTCGGGGGCCAGAACTGACATTCCCAGAGAGGTTTTATGTTTTAGATGATCCGCTGAGACAGTTTCTTGGTTTAGTTTCTGTTTGCAGACGCCTGATTGTTTGTTTTCTCCTTCTGTATAAAACTTCTTTCCAGATCCTTCTCGGTCTTTTCTTGTTTTGCATTAAGACGCTTTCACCACATCGACGTGACCCCCGTGATGTGGGTCCTTTTCTCTTCTGCATGATCTAACAATCCAGGACACTGCATTCAGAAATGTATTTTTCATGCTTTTTTTGTTTTGTTTACTCGTCCTGAGGTGTCTAATGCATCTAATGGCCACAAAAGGTCAATATTTCTGCTCAGTTCTGCTATAAAGCTTCCTGTTTTTAAAAACTGTACCATGTTTTCTGTATGTCAGAAAACACTTCAGGTTTTGTGGTTTTTGGGTCGGCCTGCAGAAATAAGCCCCCATCCCGGCCAGTTTTATTCAGAGGCGATCCCTTCCTGCAAGTTTCTACAGGGTTTCTACAAGCTTGTGTTAATGCTGAATAAAAGGAAATTTATGGTGATTTTAAACCTAGTTAACTTATTCTCCCCGAACTAGTTGGATCGATAACTAGAGGGATTACTTTTAGGTTCAACTGCATCATTAACAGTCATCTGTATGTAAACTGGTGATTGCACATGTGTCCCTACATGCTGGATATTTTATAAGCTTCTCCTGAATTTAAGCCCATCTACATGTCAGTATTTTAGATGCAGAAACTCATACTAAATATTCATGCTGTAACGCGGCCTTGTTGTGTGAAGCCAGTGGAAAGGAGACGCTGCCACCTGCTGGACTGAGTCAGGTAGAAGGAACTTCTAGCTCCATACCTGGACTAACTGCTTCTTAACTGTGTGAATAATTTATATAATTTACAGATTTCCCGACATCACAAGGGTCTTTTAGGAGTTTCTGCTTGGAGATAAGACTAAGTATTGATTATTCTCTGGGATTATAAACTATTTTTATGCAGGTTTTGACGGGAAAAATTTTACTAAACGCAGTTTAATCCTGGTGGATAAGAGTTTTAGAGCGAAGGTAAAGACAGAATTGGTTATGATGTTTTTCAACATGAAGCATAAATTGCTTGCTCCAGTTGCATGTTCCATGAAACCACAGAATCACAGCGATCAGGCGACGTCCCAGCTACATCTTTTAGATCAGTCTTTGGTATAAAATTGGAAAAAACTAAGTATTGACCACTAACTAGTCTACAGTCAGACTTTTATTTTTGAAAAAAGTTGTGAAGTCTGTCCGACTCTTTTCTATGGTTGGAAATGCAAATTGAAAGTATTTCACTGAGTGTGCGATCAACGATTAAGTGCTACATAATTACAAGTAACAGGATGTAGAATTAAGTCCAAATGAACCAGTTTATGATCATTTTGAACTTCACAGTAAAAGAGTCTGGTTTACTTGCATTTTCAGGAAGCTTTACGCCGCGCAGCAGTCCGGTTTGAAACAGACGCAATGCAGCGGCGTTACGAAAAACGTTCAAATATTCCAATAACTAGAAGAACAAGAGCTTTGGAGCACCTGTTACACTTCCATCCAAAGCCATCCGGATCTTTTAAGTCAGGGGTTCCCGAAGTCTGTCCGGAAGGTTTCCATGTATCCCTGCTCCAACACACCTGGCTTCCAGTAAATGGATCCAACAGCCAATGAAGTTCTGGTGTGTTGGGACAGGGATACGTGGAAAACCTGCGGGATTGTGGCCCTCGAAGTCCGGAGCTGGGCACCCCTGTTTTAAGTAATCCTCTTTGGGAAACCCTGTAGATAGAAAAGACCCCGTGGAGATCTGCGCTCCTTGTTGCTCTTGTTCATTTAAACTTTGTCTACATGGAGACTAAATGCAGGAGTTACTCCTGCTTGGATTTTCTCTTCATAAGAAGTCGAATGCACAGGAATCGTATCGATCTCGCCACAGCAGCTGCCAGCAACAACACGACCGCCAGCAGAAAGCAGACAACATCCACGGAGTAATAGGAATACCACGGCATCTTGTACGACTCTGTGCGTAAATGCGCGGCGCCTTTGTGCCGCATGACAAACTCGATCCAGAACACGGCCGTGTCCAGAGGATGCATGGGCTGATCCCGGTGGAGAGAGGACAGGCGCCTCATGTTATCCCTGTAGGACGGGTTGTTCAGAACATCCTTCAGGGCTTCCAGAAAGTTCTGACGGCTGAGTTTCGCTGCATCCACCACCCTCGCAGCGCCTCTTGCTTCAAGTCGCAAAACGTTCTCAAACTGGTCAAACAGAAGAGGGACACCCACAACGGGCACGCCGTGGTAGATGGACTCGTAGACCCCATTAGTCCCACCATGGGCCACAAAGGCTTTAATTTTTGGGTGACCCAGCAGGTCGTTCTGCGGCAGCCATTTCATGATGAGGGTGTTGTTGCCCAGGTTGCTGGGGGGCTCACCGGCATGCCTCCAGATGACCTTCTGAGGAAGCTGAGCAAAAGCAGCAGCTATTTCTGAGGTGATTTCCATGGGGAGGCCTTTAACCAGCGTCCCGAGAGACATCAGGATGAAGCCATGCTCCCCTGAACTTTGAACAAACTCCTCCAGCTCTGACGACAAAGGATTAGACGGCTTACACTGAAACCCGCCGATGTAGGCGATGTTGGGCATGGTCGGTCGGGGGAATTCGAAAACAAAGTCCACTCTCATGAGCCAGACGTCCGCACCTTGAAGCAGGTGGTAGAACTTCACATCTGGACCGAAGTAGCGGTCCACCAGCCGGTCGTAGTGAGGACACACGATCAGCTTGTCGATGCACGTGTTGAAGAAGTAAAAAAATGTGTTTTTGGCTCTTTCCCAAAACGTCATGCGGTCCGTGGCGGCGTATCCAGACGTGGGAACATACGACGTTGGAGACGGAGCCACCACAAAATGGCCCTCTCCGCTGGTGATCCACCTCACATTAAAGACCGTTGGCAGCTTTAGTTCATGAGCCACCAGGACTCCGACGGGAAGTCCAGGATCCAGAAGAACCACATCAAACTGAGCGTCACGAATACTCTTCAGCAGAGTCTTATTCTCAAATATTTCCACCCCCAACAAGCTGGCTTGTTGGTGAATGTTAGACAGCGTGGTGAGCATCTCCCAGTAGAACTTCATGAAGGCCATAACGGAGCCACCCTCCCTCTTGATCTCCAGCATCTTGACGAGGAAGGTGACGAAGAAGTCCTGCTCCTCTATGTCAATAGCTTGTGGCAGAGTGACGGTGATGGAGCGGTAATGTGGCGCGCTCTCCTTCACGTACCAGCTGGTGGCGGTGCGGATCACCGTAACCTCGTGGCCTTTGGCGTGCAGGTTCTGGATCAGGAGGTTCATGTTGACCCAGTGACTACCATCAACTGGAAACACCAAAATCTTTCCAGCCTGGATGCTGGGTCCAGTCAGGAGAAATACGCCCACAACCAAAAGGAGGGAGGCGACTGGAATGCTCTCCATCAGGATAGTCTGGGACAAAAAACAGTAATAAACGTTTAATAAACATTTTTAGAGTATATTTCTGTCTGATAGTATTGCCCTGAACAGAAAACCTTAAACAGTGTTTCCCAGTCTAGGTCCTCAGGACCCCCCGCCCTGCAGGTTTTATAGGTAACCCTACCTTAACACACCTGAACGAAATAAAGGCTTGTTAACAGGCTGCAAAGAACGTGATGAGGAAGTTCAGCAATGTGACTCAGGTGTTTTGAAGGAGGAACACGCCTAAAACATGCAGGACAGATGGGTCCTGAGGACCTGGACTGGGAAACACTGAATTAATCCACCTGAGGACCTGGACTGGGAAACACTGAATTAATCCACCTGAGGACCTGGACTGGGAAACACTGAATTAATCCACCTGAGGACCTGGACTAGGAAACACTGGATTAATCCACCTGAGGACCTGGACTAGGAAACACTGGATTAATCCACTTGAGGACATAGACTAGGAAACACTGGATTAATCCACCTGAGGACCTGGACTAGGAAACACTGGATTAATCCACCTGAGGACCTGGACTGGGAAACACTGAATTAATCCACCTGAGGACCTGGACTAGGAAACACTGGATTAATCCACCTGAGGACCTGGACTAGGAAACACTGGATTAATCCACTTGAGGACATAGACTAGGAAACACTGGATTAATCCACCTGAGGACCTGGACTAGGAAACACTGGATTAATCCACCTGAGGACCTGGACTAGGAAACACTGGATTAATCCACTTGAGGACATAGACTAGGAAACACTGGATTAATCCACCTGAGGACCTGGACTAGGAAACACTGGATTAATCCACCTGAGGACCTGGACTAGGAAACACTGGATTAATCCACCTGAGGACCTGGACTAGGAAACACTGGATTAATCCACCTGAGGACCTGGACTAGGAAACACTGGATTAATCCACCTGAGGACCTGGACTAGGAAACACTGGATTAATCCACCTGAGGACCTGGACTAGGAAACACTGGATTAATCCACCTGAGGACCTGGACTAGGAAACACTGGATTAATCCACCTGAGGACCTGGACTAGGAAACACTGGATTAATCCACCTGAGGACCTGGACTAGGAAACACTGGATTAATCCACCTGAGGACCTGGACTAGGAAACACTGGATTAATCCAACGGCCTTTTAATTTTAGAAAAACTAAAGCTCAAAGTGTTTTAAAAAGAAAAACATAAAAAATGGAGCTAGAAATGAGAAAGATCACTTGTTGAGCAGCACTTTTCTTATTTCCATATTCAACAACACAGAACTTCCTTGTCGTCCGCTCCGCGTGTGACAGTGCCAACCAATCAGAAGCTAGGAGGTGTTAAACTCGTGTAACTGCAGGACAAACGCAGACTCACCTCGCACAGGTTTAAAATGTAAACTTAGAGAACTATACCTGTAAAACTAGTCAGATATGTAACATAGCAAAGATTATTTAGCACATTTAACAAATATATGCAGAGGAAGCGTGTACAGAACTGGTCCAAAAGCAGATCCCTGAGGAACACCAAAGTTTACTCAAATACGTCTGATAACCAGTCCAAAGCCCTCAATCCTCCCACTATTTTCAAGTGTTTATTGAAATAACATGGAGTTAAAACTCAGATTTAGCAGCGACATCTCTCTAAATCCTGTCCAGAACAGGAAGGTGGGGAAGAAGCCGGGTGGGCATCGGTACGTTTGTGCAGAATTCCTTCATAGATTGTATGAACTGCTCTGTATGTCCAGTTCCAGGGGGATATTATGGTCATTCATCATTAGCTTCCAGTGTGACATGATGGATATTTTCATAGCATCATTTCTGATCTCAGCCAAATATCAGGTATGATTATTTCTTTTTTTTTACATTTCAAATACTGCAGCTACACATGATCCGTCTTTAGGTTAAATTCCTGGATGAACTCTGAAACACTTGGCATCATCTCCTGGTAGCTACTGAACATTCAGCTGCAGCAGGTTTTTATTCCGTTTGCTTTCCAGACTCAGTGTAAGCTAAAAGACGGCATCATTCAGCGACGCATCTTGGGAAAAATAGGACACAGATTTGCTCCAGATAAGTATTTCTCTCTGGAATCTGGAACATCCAGAACTCATTTAAACTCTGGGTTAAAATACTTCATGATCTAATGCTTTCTGAGGTCAGGATCTGCACATGATGCAACAGTCCAATAACAAGCCGGCAAAAGCTCAACAAGTCAAAGTCCAGGGGAGTGCGTGTCCCGACTAAAACCTGCTGGTACGATCGCTAATTTTACCATCCGAGACAACAAGCAGCTAAAACACAGAGTAGAAAATAACCCTGAGAGGCAGTTTTCTCCATTAAAGTCTGTTAGAAAGTAAAAAGAGGAAACTCCCACCAGCTTCTCCTGTAAAAAGCTGCTGCGTAAACAAATGTCTGTTAATGTGTTGCAGAGAAAGTGTTGTCACCGACCTGAAACCTCTGACACGGTGGAGGAAAAGCACTTTCTGTCCTCTCTCTGGACAAAAGCAGACCGGTGCCTGTGTGCAGAAAAACTTAAATCCTGATTACATAAGGAAATGTGGGAGGGGTGCAGGGGTAGGGGGACTTCAAATGCTTGTGTGCAGTCTGAAGGGAAGGAAAGGAAAACATTTTTCCCTCAGAGCCAATCATCTGTCTTCAACAGGCTTCACCCAGCTCTGACAAAGACCCACAAAGCAGGGGGGGCGGGACACAAATAAACAGAAGGATCTGGAAGTAATAACCTGAAATCTCTCAGCAAGAATAATGTTCCAAGAAACTTGTAATCATTTCAGTAAACTCATTTCTCACAAGGTCAAAATAACCTGCAAACGTTTTGATGCCTTTCTTTGTAAACTGACTAGAAACTGGAGAGTGAAACGCTGGAACATCATAAACTCACCTGCTACTTTATCAGGTCCAGGACCAGCTTGGACGCCTGTTTTCTTCACAGCCGTTTTAATTCCTGATCCAACCAGGTGTAGGAAACCTTCCTCAGAGATTTTGCTCCATAATGACATGAAGCATCACAGAGATGTTGTACATTCATGATGAGAATCTCCCGTTCCACCTCAACATAATGAGAATCTCCCGTTCCACCTCAACATAATGAGAATCTCCCGTTCCACCTCATCACCATGAGAATCTCCCGTTCCACCTCATCACCATGAGAATCTCCCGTTCCACCTCAACATAATGAGAATCTCCCGTTCCACCTCATCACCATGAGAATCTCCCGTTCCACCTCATCATGATGAGAATCTCCCGTTGCCCCTCAACATAATGAGAATCTCCCGTTCCCCCTCAACATGATGAGAATCTCCCGTTCCCCCTCAACATGATGAGAATCTCCCGTTCCCCCTCAACATGATGAGAATCTCCCGTTCCACCTCATCATGATGAGAATCTCCCGTTCCACCTCATCATGATGAGAATCTCCCGTTCCACCTCATCATGATGAGAACCTCCCGTTCCACCTCATCATGATGAGAATCTCCCGTTCCACCTCATCATGATGAGAACCTCCCGTTCCACCTCATCATGATGAGAATCTCCCGTTCCACCTCATCATGATGAGAATCTCCCGTTCCACCTCATCATGATGAGAATCTCCCGTTCCACCTCATCATGATGAGAATCTCCCGTTCCACCTCATCATGATGAGAATCTCCCGTTCCACCTCATCATGATGAGAATCTCCCGTTCCACCACATCATGATGAGAATCTCCCGTTCCACCTCATCATGATGAGAATCTCCCGTTCCACCTCATCATGATGAGAATCTCCCGTTCCCCCTCAACATAATGAGAATCTCCCGTTCCACCTCATCATGATGAGAATCTCCCGTTCCACCTCATCATGATGAGAATCTCCCGTTCCACCTCATCATGATGAGAATCTCCCGTTCCCCCTCAACATAATGAGAATATCCCGTTCCACCACATCATGATGAGAATCTCCCGTTCCACCTCATCATGATGAGAATCTCCCGTTCCACCTCATCATGATGAGAATCTCCCGTTCCACCTCATCATGATGAGAATCTCCCGTTCCACCTCATCATGATGAGAATCTCCCGTTCCACCTCATCATGATGAGAATCTCCCGTTCCACCACATCATGATGAGAATCTCCCGTTCCCCCTCAACATAATGAGAATCTCCCGTTCCACCTCATCATGATGAGAATCTCCCGTTCCACCTCATCATGATGAGAATCTCCCGTTCCACCTCATCATGATGAGAATCTCCCGTTCCACCTCATCATGATGAGAATCTCCCGTTCCCCCTCAACATAATGAGAATCTCCCGTTCCCCCTCAACATAATGAGAATCTCCCGTTCCACCTCATCATGATGAGAATCTCCCGTTCCACCTCATCATGATGAGAATCTCCCGTTCCACCATATCATGATGAGAATCTCCCGTTCCACCACATCATGATGAGAATTTCCCGTTCCACCTCATCATGATGAGAATCTTCCGTTCCACCTCATCATGATGAGAATCTCCCGTTCCACCTCATCACCATGAGAATCTCCCGTTTCACCTCATCACCATGAGAATCTCCCGTTCCCCCTCAACATGATGAGAATCTCCCGTTCCACCTCATCATGATGAGAATCTCCCGTTCCACCACGTCCCAAAGCTGCTCTGCTGGATGTAGATCTGGTGACTGTGGAGGCCGTTGGAGGACAGTGAACTCATCGTCATGGTGGAGATGATGTGAGCTTTGTGACATGGTGCATCATCCTGCTGGAAGTTTCCATCAGAAGATGCTACACTGTGCTCAGAAAGGGATGAATATGGTCAGCAGCAGGACTCAGGTAGGCTGTGGAGGTTAAACCATGTCATGTTGGTACTAAGGGGACCAAAGTGGGACAAAAGGATGGATGGATCCATGTTGTCATGATGTTTCCAGCAGATTCTGATCCTACCATGTGAATGTGGAGCTGAACTGGAGACTCATCAGACCAGCAACGTTTCTCCATCTTCTATTGTCCAGTTCTGGTGAGTCTGTGTGAATTGTAGCCTCAGTTTCCTGTTCTTACTGACAGGAGGGAACCCGCTGTGGTCTTCTGCTGCTGGAGACCATCTGCTTCCAGGCTGGACGTGTTGTGTGTTCGGAGATGATGTTGGAACCTTCCTGTTTCAATTCTATCATCTCCAACCAGTCTGCCCAGTCTCCTCTGACATCAACAGCTGGATATTTTCTCTTCTTAGCCCCTTCTCTGGAAACCCCAGACATGGTTGTGTGTAAATCACAGTAAATACTCAGACCAGGTCACATTTAGAGTCACCTACACTTTCTTTCTTCCTTGTTCTGATGCTCAGTTTGAACTTCAGCAAGTCGTCTTCACCATGTCTACAAGACTAAATGCATCATGTTTTCATGTTTCTGCTATGTGATTGGCTGGTTATTTGTGGTTACAAGCAGTTGAACAGGTGGACATGAATTTAAAATGCCCAAATATTTAAAATAAATAAATAAATAAATAAATTACAAAACGAGTGTGAAAAGGGATTTAAAAGCCATCTGTCTTTAATAGCAGCTGGGACGGCTGAGCAGGTATCTGCAGAAAAGCTGGAGGCGCAAACAGGAGGTGACCTTTGAACCACAGTCATAATCACTCCCACATCCAATCAGACAAGCCCACCTGCAGATATCACAGGTAGAGACCGAGATCTACACACAGATAGGATTAAAGTGTTCATTCATTTTCTTTCCATTTATACAGAATCCAACTTACTGAACACCAGGAATCTGTGGTCATGGATTCCTGGTATGTCGTGAAGTGCAGCAATGTCAGCAGACCTGTTCAGCGTTTTTGTTTCCTGTTCAGATGGGGAAAAAAACAGCTTCTGCTTTCATTTATAGCTTGTTAAAATGAAACAGGAACACCGTCCAGCTTATTTCTGCTCGTTGTTCAAGAAGGAATGACACATCTTAGAACATCTCAGCAGCAAATCTCAGCTTTGGCTTCAGATTCACATCAAAATGTCTAATTTTTTCTTTTCCCTGCTCGCCTTGGCCTTCACCGCTGGCTGCTGCCCGTGTGCCGCTGATGTCGGGGATTTCACCCCCTGCTTGCAGTTCTTCTACAGATCTTGGCCTCCAAAAGGTCTGACAGGGACCCCCATCTGCCAGCGCTTCTCCAACCAGTATCGCTTTGCCACGTTGTACAGCCGATTCCGCCGCTCGCCGTGGTTCTCAGCGTATCTGTACACGGTACCTGCAGGAAAGAGGCCATCTGCTTCATGGAAGTTTGAGCCACAGGTGAGCACATCGACTTAAACAACAAAACATGACAGATTTTTATAGAAGCAGAAGAGCAGGTTCACTAGTTTCCTGCTGACTGAACATTACTCAGCTGTCCCACAGTCGTCTTCTTTTATAGAAACGGATGATTCAGTTTAGCATCGGGGGAATAGTTCACATAATTATGTACAGTCAATAAAAGCAAAAAAGGGAAACTTGTCCCCCCCCCAAAAAAGCAGAAGTGAGCTGTTTGGAGTTCATGCTTGGTCAGCATGTATGGTGTTCACATGATCTGCAAGGTCGTAATCCAGCAGCTGAGACTGATCATGGCTCCAGATTCAACAGGTTGATGCCTGGAAGAGGATTTTATAACATTTTAATGGCAAAAAATTCAACAAACTACTGTTAGAATAAAAAAGAAGTAAATAAAATAAAAGGTTATGGTTAGAAAGTGCTGATGAGGGAAGTTACAGGAGGAGGAAGTGAGAGTACAAGTCTGATGTCAGGCGTGTTGTTTGTTTGCTGCCGTGCAAGGAAGTCTATTCGGGGAAATTATTTATAGATTTAAAAAAAAACATAACATGAGCTTAAATTTTTTTAATGGGGATACGCAAGACGGAATAGCCTCCTTTGTCTTTAAAAGAATTTTAGACATCAGGTCAGCTTTGTATCATGCTAAATGAGGATAAAAGCATCTTAATGCATTTTAAACTGATTTAATTCTACTCTAGATTTAACAGGAGCGATGAAGCGAAGATAGATATGATATGATCGCTGCTTTTATGAGACAGAACAACAATAATGAAGTAAGAAATTAATTTGCGTTCACACTTCCTCTGTGAACCTGGACCTGTTGTGTGTGTTATTTCCATATGATGCTGACAGAGACGGATGCAGAGAAACACCAGAAGAAACTGAGAAATGACACCCATGGGGGTGAAATAAGTTTCTTAGATCACTTTTTTTGCAGAAAAAGTGCACAAAATCAAGTCACATTTTAGCTACAAATCCCTTTTTTATGCAGCACATAGCACTTTACATAATAAATCTAATTTATGCATATTGGATATAAAACGTAAGTCTTCATGCACCTAAACCCAGCAAACTGAAATCACACATGCACCAGACCCTGTTTTCTAAACATTTTGATGGAAATAAACATCTGGCTTGACTCCCTGTGTCCCCTGCAGGTTTCCATAGTCTTCAAACCCGGTTGTGTTGTTACTTATTTAATTCTATACCTTTGTTTGTTTTAAAAACCATCTACGTAAGTGGTTTTCTGTTTTTATTGTTACAGATTATTTTGTGAACTCCTCTATTTATATTTTATATTTGTTGCTTTTATTTGGTCTAACTGTATAATGTTTCAGCTCGATTGGCGTCAAGCCAGATGTTTATTTTCACAATAATAATAAAAGTTTGCTATATAATAATAATAATCAGAAGACTGAAGTTTCCTAAAATTGTTAGATGAGTTTTTATGGACAAAAACATGCAAAATAGTATAAAACCTCTGGCTAACAGCTGTACTGATGAATTAATCTTTACATTTAGAACATATGCAACCTGCATAAAAGCAACATGAGTGAACTGGAAAAACATCATTCATGCCCTCTGATGCCCTATAGTATTTTCTAACAAAGTAAAATATAACATTACACAGGTGTTATATGAGTTTTGAACACCCATCACAACATACTTATACTTAATGCGCATGCGTACGATCGACTGTGGCGAAAATAAGCTCATGAAACATGACAGTTTATTAACATCACAAAGTCTTTTGTGATGTCTTTTTTTGGGTAAAAGTTAAGGAAAACTGCTTGGGTTGGCCTTAATTGGTATGCTGTTTCAACAGAGAATCCAAAACCGACAGATAATCCTATAACTGTGAACTTGTGCTGTGTTATTATGACATGGTATGCAGCGGTTGCTGAAGACTTCGGTCCTGCACACTGGATAAACCTCACCTCTGCATTCACACCGATCCCCTGAAAATCCACTTTAACACGCAGCTGACGGAGTGATGAACACTCGTTCTGTTCTCTCAAATAGTAGTAGTGGTAAACTTATATTCAGTGCTTTAAGTGGAACAAAATAAGTGTTGGTTCTCCCTTAATGACTTGCTGTCAGTTTGCCATGCAAATATGGGAAAAAACATGGGTGATACTTACATGTAGATCTGTTGATTAATAGTTTCATAGCACAGAAATGACAAAAAACAAGCAAGTTCTGAATCAAATCCACATTTGCCAAATTCAAAGTGCCATGGAGACACTTTTATTAACCTCAAGCCCTTATTGCATGGACACATTAAAAATAACACTGAAAAGTGCACCAAGTCCTGGTGTGCACTACGCTGTAAAAAATAGTCCCGGTGTGCAAAGGGATAGAATTTAAAAGTGCCGGTACTGTGTACCGGTGCATACCGGCCCACTTAAAGCCCCGCTTATATTATTTCTGCAGCTTACTGGTCTCTAAGCTTGCAGCTAACGCTATGCTAGGTTAGCATAGCTACAGCGATGTTATTGCTAACAGAGAGTATAAAACTATACATCACAAAGTTAACCCTTTAGTTGTCCCATTCTGTGCCACAGTCCTGACCACCCAGCTGTCATATATATATATATATATATATATATATATATATATATATAAATTATTTTCTACCAATAAAAAGTCAGCAGCGTGTCGAGCTCCACCCTTTCAGGTCTGGCTGGTTTCTCTGGTACCCCAATGGAAATGGTCCTGAAAATGAAAGTAGGACAGGTCTGATATTAGGGTACGCTTCCCAGTTTTCATCTGAAATGCAAAAAAAGCCTCCCAGCCCACGTCATCCCACCCTTTGATGGAAATGAGGCTTTTGTAACGAAGCTTTCGTAATCGATTCTAACACCTCTTCCTGTTTTCTTCCTCTGGCTCATTAACAGTTAGCTAATCCAGGAGCTGATGGCAACATGGTTCCCTTCCCACCGGGCCCCGTGGACCAGAACGTGGTGGAAAGCCAGGGAGTGGAGCTTGACTACATCAACTCCACTTACTCTCGCGGCCACTTGAACCCCAGCCTTCATCATCACACCCACGAGTGCCGCTCCTCTACTTTCACCCTTACAAACGTGGTTCCTCAGAAAGCGGGGTCCAACGACGGGCCCTGGGAGATCCTGGAGCAGACCGTTAACCAGACCTTAGCAGCCTACTGCCTGAAAGAGGCCTTCATAGTGACCGGGATCATCCCATACCAGAGCTCCGAGCCCTGGCTCAGGAACCACCGCGTGGCCGTGCCAGAGTACATGTGGTCTGCCTACTGCTGCCCGAACTACAACAGCAGCCTTCCCGAAGAGCTGAAACACACGTTTCCTACGTTTGCTGCCATCGGCCGCAACGACCCCAACAGCACCGAGGAGATCGTGCCGATCGACAAGACGGCCAAGAAACATGTCAGGGGTTACGATGTGAGGCGGATGCCGCTTGAGACGCTGGAGATGTACCTGAAGGACAGATTCGGCTCAGTGGTCAGTGTTTTTTATGAGCAGTGCACCGGGTCCAAGTTTTCACCCCGAAACTTCTAACCACAGAAAAGCATTAAAACGTCTGGATGAAGGTGGGTTTAAGTACAGAAACAACTTGAACTAAACCAGACTTGATTATTTCACCTTAACTGAAGTAAGAAAAGCCCAACTGGACAACTGGAGTCTAACTGGAATACGTAAAGTAATCCCATCGGTTTCTGATTAATACAAAACTCAGATGCATTTGTTAAGTATAAGTCTGTACTTCTGAGTACTTTCCAGTATGAGTACTAATAAATCTCATGACAGCTGGGTGGTCAGGACTGTGGCACAGAATGGGACAACTAAAGGGTTAACTTTGTGATGTATATAAAACAAGTCGCCCTAAATGTAAAGGTGAGGCTGCAAAACTGTCAGAAACTTCATAAATAAGGAGAATAAAGTGTTTTTTGATTGATTCTGTTCACAGCTGTTACAAGGCGCTTACATGTCTGAAGAAAACTTAGTCTTTCACATTAGTATCAGGTTCTTTAGTATCAGAACACTTGTAAATACCAAGTACAAGTTCACTCACATAGTATCAGACCGATACCCAGACGGGTATCAGTACTTACATCCCTGTATAAAACAGATTGTATATTCTCTTTAAATGTTTTTGTTTTCTCCTGAAGTGGCCATGCTGGCATTTTATTTCTCTTGAAAGTACTTAATTTTCTTGTGATAACAGGGTTATTAAAACGCAGGGTGAGGGTGGGAAGGAGGCTGCCGCTATTCCTGGTCCTTCCCACAGCCAACAAACATTCAGACTCACATTCACCCTTAGAATGAATTTAGACTCAAATGAACCAAACATGGATGTCTTTGGACTGACGGAAGCCGGGAAAGAACCCACACAGGTTCCCCCAGAAACCTGCTTGTATAAGTATGAACACAAGCTTCACTGGGAAAACTTACTTACTGGGAAAAGTGCTGGTTTCCAGTCTAACTTGCAGGAACCAAAGACCTGCAACAGCTGCTTCACACTTCGCACCACAGACTGTATACAAAAAGATGGGCGGAGCCTCCGTGACGTCACCCATAGGTTTCTGAAGAGTTGAATTAAAGCTCGGTGGGCGGTTCCTACCGTCGTCATCGTGGCAGGGGCATGTATGTTGTCTCTGCCGGAAAATCCAAATATGGGCAAAGAGGTGGAGCTGAGAGAGGGGGCTGTGAGCGTCATGGTGGATGATTGACATCGAGTGAACTCTGAGCTTTCTGTAGCTAAGAGCTAACCACGAGATAACAGGAGCTAACCAGCTAACAGAGGTAAGCGGGCTAAAGCTAAGTCACGTTGTTAACCGGCTAAAAACCGCGGTTGTTCTTCGTTCTTCTTACTTGAAGCGGGAGATCGGGTACCTGTCAATCAAAAAGACACGCCCCCTAATTATGACGAATTTTTTTATTAAATTACTTTTTAACGGGCGAGTTAGAAAAAAATTCACTCCCCCCACAGTTGTCATGAAGGTAAACCTGACCTATAAACCGAAAATTGATTTTTGTACCAGGCTGTAAACATGTTTATTTCTGCTGTAAATGTGTTTATTCCTGCTGTAAACATGTTTATTTCTGCTGTAAACATGTTTATTCCTGCTGTGAAGTTGGTCTTTTTAACATGGGAGTCTATGGAGATTTGCTCTGTTTTGGAGCCCCTAGTGGATGAAGGGGGAACTGCAGTTTTATACACTTCCACATAGGCTTCACTTTTAACCGCTGGAGGTTGCTTCCATCTTTCATATACAGTCTTTGCTTCAGATGCAGCAGTCTGTGTCTGAAGGAGCTCCGTAGTGTTCAGAAGGACATCCTTATCTGGATGTGTGTGTTTTAGCCGTTAGCTTAGCTTGAATGAAGCCGTCGTTCCTTCAGACCAGCGTACCCCAGTCCGGTCCTCAGGACCTCCTGTCCTGCACGTTTTGGATGTGTTCCTCCTCCAAAACAACTGAGTCACATTTCTGACCTTCCTCATCACATTCATCACTGTTAATGAGGCTTTATTTCATTCAAGTGTGTCGAAGTAGGGCTACCTGTAAAACCTGCAGGGCAGGGGGTCCTGAGGACCTGGATCTGCTTCAGACTGAGCTGCTCTGGTCCGTCTGGTTTCCAGACCGAGGGAACACTAATCAGCTGTTTGCAGCTTCATATTTAAGCAGATTATGCAAATATAAAAGAAGTCTTTTAGCAGTAAAAACCTACATCTTATCATGGTTTTAGCTCGCTGCTTGACCCACAGGCAGCACTCCGAGGAGACAAAAAGTTATTCATAAAAGGGTGTTTAAATGCAGTGGTAAAGGTGAAGAATGGGTGAGATCTGAACTGTTCCTGGGATGGGGTGAGGAGGATGGCTGAAGGGCAGAAAGGTGTCGCAGTAGTGTCGAAGTCCTGATCCAGTCGTGTTCCCTGTAAGGTATCCAAGGTTCATCCACGGAGAGGAGATGGATGTGAAGGCCGGGAGCTGATCCAGAAGTTCATCCTGAAAGGAAAGATTATTCCTCAGAGGTTTGACGTTTCCACGAGGGCTGACTGTCTGAAGGTCTGGCTCCGACTCCTCCGACTCCAAGACCAGATGCTTCTCGTAGTCCCGAGGACTCGACTCGTGATTTGTAGAGACAGAGCCTTTTCTGCAGTGGCCCCCAAACTATGAACAGTCTCCCTCTTTCGGTGAGGTCTGCTGGGACTTTAAGTAGTTTTAAATCTCTTTTGAAAACTCATCTTTTTATGTTGGTTTTTTAACTCCGGATAGCAGGAGCACATGGTCTTATCTGTCTTATTTAGTCTTTTAACTGTTGTGCTGTCTTTATTTTAGTGCTTTTAATGTTGATTTATTTTATTTTACCTGTACAGCACTTTGGTTACTTTGAGGTATGTGGAAGTGCTCTACAAATAAAGTTTGACTGATTGATTGCATGTGAAACAGGTGTGCAGCTGCAGACTGGGAGGACTTCTGGTGGACGACCAGTGAATGTAGAAAACCTCAGCGGCTCGGTTACACACGGGGAGCTGTGGTTTTACTGGGATAAACAGCTGAGACCAGTAGGTGGTGTCCTCCCACAGCACATGCAGCTGCTTGGTGTCTACGCCTGCAGATGGTGCAAACATGACTTAAAGGATCAGCAATACTGAAGAATGAAACAGTGTTTATTGTAGTTATTTATGTACTGGGAACACTGGTTCCCCATCAATTCTCATGACAATATGAATTTTTATTAGACTGGCTTTGACACATTTTTCTTATTTTACAAACAACTTTGGATGTTTCTAAAAATGTCCTAAATTTCTTTTATCAATTGGAAGAAGAGATAAAATGTTTTTATTATTTAGTAAATTTTCCACCACATAACTGGGAGACATGCAGCTTCTTTATAACGTGATAAAGTTACATTTGTTCAAAATAAATCATTTCCCAGCTGCTCCAAACGACATCACGACGCTGAGCGATCACAAATACGCTTAAAGCGATCAATAAACAAAAACTTCCACACAAATAAAACAATAAATAAAAATATTTTCTTTTTCTTCACTCGACCGTAGTTTAGTCAGATGATTTTCTTCCTGAATCCACCTGGAAGATGAAACTAAAGGTGTTGAATGAAGACAAATCTCACGTGGAGGGTGAGGAAGAAAAAACACAAGTCTTTTGTTTAACATCTTTTTATACTTTATTGATTAATCTCAGCAGGTCCAGACGTCACTTGCTAGTTATTTAGGGGGAACTTCTAAATGCATTTTTAACCTCATACCTACCGCTTGTGTTTTACCAGAATAAAACCTAAATATACGATATTCTTTTGTCTTTTATGATGGAAGACAGTTTGAAGTGACGAACCAGGTGCAGGAAGCAACAGATCTGGCTAAAAGGAATCAGATTCCTCTTCCCAGTCACATAAAACTCGTTCAGAGCCACAAAAATCTTGTTGAATAAATTAAACTTAACATTTTCTAATATAATTATTATCTTTTATATGAAATTTGACATTTTGCAGAACCACAAATTTGTTTGTTTTAGGTTTTAAAATAAAGAAAAAACTTCAAACTTTTGCAAAGAAGATGGATATTTCTTTCCTGAGATGCAGATATTTTGGAAATGTATATATATATATATATAGATATATAAAATAATAAGCTCAGTTTCTAATCTAAGGAGACGGAAAACAGTTCAGAAAATTTTATGCAATAATTAAAAACAAAGAAAAAAAAACTTGCATTAGTTATTATCTGTATATTTCTATCTATGCCTCAGTGCTACCTGGGTAAACCTCGGTGCAACATGTTCTGTGTCAGCACTACGATGCAGAACAACAAACAGTTATAAAACTCCAGATCTGACATCTGTGGTATTAATGCTGCATGAAACTGATAAAAACCAGCAGGGGATCCTAACAAAACCTCTGCAGACACAAGGAGACACATGAAGTGCAGCAGCTACAGAAGCAGGACTTACAGCTAAGTTTGTCTCGGTAAGATGAACGTGGAAAACCCAGAGACGACCCAGGACGCACGTTTGAACTCATTCTGGATTTATTGCATGACTTTAGTAGCAGGTCTAAAAGCTCACAGCAGAAGTTTCCTTCAACAGCAGCATGAATCAGCAGCTCAGTGGGGATTTTGCATCATGGGAGCAAAGAGCTTGTCCCACACCTCCACCTTTATGATGGCCCTGCTCATGGGGGACATGGTGGCCTTGATGTCCAGGCTGCTGCCCTCAAAGCTGAGCCCGCAGCCTTTGGCCTCCTCCCTCACAAAGCCCTGCTGCTCTTTGTTGTAGTACATCTCCTCATACAGACTCTTGTTGCACTCCTTGGCCAGGTCGTAGAACCCCAAACCCAGCCAGTTCTTGTACATGTTGTAGTCGTAGGGCACAGAGAACATGATGGCCAGCATCTCTTTGGCGCTGTTGCTGTGCCGGTGGAACAGCTCGTACGTGAGGACCCCCACTGCACCCGTGGCTTTGGAACTGGTTTTGCCAAAGTTGCAGACTTCAGTCTTCAGAGGACGCACGGTGGGTTGAGGGGGGCTGTGGCAGCTGCCGCTCTCCAGGTAAACTCTTGTCAAGCAAAAAGGAAAATTTTTACATCCTGATTGTTGAAGGTGAAGGAATTTCCGCCTGCTGTCTTGTTGCACTTACTTGGGGTTAATCAGGCAGTAGTCGTTGGTGAGGTTGGTGATCTCGATGGTGACGTTTCTTCTGGTTTTCAGGCTTGCAGCCAAAGCTTCTGCGGATTCACTCATGGTGTCGCTTCTTAGGCTTGAACTGCAGATCAAACAGACGTACTGCTGATAATAAACACATTTTCCATCCCTGCAAACCTTCAAACACAGCGGGAACGACGCAGCTTACCTTCCTGATCGCAGGTGACTCGCTTGTTGGTGACAGAAATCCAACTCTGGGTTTAACCTTTGGGTGAGTTTCGTTGGAGAAGACTCCACCTACAGCACACCTTCCCCACCTCTGACCTCGTGTCCCATCCTCACCTCAGGTATGAATGCAGCATGAGACGGAGGGCATAGCCAGCAATAACAAAAACGGTACTTTTCTGCCAAACTGCCAGCCGGTTTGCTTCATTCCTCAGTCTTCACACGGACCACACCTTTCTGAGTCGTTATTTCTTTTGTTCTCTTGTCTGAGTTGGGCTGAAACCTCTGTAAAGCCTGCAGTGCAGCTGGATTTTTACCATTATTATAGATTAATCTTATGATTAAATTCACTGTTTACAAATATATACCAGTATATATATATATGTATATATATATATATATATATATATATATATATATATATATATATATATATAACATTTATTTCACAAGAAAAGTGATGTTGGCAAATTTGATGCCAGCAGATAAAACAAATGAGACCAACTGACATCATTCTTCATTGTTTTTAAAAAGTACTTTTAGTGCTTCCTCTGCACCTCTGTTTATCGTTAAATGGACCTCTGTCAGTGGGACGAGCGAGTCTTCATACCAAAAGACAAAAGATACAAAGTTAATTTACTTGACAAAGAAAACCTAAAAGGGACAGATTGCAGACGTAGGAAAGAGTTTTGCATGTGTCCCAACTGTGTATTCTCAGATGGTCCCTCATGTGTGTTCCTGGTGTAATTATTCCACTGATTGTGTTGGTCTGAATCGCTTTGTGCCTCGTTTCTGCACAACTGGACTGAAAATCTGGTTGCAGTTCTCTCAAGGCTGTAAATATCCAGAAAAGAGCTTTGAAAAGTCGATGTTTGATAAAAGGAGACAGGATTCAGACACCAGCTCTGAGTGTTTGATCAGTTCTTGTCGTATCAAACAACGTTTCACCGCCTGGTAAATCCTCTTTACAACGAGGCATGACTTCTGTACGAGAAGCTAAAGCTGCATGTGTGGATGATGCCCCAAAGATTTGTGCCTAAAACGCGCTGCAATGCTCTCCGCTTCCAGCTGGTTGGCACCGAAACGACACTGGAGTGTCTGCCGGAGGTTTCCTTCCTGTTAAAAGGGAGTTTTTCCTTCCCACTGTCGCCGTGTGCAGCTCAGGATGGGAGATTGAGTTGGAGCCTCCAACTCAATCTGTTGGTTTCCTTATATAGGCTGTTATGAATTAGCTTTCATTGTTTTTTCTTCTGTCTGTAAAGCGTCTTGAGATGGCATTGCCATGATCTGACGCTATATAAATAAAGTTGAATTGAACTGAATTGATTCTGAAGCCTGTAATGATCCCAAACCTCCAGTCTGGTGTTAAAAAGATCTGCAGGATTAGAGTCTGAGAGTCCAGATCTCAGCTCACATGAACACTTGGACCAGTCTAGATCAGAGCAGCTCAGCTTGGTCCCACAAAGCCGTAGGTCTGCAGGGTTTCAGTGTTTCCCTGCTCCAACACGCCTGACTCGAATGAATGAATTGTGCAGAACTTCAGTCTGCTCGTAGATAAAAATCTGCAGGACTGCTGCCATTGTGACAACTCCTGGTAGAGCAGGGGGGCCCAGCTCTGGTCCTCCAGGGCCACAATCCTGCAGGTTTTCCATGCATCCCTGCTCCAACATACTTGACTCAAACTAATCAATCATTGTGCAGAACTTCATTGGCTGTTGGATCTATTTAATGGAAGCCAGGTGTGCTGGAGCAGGGATACATGGAAACCCTGCAGGAAAGTGGCCCTCGAGGACCGACTTCGGACCAGGTGCCGTGAATGTGACCAGACCCGCTGGAGGACGAGGAGCCAGGATGTTGTGGCCGTGCACGGATCATCTGAGTTTCCCTGATAATAATCAGTAACACGTAAAATGATCAATATGTGTTTTATTTCTTTCTTACTGCAGGAAAATCAATCACCTGAAGATTAAATCCCAGCTGGGAACATTTGGGACATTTTGGGGGGTGCAATCCTAACGTACGGCAAACACGAGTTAGAGCTTGTTGTAAATGTGATTCGTGGGCTTGACGTCGAATCCAGCAGCGGTTGATGTTCATTCATCCATCATCCCAACCACTCAGCCTGATGAAGGGAAGCTGGAGCCTTTCCCAGCAGTCTCTGGGCGAGAGGCGGGGTGCACCCTGGACAGCTCGCCAGTCCATCGCAGGACAGCGGTTGGTGTTATTAAAGAGAAATGACCAAAAACTTTTCCTTGAGTTTTCTGTTAAATGTAAATAAATAAGAGAAGGTGCACAGCCCTGCTCATGCAGACATTTCCATGTGTGATATTTTCTCCTTGAATTAACAGCTGACAAAGCATCAGAGACAGATGATTTTATTGTTGTTTTTTTTTTTATTCATTTCAGGCACCAAAAGTACCAAGAAGGCTTCAACATTCACATCCTCATGTATTCCTTATCATTTTATTCTCTCAGCATCACACTCAGCTCATCTGCCCATCTTATCATAAACCTCCAGTTTAATAATAGCTTTGCCTTCATCGGACATGCAGGCCCTCAGGTCCAGCGCCCGGCCCTGGTACACCACCCCGGACCCGTCCGCCTGGTGCCGCACAAAGTTGGTGAAATCTTTGCTCTTGTACATGTGGTCGAACAGCTTCCCGTCGCAGGATCTGGTGTGCTCGAAGATGCCCACCCCCAGCCAGTTCTTGTAGAAGTTGTAGTCGAAAGGCACGGAGAACATGATGGCAATCAGCTCGTTGCAGTTCCGCTGCTGCATGTTGAACAGCTCGTAGGTCAGGACCCCCACGGCCCCCGACGCCGTGTTGTCGTCCTTGGTGAAAGAGCACACTTCGGTTTTGGCGGTGCGCACGGTGGGCTGCGGGGGGCTGAAGGTGAAACCGCTCTCCAGGTGAACCCTGAAAACCACCAGCAGGAAGCAGAAAGGGTTAATCTGATGGTCAAACCAGACTAGTAGCAAAAGCAGGTGGGAGAAGAAAACACACACCGAACACACAAGGAGCCGGAAACTCAAAGCTGATAAAAACGGATCAAATCTGAGTGTTTTTCCTGCAGGACCGACTTGCAGGTCCTCACATCTGAACCCGCAACAAGCTGGAAACCCAGAACAGATCAGTGGGAACGTTCTAACAGGACACAAATAACCTTCATCTGGTTAAATCTAAAGTTTTCTGTCACATGACATCCATAACGGGATCCTAGATAAACTGAATAGATGGATGGACTGATGAATGGATGGATCAGTAGAAACGATGGACCCTCCTTTTTTTTTTGCTACAAAATGACACAAAAAAACAGTCAGAAAATAAAAACAACCAAACAGAAAATAAATGAAAGAAAAAAATAAGAGACTAAATATTTGCATTAAAATAAATCCAAAACAACCATGAAGACACTCATAATAACCAGTGGCATGCATAAAAACTGGAATAAACAGAAAGCTAAACTAACTTCAGCAACAGCAACAAAGTCAAAACCATCAAAAAAACAATTAAATCATAAAAACAGAGAAATGAAATGACCCACAGGAAACAAAAAACACCTGAAAGTGTGAAAATAAAACACAATTCAGACACATAAGCAGTTCTGTCAGACGCTCCATTTGTCTCACCGTTCTTCTGATTATTTTATTTATTTATTCATTTTTATCTACAGTAAAAAAAACAAAAACAAAAAAAACAACCAGTTAAAGGTTTTGGACACATCATCCATGGAAAAGTGTCCAAACTCTTGACTGGGACTGCAAATAAATATGAACTCTAAACTAGTCTTGTTATCTTTAACCGGTGTTATAAACAACTAAAATTTAGATTTGCACAAACGCAGCAAATGAAGTGATATTTGGAGCTCAGAGCGCTTCGTGGCCCCTCATCGGCAGAGAAACGTGTCCACTGTGGGGATTCTTACTTTGGGTTGACGAGGCAGAAGCTGCTGCTGATGTTGCTGATCTCGATGGTGCAGTTGCGGTTGGTGGTGAGGGTGACGGAGTGGGACTCTGCAGTCTCAGGCATGGTGACGCCTGCAGGGGAAGAAAAGAGATGAAAACAGAGAAAAATCTGATGTTTAAAGAACTTTTCTAACTTTAGTCAAAGCAGCTGAAACCTGCAGAAACATGCGTACGTACTTCAGGTAAAGTGGCTCACAGGACGGCAGAGAGGCGTCTGAAAACAGGTTTGGAGTTCGGTTTGGAGACCAGAATGAAGTCACGCCCTGTCGGTCACACCCGACACACGAGCCGGTGGGTGTGCAGTCATGTCACTCCCACCGTCTGCAAACATCTTCCAGCTCGCACAGAAACAGCAGAATAACTCTTTGCTTCTTTCTGCAGTCCTGAAATGCATGTTCATGCATCCATGTTGTGAAGCTGCTTCACGCTTCAGTTTCTGCAGGTTAGAAGCCAGAATGAAAAACTCAACATGAGAAAGAGGAACGTTTGCAGTGAAATCAGTTCAGTTCTGTCACACGAGAAGGAAATCGTGATGTGTGGACAGTTTTATCTGTCTGAACAATGTTTTCTGCTCATGTTTTCAGCCAGCGATGTAGCGCTCATAAACAAATCGGCTCCAAGAGTCGATTCTTTGTAGTGAAGAGAGGAACTGATTCCTGTGGAAAAGAGCTGAATTCAATCCAATTCAGCTTTATTTGTATAACGCCACTTTATCTCATTTCAAGCCAATTCATACATATCCTATAATAGAAACCAACTGATTGCATCGAGTCATGACTTGGATCCAATCCCCCATCCTGAGCTGCATGCGGCGACAGTGGGAAGGAAAAAACTCCCCTTTAACAGGAAGAAAACCTCCGGCAGAACCCGGCTCAGGGAGGGCAGCCATCTGCCTCGACTGGTTGGGGTGGAGAGGACAGGAAAGACAGATCAACATGTACAATAAGAATCTTTAGAAAGAGCTGGAGTTTATTTTAGTGGACACACTGTGTGACTAATGTGAGGAAGACTAGAAACATACCTCGATGTAAAAACGACACACAGTGTCATACAGACCAGGTACAGACCGACCTGGAAGCCAGAATTTAATTTTATGGAGGAATTAGATCATTTAAAGCATCACATGTTCAGATTTTAGCCCTAATTTAGTTTATTTGCTTTGTGCGATTCTGTCTTCAGTTTTTCTAATGAAAAATGCACAAAAATAAGTGTTATGATAAAAGTTTTTGGATAAAAATGGTAATTACAATTTCTATTAAAGATTTAGTTACAATTACAAACAGTTAATAAAACACTTAAATAAAAATTGTTTACCAACAGACAAACAATTCATAATTGCTAAATAAGAAGCTCTGGATGATACATGAAAAACCGAAAGAGCTGATTCTTTTAGGAGAATCAAGTTAAAAGAATCAATCCTTGAAAAGAGCCAAAATTGTCATAACTGCAGCTCTCATCATCCCTAAATAGATAAATATTAATGTTAATATGCTGCAAAGATGAGTAATATAAGATCTTGTTACACTGGGCAGAAGCTCCAACTCTGCATGTCTTCTCTACTCAGAAGTTAAAAAGTTGACGTTTTGACTTTTTTTCGCCGGCGACGTCATTTGCACGGAAATTTGTTGTAATTTCAGACATTTTATAATATTCCAGTAAATAATGACAAGCAGAGGAGGGGTCGATGTGCATGCTTCATCTGCAGCTTCACTGCACCGGCGTTGCAGCAGAAGCTGCAGGTTTATTGAGCTCCAGTGCACAACTCGGCTTGCCAGCGTATGCAGACGACTCACCAACGTTCACTGCTGTGGCTAAAAGTACAAGTCAGCCTTCCTTACTGATGCATGAACAGCTTTTCAGTAAATTTCCACTCCAGGAGCCAGCAGATGAAGTGCCACACCTAAAAACACCTAAATAACCTCAATTAGTCATATGAGGTGAAGCCCAAACCGTCCAGACTGGTTGGCCTGCAGAGAAACGTCCAGGATGTTTTACATGGAGACTAAATTCTTCCTCACACAGTTTGTTTTATTATTTGTGAGCTTAACGGTGTTGAAACAGTGTCATGAATCATGAACCTTTTTAGAAATCCCAAGAAAAGATGCAAAGCAACAATAAACATACGTTTTACCACACAAATATGACTAAAAGAAGATGAGAGAAATACAACATAACATGAAAATATGCAAGTCTGTTTCAAATAAAACTAAATCGATGCAAATTCATACATTTATGAGTATTTACAAGGACAAAAAAGTGCAAAGTTAGCAGAAATAATGCAAGAAAACAACAGAAAGACAAGCAGTGACCAAAACATTCCTACAGCGAGGAAACAATAACTCAATTAAGTCACTAAAAAGCACAAAGAAAACCAAGTAAAGAGTCTTCTGATGCACGATACATAGGATCATATAACCCCAAAACTACCAGAAATAACAAAAGAAAACTGCAGGGAAATAAAAACGGACATAAAATTCCTGCTGTGACCTTCAGACGTCGGAAGTTCTGCACTTATTTATGTTTCTGGGAGTTCAGTGTCTCCTCTACCTCCAGACACTTTCTCATCACTAATCCTCCATCCAGCCGATGACAGAGACGAGAATTAACCTGAGAAAACAAAAACAAGTCAGACTGTGTCCAGAAAAGTTGTTTATACAACAACACAAACAACTGGAACAGAAAATATTAACATGTTATTGTAGCCAAAATAAACCTCAATGAAAATGTAAAATCCTAAAACCCTGAACCAAATCTTGATTTAATTAGTTTAAATAATTCTTTTCTTTGGTTCTGATCCTTATAACTGATTAGCTTATGCTAAAAGTTGCTTTATTTAATCTTTAATCAACCTTTTACAACATGTACAGCATGGTTTAGTCATCTGCTGCGTATTATTGCTGGTTTTCAGGCACTTTAGCGCCATCATGTGGTCAAACCAAAGCTGCAGAAATATTCAGTTCAGTCCATCTTTGTCATCTTATACATGTCTTCCACATCACATCTAGTTTCACATCACAGCTGTGTTAAAAGTAAATAAAATCCCTGATAACTGAAGATGAAATGAAACGTGTTGGTTCTGCTACCTGGTCAGAGGATGATGCGTTTACACCTTAAAGGGGGAGTATGTAAGATTTTCAATATTTAAAAAAAAAAAAAAAAAAACTAAAAAATAACTACAATCATAATTAGTTTTTTTTTTTTTTTTTAAACATGTATGTTCCAGTCTGCTCATATTTGATGTGTTATTAAATTACAAGTTTAATTAATGACAAAGACCCTTCTCAAATGTTTTCCTACCAGTAAAATAAAAAAGTGCTTTTTGTCATTTGTCATTAATTAAACTTGTAATTTAAAATGTTTAAAAAACTTTCTAATTATGATTCTAGTTATTTTATTAGTCAATTTATTTTGAAAATATTGAAAATCTTACATACTCCACCTTTAAACATGCTTCTTTCAGGGGATTCCATCACACTGTGTGACAAAAAACAACTTGGTTTGTTGTTCTTAAGGCCACAAGAACAAGATAAAATTGTATTTTTTCTCTTGTCAAGTCATCCTTCATGAGGTTTCACTTGCATTGTAGAAATATAAAGATTATAAAGTAAATATAAGTTTAGCTGATTTAACCTCCAGATCACCGTGCCTCTCATTGCACAATAAATACAAATAATATTCCTCATTGGGACACATTTTTTATATTTACTAGTCGACATAAACACGACAAATGCAGAAATAAAAGTTACAAATCTGGTTTTTAACAGATGTTTTTGTGTTTCTGGGCAGAATATGTTAAAGTTGCTGCATATTTCTTTAGAACTCTTGGAAGTTTCTTCCATTCAGTTGTTTAAAGTGACAATGATCCTAATATTCTTGCTACTTACTGCGTCTTATTCCTATTTACTACTTTGTATTATTGTATTAATCAGTTTTTCTTTATACATGTGTGATGTGTGTTTGTGAACTTATTCAAGTCTCTGTTCAAAGTGAAATTCCTGAGAAGTACAAACTGGGAAGCTGGACTGGAAATGTTCCACTCTTTTCATTAAATTGATCACCTTATTTTTCAGCTCAACCAGCTTCAACACATTTTCATCCCTACCCACCTCTATCAGTCCTCTCCATGTCATGTTCGTGGAGGTGTGGGAACCCGACCGTGGGGCAGAAATTATGCAGGTTTGATGCACAAACTGAACCGAACTCAACCGGACCGGACCGGACTGGACGGAGAGAAAACAGGAGACTACAGACAAGCTAACACAACAAACCTGCAACTGAGGGGTAGAAATACACAGAGGGAACAACGAGGAACAGGTGAACTGAATCAGAAAATAAAAACCAGGTGAGCTGATTAACTAGAAGCAAAATGAGCAACAAAAACAGGGGAATTAAACCACTAAATAAAACAGGAAATCAGAACAAAAGAGAGAACACAAAGACACCCTTTTACTCCTCAACTCCTTCCATCCTCTGCTGTGAGGTAAACCTGCTGCAGATGTTTTACACATTTTATAGGAGGGATGGATGTGGACTTGGTTCGGACGCCAGACGGACCGAGCGGACCCACTTCTGTCAGGGAGGGGAACTCTGAACCTTCCTCAACTTGAAAATAAAGTAAATAAATCTTTATTTATGCTGCCCTTTTCAAGATAAAACATCCCAAAATGCTTCACAACAAAACACAAAAAACTTTAAAGCAACTTAAAACATTAAGAAAACATAAAAACAAACAAAACTAAGATTAATAAAATGTGTTTTAAGCTGCTTTTTGAAAGAAATCACCGACTCAGCTGCTCTCAGGTTGAGAGGAAGAGGAGTGCCATAAAGCAGGGGTCACTGCTGCAAAGTCACCTTTAGTTTTATGTAAAACCACCAGCAGACCCTGGTCAGCAGAACTCAGGGACCTGTTGGGAACGTAAGGCTTTAAAAGATCCCTGATATCGTCTGGAGCTCGGTCGCAGTCAAGCCTGGTGGAGATGAAGGCGTGAACGATCATCTCAGATGGAGGAACAACTGGACTCAGCTTCCGTTCCTCAGAGGATAAAAAACACACATTTAAACCTAATACACGAGTGTGATTACTCATTTCCAATCCAGAAGATCTTGCTGAGAACTGACCAGAAGAAGACAACATAAGAGCACTTTGTTACTCTGCTCACCTTCAGACAGGAGAACAACATCCGTGTTTTTCCCACATTTCTTTGTGACAACCTGCAGCTTCTGGATCCTTCCCATCAGTGTGGGTGACTGAGAAACGGATTTTACGCCATATTTTATCCGTCCACCTGCCAACAGCCGTGTTGGCTGCAGCAAGTCAGAATAAGTTTAGACAAACATGTAAAAACAAACAAAACCAGACTCTTTCCTTTAAAGTGTATTTATTTTGGTAATATTGTGTACATGGCAGTAATACATGCAGAGGGAAACATACTGTCATGGTAAATAAAAGGATGAAAGTAAAGGAACCATAACATGTAAGAGACCACCACCAATCAGCATAAAGGAGAGCTCGAACCTCCACCAAGCATGATGTGAAAGAATCCTGGATCCAAATGGTGATCCGGATCAACACCTACATTAAATCAGTTCTTCCTTTTCATGTTTCCAACAACTCCTGAAAATTTCATGAAAATCCGTCCAGAACTTTTTCAGTTATCTTGAACACAAACAAACAAACAAACCGATAAAAGTCGGTAAAAACATGAACTCCTTGGTGGAGGGAATAAACCAGCACTGTACTGGACTGCAGGATCTGAAGTCCAACCCTAACCCAGAAGAAACAACAACCGACAGCAGGACTACCGCCAGACCGGGTCTGCAGCCGGACCGGGTCTGCAGCCGGGACGCTGCCCCCTCCGGTTCTTCTTCTCTAGTTTTAACCTCCAGCTGGAAACAAACCAGACCGTTTCTGAGTCAGGACACCATGCAGGTACTTTTCACACACAGTCTGCGTTCTGGGAACTTTACAGCGATGCAGTGAGAAGGATTTTCCACTATATGACACTGTTTCTAGAACGGCAACAATTCTCGAAATATTCCTTCAAAGCATCAAATTTCGTCTTCAGTTCTTCCTTATTCCTAGAAACAGCTAACACTACGACACTGACGACGACGACGACACCGACGACGACACCGACGACGGTGGGGACGCTGGAGGTCTGTCCCATGTTTCCTCCACCTGCAAACAGAAAAACTAATTCAGTTTAACCTGAACTAAATGATGTGTTTGTGCCGTTTTATATCTGACATGTTTAGTTATATGTTTAATTTATTTGATGGTGAAAAATTTTAATCTGTGAAATGAATAACTGAATCCTTAAAAAAACAAGATATTTTGTTCACATCTGGAAGCTAAAGCTGCTAAAGTCTTGTTTCCACTAACAAAGGATGGACCAGGATCAGAAGCAAAAAGGTTAAAAAAAAAAAAAAAAAGTGAAACTTTCTGAAAAGTTGTCACGTTATGTTCTTTGCTAATAACAAACCAGGAGTTACCATCATTACAAAAAAAAAAAAAGACCGATTACACGTGTCTTTGCTTCTAGATGGACAACTATCTAACTCCTAGCAAGATTATACGTTTTAGTCTATTAACTGTAGTTTTCACCTCAACAATTCAACAAGGTAAACTCTGGTAAATCAGTATAACTAGCTAGTTTGCACATATAAGGTTATTTAAAACGTATAAATTATACTCACCTCCAGTAGATACAAGAGGCAACAATAATACAATTACGAACATGTTTATAAATCAATTAAAACAAAACAACATATTTTATTCACATCTGGAAGCTAAAGCTGCTGCTGTTTGACACACCAGAACATCTGGTTTATGAGCTGAAAGAGAAACTTGGCAGGTCGTAGATTAAACTCACCGCGGCCAGTAACATTCAGGTGGAAGGAGCCATTCTTTCCATCATATGTCCACAGGTATAACCCGGTGCAGTTTGGAGTCAGAGCCTTGAAAGTCAGGATGAAGTTTTCTTCTAACATGGAGCAGTTGCTAAACTCCACCTGGCTGGAAAACGATGAGTCCAGGGCTTTTCCAAGGCCGTGCCCGTTTCTGCAGCCACCAACATACGCTTTGCTGCCGTTCCGTTTCAGGGTCACAACAGACTGATTCTTTGGGAAGATTAACCTGCATGTCCCTCCAACATAGCTCTCGACTTCCTGATAGCCTGGAAGGAAAAAAACATTTAAATCACAACAAAAACTTTACATTTTATTTTCAGACAGACAGACAGATAGATAGATATGCACTCAGTGGATCAACAGACGACTGCTGGACCTAGTCCTAGTATTCTGACTTGGTCAGATGAAAGGTGCCGCAGTCTCTGGTACAAGTCTTGGGTAAGATCTCAAATCTAATGCTCAAGGAAACAACAGATTTACCACAACAACTGACGTGTTTCTCACTAAGGTTTGCAAGGAGTTCTTATCTCCTCATCAGGTCTGAACCCCTTCAGAGACGGTCTTCTGAACAGCTTCTCTGCTTCTAACTGCGACGTATTTATTCAGATCTTTATTTTCCTGCCTTACTCCAATAAACCATCTTAATTTTTTCCAACTCATCCAGACTCTGGTCATTTTTCTCACAACACGGCTCGTCGTCAGGCTGCTAATTCTTGTGTGAAGTGCCCTGAATTCAGGATTTTATAATCAGTGGGACATCAACTTTACACATTTTTTGTATATTCCACACAAAAGATGAGTATCCCCAACTCTTTGTGAGTAATGTACATAAAACCCATAACTTGATGTGTTCACAGCTTATTTGACCAAATCTTACTTATTTCCCATAACTATAAAGCTACTGTGGAGCTCTAAAGTCTTGTTTCCACTAACAAAGGATGGACCAGGATGTTTTTTCCCTCACTTGCAAAAACTGGGACGGGTACCCTAACATCTGACCTGTCCCACTTTTTTGGGATCTGTCCGTTATGATTACTGTTGGATTGATAAGGCTGGGACAAATGGAAAGGGTAAAATTGGATATCTTGGCACAGTTTCTGGTTATAAACCTGTGGAAATGTTTAAAAAAGAAAGACATGTTGGTGGAAACTGGGCTTTTCTTGCCAGATTTACTGTGTTTTCTCATCTCAACTGGCAGCTGATGTGTTCAGGGTCAGCTTACCTTCTGAAAGACTGATGTTTTTATCTGAACACAGCAGGGTGAGGTTCTTATCATGTGGATCATCTTGTGTTGTTTGAACCACTACAAGGAAAAAATAAAAAAGATTAGATAAATCCAACTCCTACCAAAAAGTTGGTCAGTAAGCTCAGGACAGATGAGGTTCATCGGACTTCCACAAAAATAAATAAATAAAATAGAAAATGTCACGTTCAGTTTTCCCTTCCTTGATGTTTCATAAATTAAAACTTTCACATAATATAAACTGTAACAATGGATGTACAGGAAGGGAGGGAAAGTTATCAGACTCCTTCAGCTTTTATAAAACAGTCTGGTCTGAATGTTTCCACTTCAATGCATTTCATCACTCAAACACAAAAACAACAATTAAACAAGCAAGTTGCGAGTCTGAGTGTTATTGTTTCTGTGAGGTTTGTCCTTTAATAATAATGTTTGACTTATAATCGATTACTCTTCGAAATAAACAACAACAAAGGATTTAATAAGTTTCAAGTAGCTTTTAACTTGCTTCGACACTTCCCTGGGTAGGCTACTGGGAAGCTGGCCTTTATTAACAAAGGTTACCAGCAGAAGCACGTTTTGGAGCCAGAGTTTATCAGTATATTAGAGGTTATTAGAGATTATCAGAGTTTTATGATAAGAACAAAAAAAAAAATTCTAGAAAGTTCTGACGTTATTCTCGGGTGTGCTAACGGCTAACGCTATCAACAAACCGGCCACAAACAGATTACACAGGTTATTAAAAATGCACCGTAACAATTTTACCTAATCTTGCTGTCAAGTGTAAGTTATCTGAACAAGTTCTCAATCATTTATTGTAGTTTTATACAAAGAAAAAAAAAATTACCTGCGGCTAGCCTCCGTTAGCTAGCAGGTTAGCATTATAACTAGCTAGTCGGCTACTCGCGTCATGTTTAACCGGTTTCATGTAATAAATTCCCCTCCGACATACACATTATTTCACTCTGTTTACGTTCTATTAAGTCATACCTTAAAAACGTGGACGATAATTGTATTTGCTTAGCTGTAACTTTATTAAACAACAGGTTTAAAACGTATCGCTGCAGACAGCGTTAGCATGTTGAGGAGTCACACATAATAAAGCCCCCCAGAAACACGGACACAACTAAGGCTTTTCACACATAAAAGTACAGAAATATAAAAATAACATTATGAATGACTTTTGTTCATTTCACGTCGAGGCAACCATAAATAAAGTTAAATTATTCCATGCATATGGGAAACATGGTTATTGCATCATTCTGAACCATTTCTGTGTCGGTAGTTACGTCTGAATGAAACGCTTGACGGGATTCAAGTAAAACTCATCTTAAAAGATCAGAAAAAAGCTCCCGAGACAATTAAAAACGGGGGAAATCCTTAAACAAAATGTAAATCAGAAGCAAAAAGGTTAAAACAAAAAAAAAAAGTGAAACTTTCTGAAAAGTTGTCACGTTATGTTCTTTGCTAATAACAAACCAGGAGTTACCATCATTACAAAAAAAAAAAAAAAAAAGACCGATTACACGTGTCTTTGCTTCTAGATGGACAACTATCTAACTCCTAGCAAGATTATACGTTTTAGTCTATTAACTGTAGTTTTCACCTCAACAATTCAACAAGGTAAACTCTGGTAAATCAGTATAACTAGCCAGTCTGCTAGTTTGCACATATAAGGTTATTTAAAACGTATAAATTATACTCACCTCCAGTAGATACAAGAGGCAACAATAATACAATTACGAACATGTTTATAAATCAATTAAAAAAAACAAAACAACATATTTTATTCACATCTGGAAGCTAAAGCTGCTGCTGTTTGACACACCAGAACATCTGGTTTATGAGCTGAAAGAGAAACTTGGCAGGTCGTAGATTAAACTCACCGCGGCCAGTAACATTCAGGTGGAAGGAGCCATTCTTTCCATCATATGTCCACAGGTATAACCCGGTGCAGTTTGGAGTCAGAGCCTTGAAAGTCAGGATGAAGTTTTCTTCTAACATGGAGCAGTTGCTAAACTCCACCTGGCTGGAAAACGATGAGTCCAGGGCTTTTCCAAGGCTGTGCCCGTTTCTGCAGCCACCAACATACGCTTTGCTGCCGTTCCGTTTCAGGGTCACAACAGACTGATTCTTTGGGAAGATTAACCTGCATGTCCCTCCAACATAGCTCTCGACTTCCTGATAGCCTGGAAGGAAAAAAACATTTAAATCACAACAAAAACTTTACATTTTATTTTCAGACAGACAGACAGATAGATAGATATGCACTCAGTGGATCAACAGACGACTGCTGGACCTAGTCCTAGTATTCTGACTTGGTCAGATGAAAGGTGCCGCAGTCTCTGGTACAAGTCTTGGGTAAGATCTCAAATCTAATGCTCAAGGAAACAACAGATTTACCACAACAACTGACGTGTTTCTCACTAAGGTTTGCAAGGAGTTCTTATCTCCTCATCAGGTCTGAACCCCTTCAGAGACGGTCTTCTGAACAGCTTCTCTGCTTCTAACTGCGACGTATTTATTCAGATCTTTATTTTCCTGCCTTACTCCAATAAACCATCTTAATTTTTTCCAACTCATCCAGACTCTGGTCATTTTTCTCACAACACGGCTCGTCGTCAGGCTGCTAATTCTTGTGTGAAGTGCCCTGAATTCAGGATTTTATAATCAGTGGGACATCAACTTTACACATTTTTTGTATATTCCACACAAAAGATGAGTATCCCCAACTCTTTGTGAGTAATGTACATAAAACCCATAACTTGATGTGTTCACAGCTTATTTGACCAAATCTTACTTATTTCCCATAACTATAAAGCTACTGTGGAGCTCTAAAGTCTTGTTTCCACTAACAAAGGATGGACCAGGATGTTTTTTCCCTCACTTGCAAAAACTGGGACGGGTACCCTAACATCTGACCTGTCCCACTTTTTTGGGATCTGTCCGTTATGATTACTGTTGGATTGATAAGGCTGGGACAAATGGAAAGGGTAAAATTGGATATCTTGGCACAGTTTCTGGTTATAAACCTGTGGAAATGTTTAAAAAAGAAAGACATGTTGGTGGAAACTGGGCTTTTCTTGCCAGATTTACTGTGTTTTCTCATCTCAACTGGCAGCTGATGTGTTCAGGGTCAGCTTACCTTCTGAAAGACTGATGTTTTTATCTGAACACAGCAGGGTGAGGTTCTTATCATGTGGATCATCTTGTGTTGTTTGAACCACTACAAGGAAAAAATAAAAAAGATTAGATAAATCCAACTCCTACCAAAAAGTTGGTCAGTAAGCTCAGGACAGATGAGGTTCATCGGACTTCCACAAAAATAAATAAATAAAATAGAAAATGTCACGTTCAGTTTTCCCTTCCTTGATGTTTCATAAATTAAAACTTTCACATAATATAAACTGTAACAATGGATGTACAGGAAGGGAGGGAAAGTTATCAGACTCCTTCAGCTTTTATAAAACAGTCTGGTCTGAATGTTTCCACTTCAATGCATTTCATCACTCAAACACAAAAACAACAATTAAACAAGCAAGTTGCGAGTCTGAGTGTTATTGTTTCTGTGAGGTTTGTCCTTTAATAATAATGTTTGACTTATAATCGATTACTCTTCGAAATAAACAACAACAAACAACAAAGGATTTAATAAGTTTCAAGTAGCTTTTAACTTGCTTCGACACTTCCCTGGGTAGGCTACTGGGAAGCTTGCTTTTATTAACAAAAGTTAACAGCAGAAGCACATTTTGGAGCCAGAGTTTATCAGTCTATTAGAGGTTATTAGAGATTATCAGAGTTTTATGACAAGAACAAAAAAAAAAAAAAATTCTAGAAAGTTCTGACGTTATTCTCAGGTGTGCTAACGGCTAATGCTATCAACAAACCGGCCACAAACAGATTACACAGGTTATTAAAAATGCACTGTAACAATGTTACCTAATCTTGCTGCCAAGTGTAAGTTATCTGAACAAGTTCTCAATCATTTATTGTAGTTTTATACAAAAAAAAAAAAAAATTACTTGCGGCTAGCCTCTGTTAGCTAGCAGGTTAGCATTATAACTAGCTAGTCGGCTACTCGCGTCATGTTTAACCGGTTTCATGTAATAAATTCCCCTCCAACATACATATTATTTCACTCTGTTTACGTTCTATTAAGCCATACCTTAAAAACGTGGACGATAATTGTATTTGCTTAGCTGTACCTTTATTAAACAACAGGTTTAAAACGTATCGCTGCAGACAGCGTTAGCATGTTGAGGAGTCACACACAATACAGCCCCCCAGAAACACGGACACAACTAAGGCTTTTCACACATAAAAGTACAGAAATATAAAAATAACATTATGAATGACTTTTGTTCATTTCACGTCGAGGCAACCATATAAATAAAGTTAAATTATTCCATGCATATGGCAAACATGGTTATTGCATCATTCTGAACCATTTCTGTGTCGGTAGTTACGTCTGAATGAAACGCTTGACGGGATTCAAGCAAAACTCATCTTAAAAGATCAGAAAAAAGCTCCCGAGACAATTAAAAACGGGGGAAATCCTTAAACAAAATGTAAATCAGAAGCAAAAAGGTTAAAACAAAACAAAAAAAAAAAAAAGTGAAACTTTCTGAAAAGTTGTCACGTTATGTTCTTTGCTAATAACAAACCAGGAGTTAGCAACATTACAAAAAGAAAAAAAAAAGACCGATTACACGTGTCTTTGCTTCTAGATGGACAACTATCTAACTCCTAGCAAGATTGTAAGTTTTAATCTATTAACTGTAGTTTTCACCTCAACAATTCAACAAGGTAAACTCGGGTAAATAAGTATAACTAGATAGTTTGCACATATAAGGTTATTTAAAACGTATAAATTATACTCACCTCCAGCAGATACAAGAGGCAACAATAATACAATTACGAACATGTTTATAAATCAATTTTTTTAAAAAACAAAAAACTTAAATAAAGTTATATGAGGTGTCTCAATTAGCTCAGTAACAGTACTTCGCGCACGCTTTCAGTGTGTAGTGCGTTTCAACCGGCGTAGCGTCGTGTTGCATTCACTGAACCACGGAAAACTGACAGAGATGGAGTGGTGTTGTCTACTGCAGAAATGTAAATATTGTAAACATTGTAAATGAAAGAACATGTTTGAAATAAACTTTAGAATAAGAGAAGCGTTCGCTGAACCACGGAGAACTGGGAATAGCAGAGTGAATGGATGCCGCCAGGAAACTTTTTGTTTTATATGTTTTTTCCGTTTACATTGAATTATATGCATCATATTACATCCATTGAAGCTGAAAAATATATTTGATGACAAAAATGTCAATAAACCTGAATACTTTACAGAAAAGACCATAGAGGTAACAGATCAACTTCTTGGGACTGACTGAGAAAAAAAATATGGATATTAATATTTGCAAAGTATAAGATATATTCAGGTTTGTGTTTTGTGCAAATGGCACAATTATTTTGTTCAGCAGCTTTTTTTAAGGTGGTCACAAAGGAGCTAAATGTCGTTAAATCTGAATAAAACAAGTTTTATGTTGTTTGAGAATCATAAGAGAAATTCCGAAGTAAAATTAACTAATAATAAAGCAAATATAGAAAGAGTTTATGGAATTAAATGTGTCAGTGTGGTCTTTGACTGCAAAATCTGGAGGAAACTCCATATTAATTATGTTTAGAGGATGTTGGCACGGAGCATTGCTGTTCTGGGAAAAACAAAGTACAGGCTAAACCTAAAAGCTCGACATACTTTTTATTGTGTAACCAGGTTATGGACTCTAGCTGGGGTAGGTGGGCGGGTTTCCCACTGTGGGTGATGCACGTGAACGCATCTTCAGCGGTGCGTCTTCCCCTTCCCCGTTACGTCCGACTCCCGTGATTAGTGATTGATAAAAGGTGTGCACGCCAAATGTTTTCTGGCTGCTGGAATGAATGAGGTGTTGGAAAGGAGTCGGTGGTGGTGTCCAGAGCTCTGTTTGAATAGGGGATCAAACTGATCAATGGACCTCTGCTGTTTAATTTATGCTCTCACTCTTAATATACAATCAGTCAGTGCTGCGGATGTACAGTGCTCAGTAAATCTTAACTGCAGTATTTGTAATATTGGTGCCCGATGACTTTGGTTAGGTTAAGTGGACGATTTAATTTCTTTACTAATGTTTGGTTTTGTTACTAATTTTGGTTTGTTGTTATTTTGTTTTGTGTGTGTGTGGGGTGGGGTGGGGGGGTCAGTTAACCTGATCTAAGCCTGTCTGGTGCTTCATGTCTCTAGAAACTGAGCTATAGCCCATTGTTTTTACTAGCTATTTTGGACTCTGTTCCTTCAGTTGCCACACCTACCTGCTTTTGTAGTTTGTCCTAGGTTTGGACTGATGGTGATTTAGGTTGGCGTGCTTTTTCATATCTTTACACCATCAATTGAGGTAGAACTCGTTAAAATTGTAAATTCATTCATCAAACATGAGTTCCGCGCGGAACGCCGACGCTCAAAACGCAACGCGAGAAAGCTGGACGCGCCCTTGCCGCTCCTCTACATAGACTTTACATGGAAACCTGCCGCTCTTACGCTCAACACGCGTTTGGTCTGAACACACCGTTACTGAGTAGATTTATGAGGAAAAACATATACATAACGAATATGCAAACAATAAACACAAACAGAAAAGCACTAGATTGAACGATCAATAATGCAGGAAATGGAGATCACACAAATTAAATCTTTTTAAAAATATAAAATTTCCAGATTCGATTTAGTTTTTAAAAAAGCACAAATAATATCGAGAGCCAGAAATAATTTACTTTCCCAATAAAACTGAGAACTTTAAGAAGTAAAGTTAGTTTCAGGGATAAATGATGAAAGTTTAACAGATCAAGTAAAAGAAAGTAAAAACATAAACCTGGTTTAAAGGCACAAAAGGCAAATATTAAATGAATATATGTGTTAAACAGTGAAGGCATCGCCCTGGTTCTGACAAGGTTTCTGTAGCTTGATCACCGCAGTGAAAAGGAACAGTAGATGCCAGTGCTCACCACTGTCACACTGCCATACTTACGGTCTATATATATATATATATACACACACACACACACACACATACAGTCTATGGCCCTCCCAAAATCAGGTAAGTCCACCCATGTACCAACAAACACCTCAAATACCAGGAAAACCCAGTAGACAAAATACTAACAATATGTCACATAAGCTTGAAGAATAGTTTAATAAAAGACGTGATGTTGTTTTAAACCAGACATATTGTGATGTTTTATGTATTTCTGGATAGAGAGGTGTGTGCACATTTTCATTATAATGTAGGAAATCTAAGTTGTGTGACAGAGTGGGAGTGTTGTTGTCTACTGCAGAAATGTAAACTGGTCTGTGTGGATCTGCAGTCATCAGCGTGGAGGATGAAGAGCAGCGGGGAGAGCTGGTGGAGGTGGTGAGGAGATCTGAGAGGCAGTTGTTAATCCAGACTGGGGAGCTGAAAGTGTCTGTGGATGGTGCCAATGATGTATTTTAGTGTATTGAAAAGTTGTAATGGAGCTTAACAGTCCTGAGACGTTCTCATCTCATCACTCACCTGATGAAACTTCTCAGTGTGAGCAAAGATGTTGATGATTCGCTGCTGTGCTGCATCACATTAAAACATGAAAGATTAGATCTTCCATTCAATACAGGAGAAAAATATATCCTAACCTCAGCATATGACTTCATTTCTCAAAGGGTACAGAGCTGTGGGCTGCTAGCCTGCAGTTTCTTTGTTCAAAGCACACTCAGCAGTTAAAGCAGAGAGAAAATAAACTCCTTCCTGTCAGCTAAGCTGCTCTCACCTACAGGAGGGAAAGACACCATCACCTTCTTTTTCTAAGCCACATTTCTAACAGTGACAATGTTCACAATCCAAGCTGCTTAAATGCAGTCAGTGAAGGCATCACACAGCTGTCAGTGTCCTCCTTCAGGTTTCTGCTGCTACGTGTTGATCTGCTTGTTGTTGCTGTCTGTTTCAGGTAATTTCTCTGATAAACACACACTTCACTGGCTCTCTGATCAGATGGAAAAACTTTCTAACTGCGGTGATCAGTGATGAAACCACAACACTGACTGAGTCACAGAGGAAGAGGACGGGGTGTAGCGATGAAGGGACCAAAACGGCGATGTAATTTCAACGAGGATGGAGGAAACATCTCTGCTGCTGCTAATCTGTAAGTTCTCATTTTACTTTTCTGTCTTCATGAAAATGAAACGTCGAACTGATCTGAGTTTTTCTGCAGCTCTGACCTCACGGCTGTGCTGCACAACAAATGGAGGTTAGTAAACTTCTACTTTCCATGGAGACACAGTTTGCTGCTGATTTCTGACTCATCCTCCGTCTCGACCTCAGCTGGTCTGACCATCAGTCCCAGCAGATCCCAGATGTTTGTTGGAGACTCGGTGTCTCTGAGCTGTGAGGAGGACGACGGCTCTGCTGGATGGACTGTGAGGAGAAACACAACCAGACCACAGTCCGAGTGTGGAGATCAATGGGGAAAAGCAGCAGCTTCTTCCTGTAACATCGATGTTGTGTTCACAAGAGACACTGGAGTCTACTGGTGTGAGTCCAGAGAGGGAGCGACCAGTAACAGCATCAACCTGACCGTCACTGGTAAAATCACACTGTGGAGTTAGTGGTGATGAAGCTGTGTGGAAGTCAAGCGGAAACTTCTGGCTGGTAAAACTGGAGCCAATACAGAAGTGCACAAAACTGCAGTTCCCCTTCATCCACTAGGGGCTCCAAAACAGAGCAAATCTCCATAGACTCCCATGTTAAAAAGACCAACTTCACAGCAGAAATAAACATGTTTACAGCAGAAATAAACATGTTTACAGTCTGGCTCAAAAATCCATTTCAGGTTTAATAGATCAAGTTTACCTTCATGACAACTTTGGGGGGGGGGAGTGAATTTTTTTCTAACTCGCCCGTTTATAAGTAATTTAATCTCCAAGTTTGGCATATTTAGGGGTGTGTCCTTTTGATTGACAGGTACCCGATCTCCCGCTTCAAGTCAGAAGAACGTAGAACAACCGCAGTTTTTAGCTGGTTAACAACATGACCTAGCTTTAGCCCGCTTACCTCTGTTAGCTGGTTAGCTCCTGTTATTTCGTGGTTAGCTCGGTTAGCTCTTAGCTACAGGCAGCTCGGAGTTCACTCGATGTCAATCATCCACCATGACGCTCACAGCCCCCCTCTCAGCTCCACCTCTTTGCCGATATTTGTATTTTCCGGGAGAGATGACACGCATGCCCCTGCCAAGATGGCGATGGTAGGAACCGCCCACCGGGCTTCAATTCAGCTCTTCAGAAACCTACGGATGATGTCACGGAGGCTCCGCCCATTTCTTTTAATACAGTCTATGCCTATAATAGAAACGGCTGAAAAACAGGGTCAGCCTGCCCTCTACCTGTCCCACAGATAATAGCAACCCCATTACCAGGGACACCACACTCCTGTTAGCTAGGTTAGCTCTTAGCTACAGGCAGGTCAGAGTTCGCTAGATGTCAATCATCCACTCCCCCACACTCACAGCCCCCCTCTCAGCTCATATTAGTATTTTCTGGAAAAGATGACACGTGTAACGTTGACAAGATGGCGATGTTGGGAAGGGAACCGTTCAATGGGCTTTAGCGCTTTAGGAACTTACTGGTGACGTCACAGAGGCTCCGCCCATCTTATGTACAGTCTGTGTGGAAATGGCTGAAATGCTGTCATTTGTCTCTGTGTTGAGGTGGATCAGTGATCCTGCAGAGTCCTGTCCTCCCTGTGATGGAGGGAGATGACCTCACTCTGAGCTGTCAATCAAAGCCTCCCTCCAGCCTCCCAGCTGCTTTCTATAAAGATGGCGCCCTCATCAGGACTGAGTCTACAGGTCACATGACCCTCCACCAAGTCAGCAGGTCTGATGAAGGTCTCTACAGGTGTAACATGAGCGGTTATGGGGCATCTCCATCCAGCTGGATCTCTGTCACATGTGAGGAGCTTCACTCTCATGTCAACACCCATTTCATCCACACAGTCACCTGACCAGACATTCTCTACCTTCAGGGAAAGCCCCGCCCCTTTCCTCCTCCTCCCTTCATCTTGGGTTCACTCTGCTCCTCCACCTGCTGGTGTTCTGACCATACTTCATCTCCACCCTCCTCATGGTGTCTTTATATCAACGGAGACAAAGGTAACACTCTGAACAAATCCCTGACATCCATCCACTTTCTAACCTGCTCCGTTTCCAGGAAGTGACACGCTGGTCTCCATGGTGATGAGCCCATCCTCTCAGGCTGATGACTGCAATGATGTTACAGCAGAGCATCATTTAAACTGAGCTAAACGTTTAATCTCTCACTTCTCCTGGTTTTCTTCTGCACAAAACGTCTTCAGACTTCAGAAGCCGAACTTTTCCAGAGCTGAGCTCAACATGTCAGTTTCTCCTGGAAATAAACCACTAAAATAACTAATGCTTTCATGTGCTTATTTTAAACTTGAATCAAAACTATGTTTTTTTTAAATACTAAATCATGAATCAGACAAAATTACACGACACCATTCTGCTTTTTAATGTAATGCTTTTTAATTTTAATTTTTCTCCTTTTTCTTATTTTCCCTTTCGTTTAGCTTATCTTACATAGTTATTCTTTTCAGAATCAGCTTTATCAGTGAGCCAGCGTCCTGGCACAATAAAATTTACTTCAGTTCAACACGTCCGAGATCACACAAAACAACATAAACATGATGTAAACAGTACCAGGCAGCCACCAGGGCCGGATTAAAAGTGCACAGGCCCCTAGGCCCAGAGAGTTCCAGGGATCCCCCTTGTTCCCTCTGTTCCTCACAACATTGTAAAAATTGTGAATGATATATTGTAAAATGACATTTCTAACATCTCTCAGCCAGTGGTACCAGTATCTATACACTAGACACTGTGCCCATAATGTCCATTGGATAATCTGGCCTTAGCAGCCACAGTGCGGTGCATCTTTTTATGTGGGATGAAGAAAAGATCACATGAGGAAGAATGGTGGGTGGTTTAAAACAAAAAAACAAACAAAAAAAGAGGTATCTGGAGGAGGGGGGTGGGGGATAAAGATGCGACAAAAAAAAAACAAACAAAAAAAAAAAGAAGCACATTTTCAGACAGCGGTCGATTCACAACATAAGAACACATGGGAGGGGCGCGGGGGAAATATCCTGGCACATCCATCCAACTCGCTGTTTGAGTGGAGGGGAGGGAAGGAGGGGCTGATGAAGGCAGTGTGTCTGTAGCAGCGAGTGTGAACTTTCTCACAGTTCATATCCAGTCTCTGCCACCGTAGATGGAAGAGTGTGGCTTTGGAGAGCCGAGTCAGGAAACATCATGTATCTGGCTATGTGTTCCATCAGGACATGCGGGCTCCCCTTCGCCCGTTCTTCTGGTGGAGGAGACTCGATCCATGTTTTTAGATGCAGAAGGAACTTCAGAAAGAGTTTCAGATAGACAGACAGTAAAAAGAAGCAGCAAAGCAGAGCGGGGACAGGAGTGGGGGAAAAGTGCCCGCCTTCTAGCAGGAAAAGTTCTGTATTATGTTCAGTCAGCAGCTGCAAACATTTACAAATATCTCCTCCCTTCATTCAGAGTTTAAACCTTCATTTTATAAATAAATTATTGTTTTGCCACAGCTTAGAGACTTAGAGAGCTTAGACACTGGCTATCACTCAAACATACATTCACCTAAAATGAACCAAGACCACAACATATTAAGGCAACCAGGGTTAAAGTCTTTGGTCCACATCAGTCCAAATACGTGTTCAGACCACTCCAGTCTGACCAGGCTACACATAAAAGTGGACCAGTTTGTTTAGAAGGTCAACTAGCACCTGAAAACCATCAAAACTATAAGCAGACATTCATTCTGCAAAGTTTATAAACCACAAACTACATGAGGTTTGCTTGTTTAGAGTTACTCTATGTATTGTTTTCACTATGTTGAACTAAATCTGCAAAATTTCACTTTAAAATGGATAATTTGGGAATTCAGTCATAAGTTTCCCATTGACCCCTGCCTCCCCCAACCAGTCGAGGCAGATGGCTGCCCTCCCTGAGCCGGGTTCTGCCGGAGGTTTTCTCCCTGTTAAAGGGGAGTTTTTTCCTTCCCACTGTCGCCTCGTGCAGCTCAGGATGGAGGATTGGATCGAAGTCATGACTCGATGCAATCAGTTGGTTCTATTATAGGATATGTATGAATTGGCTTGAAATGCTGTTTATGTAAAGTGCCCTGAGACAACATTGTTGTGAGGTAGTGCTGTACAAATAAAGCTGAATTGAAAGTTAAAACCTTGCGACTCTGTGATTAAAATGTATTCAAGTACTGTTGAAAAGTAAGAATAAGAAACTGTAGCGGAGCCATCACTGCCCATCATCAGAAAACATCCATCTCAAATTGTTCAGGAGGAAGCTGCTGGGATTCATTCCTTTTCTTTTTTAGCATGTTTAATAACCGCCGACAGCCCCAGTAACAAAGCAGCAGCCCCAGCCCCAGCACCACCACCACCGCCACCACCACCACCACCACCACCGCCACCAATGCACCAACACCAGTCTGGTCCTTGCCACTTCTGTCCTTGTCTTCTTTATTGTGTGGGACATCTGCAGGTAAGAATCAGGCTTGAGTATCAGTATCAGGTAAGTGAAGACTGAAGAAACCGTCATACATGATCTACTGCACTCAGACCTGCTGCTTTCTACAATCTCATGAACAGCATCTCCTGAAAACACAAACATCTAATCTGAGATGTTTCTCTCACATCCACCACCAGGAAGCTGCTTTTTTTCTGATCCAGAGACAAACAGAAACTCACCTGCAGGAGAAACTTTCAGATTGATGGTGGGAAAATATTTAATTGTCCCATTCATGAAGACCTGACATTCATATCTGTCTGTGTCATTAGTAACCAGGGTGATGAACACAGTCAAGTTTCCTCTGTTGCTCTGTTTCTCTTGGGGATGTACCCAGTTCCGGAAAGATGGAAACTGGTCAGCTGTCTCAAAGTGCCCGACAGCGTTAGCATGTTGAGGAGTCACACATAATACAGCCCCCCAGAAACACGGACACAACTAAGGCTTTTCACACATAAAAGTACAGAAATATAAAAATAACATTATGAATGACTTTTGTTCATTTCACGTCGAGGCAACCATAAATAAAGTTAAATTATTCCATGCATATGGGAAACATGGTTATTGCATCATTCTGAACCATTTCTGTGTCGGTAGTTACGTCTGAATGAAACGCTTGACGGGATTCAAGCAAAACTCATCTTAAAAGATCAGAAAAAAGCTCCCGAGACAATTAAAAACGGGGGAAATCCTTAAACAAAATGTAAATCAGAAGCAAAAAGGTTAAAAAAAAAAAAAAAAGTGAAACTTTCTGAAAAGTTGTCACGTTATGTTCTTTGCTAATAACAAACCAGGAGTTACCATCATTACAAAAAAAAAAAAAAGACCGATTACACGTGTCTTTGCTTCTAGATGGACAACTATCTAACTCCTAGCAAGATTATACGTTTTAGTCTATTAACTGTAGTTTTCACCTCAACAATTCAACAAGGTAAACTCTGGTAAATCAGTATAACTAGCCAGTCTGCTAGTTTGCACATATAAGGTTATTTAAAACGTATAAATTATACTCACCTCCAGTAGATACAAGAGGCAACAATAATACAATTACGAACATGTTTATAAATCAATTAAAAAAAACAAAACAACATATTTTATTCACATCTGGAAGCTAAAGCTGCTGCTGTTTGACACACCAGAACATCTGGTTTATGAGCTGAAAGAGAAACTTGGCAGGTCGTAGATTAAACTCACCGCGGCCAGTAACATTCAGGTGGAAGGAGCCATTCTTTCCATCATATGTCCACAGGTATAACCCGGTGCAGTTTGGAGTCAGAGCCTTGAAAGTCAGGATGAAGTTTTCTTCTAACATGGAGCAGTTGCTAAACTCCACCTGGCTGGAAAACGATGAGTCCAGGGCTTTTCCAAGGCTGTGCCCGTTTCTGCAGCCACCAACATACGCTTTGCTGCCGTTCCGTTTCAGGGTCACAAAAGACTGATTCTTTGGGAAGATTAACCTGCATGTCCCTCCAACATAGCTCTCGACTTCCTGATAGCCTGGAAGGAAAAAAACATTTAAATCACAACAAAAACTTTACATTTTATTTTCAGACAGACAGACAGATAGATAGATATGCACTCAGTGGATCAACAGACGACTGCTGGACCTAGTCCTAGTATTCTGACTTGGTCAGATGAAAGGTGCCGCAGTCTCTGGTACAAGTCTTGGGTAAGATCTCAAATCTAATGCTCAAGGAAACAACAGATTTACCACAACAACTGACGTGTTTCTCACTAAGGTTTGCAAGGAGTTCTTATCTCCTCATCAGGTCTGAACCCCTTCAGAGACGGTCTTCTGAACAGCTTCTCTGCTTCTAACTGCGACGTATTTATTCAGATCTTTATTTTCCTGCCTTACTCCAATAAACCATCTTAATTTTTTCCAACTCATCCAGACTCTGGTCATTTTTCTCACAACACGGCTCGTCGTCAGGCTGCTAATTCTTGTGTGAAGTGCCCTGAATTCAGGATTTTATAATCAGTGGGACATCAACTTTACACATTTTTTGTATATTCCACACAAAAGATGAGTATCCCCAACTCTTTGTGAGTAATGTACATAAAACCCATAACTTGATGTGTTCAGAGCTTATTTGACCAAATCTTACTTATTTCCCATAACTATAAAGCTACTGTGGAGCTCTAAAGTCTTGTTTCCACTAACAAAGGATGGACCAGGATGTTTTTTCCCTCACTTGCAAAAACTGGGACGGGTACCCTAACATCTGACCTGTCCCACTTTTTTGGGATCTGTCCGTTATGATTACTGTTGGATTGATAAGGCTGGGACAAATGGAAAGGGTAAAATTGGATATCTTGGCACAGTTTCTGGTTATAAACCTGTGGAAATGTTTAAAAAAGAAAGACATGTTGGTGGAAACTGGGCTTTTCTTGCCAGATTTACTGTGTTTTCTCATCTCAACTGGCAGCTGATGTGTTCAGGGTCAGCTTACCTTCTGAAAGACTGATGTTTTTATCTGAACACAGCAGGGTGAGGTTCTTATCATGTGGATCATCTTGTGTTGTTTGAACCACTACAAGGAAAAAATAAAAAAGATTAGATAAATCCAACTCCTACCAAAAAGTTGGTCAGTAAGCTCAGGACAGATGAGGTTCATCGGACTTCCACAAAAATAAATAAATAAAATAGAAAATGTCACGTTCAGTTTTCCCTTCCTTGATGTTTCATAAATTAAAACTTTCACATAATATAAACTGTAACAATGGATGTACAGGAAGGGAGGGAAAGTTATCAGACTCCTTCAGCTTTTATAAAACAGTCTGGTCTGAATGTTTCCACTTCAATGCATTTCATCACTCAAACACAAAAACAACAATTAAACAAGCAAGTTGCGAGTCTGAGTGTTATTGTTTCTGTGAGGTTTGTCCTTTAATAATAATGTTTGACTTATAATCGATTACTCTTCGAAATAAACAATAAACAACAACAAAGGATTTAATAAGTTTCAAGTAGCTTTTAACTTGCTTCGACACTTCCCTGGGTAGGCTACTGGGAAGCTTGCTTTTATTAACAAAAGTTAACAGCAGAAGCAAATTTTGGAGCCAGAGTTTATCAGTCTATTAGAGGTTATTAGAGATTATCAGAGTTTTATGACAAGAACAAAAAAAAAAATTCTAGAAAGTTCTGACGTTATTCTCAGGTGTGCTAACGGCTAATGCTATCAACAAACCGGCCACAAACAGATTACACAGGTTATTAAAAATGCACTGTAACAATGTTACCTAATCTTGCTGCCAAGTGTAAGTTATCTGAACAAGTTCTCAATCATTTATTGTAGTTTTATACAAAAAAAAAAAAAATTACTTGCGGCTAGCCTCTGTTAGCTAGCAGGTTAGCATTATAACTAGCTAGTCGGCTACTCGCGTCATGTTTAACCGGTTTCATGTAATAAATTC